>NC_071535.1:44469417-44769595 GCF_026979565.1 Vidua chalybeata | reverse complement strand
TGTGTTAGAAGATGAAATATGCTGTCCGATGTAACCAATTGCAGTATTTGCTACAGCAGTACTAAGGGCAGTCTGAGAGAGCCATTGCCTGGTGTGCCAGAAGAGGCATTTGTGTGGTGTGCTTAATGGGTGGTCTTGGGAAAAGAGAGAGAGTTTGAGAAACACTCCTTTTAAATAATGTATCCACATAAAAGTGGTCTTGAACACATACGGCTTGCTTCCAGGATCTGCTGAGGTGCAAGTGCACTGAAATACGCACACTGAATCCACTAACTTGGCTTTTTTGACGTGTGAATTTTTTTTACTTGAAGTAAGTAATATAACCAGAAACAGGACAGAAGAATAATGAACTAATAAGTTGAGAGCATGTTGTTGGATATTTTAAAAATATTTAATTGCCACCCAGCTAAGTAGAACAAATCCTAAATTTCATTATTTGCGTAAAACACCTTTGCTGGACTTCTTCGGAGCATGCTCTTCAGGGACGTACTTCGGCATCTCTTGGCCAAGGGAAATGAACTAATTTTGGCCAGTGGAGATGAAATGGTATATAATCAGTGCTATATTTTGTTGTTACTGCTAACATTATTATTTAAAAACTAGGCTGCCAAACAAAACCAGTGGTCTGAAGTAACTCTCATCCTCCTAAAACCCTGTTATTATTGTGTGTGTGGGAACCCTATGCAATGCGAAAAATATAACAAGATCTTCAAAAGACTTGCTGCTTGTTTATTTAAAAAATAAAACAAAAGTAGCTCAAAGTTTATTTAACAATATTTTACCATTACTATTTGATAAAGCTACTAAATTAATCTGTTTCAGGAGGGCAACAGAAACAGTGATGTGAGTTACTGGAAAGTTCAAAACTATGTTGTGTAAGACCTGGCATAAACACACCTTAATCAAGATTTTCAGTGAAGCAGTGTGGGGAGTTCAGTCCATGGAGCTCATTTTTAAATTTTTTTTTTTAAATATTTTAAATTAGTTTTTGATTTCAAGACACATAAAAGAAACTACTTTCTTGAGGCAGGAATTAACTGTACAAAAACCATACCTGAGGAATGGCTATCCAACTGCTACACCTTTTGCAAGCAGTTTTGTGGCTTCTGTAGTGTGCTCCAGTATCTTCAGAACATGTTCCTCTCTGTATTGTGTCTGCATTCTCTTCCCCATCAAGGAAAGCCACTAAAGCCTAACCTGATCTAGTTTCTTCAGTGTGTTCTTTCTCCATTGGCGAAGAAAAAATGCACTTCAGCCTCTCATAAAAGTGTTTGCTGATTGGTCTGTTTTACTATAATTTTATCTCACAGCCTTCCCAGCTCCTCTTCTTGATGAGAACAAGCTTCATATGTTTTCTAAACCCACTTAAACCTTTTTTATATACTTTCTGTGGACCCTTTCCGGCTTGCTGCTGCTAAACAAGATGTCCTTTAAACTTGCATAATTTATTTACATAACCCACTTCCAAATATATTTGTGGCTAAAGCCATGTCACTTCTTGTAGGTACATTAGTGGATGAACAGCCTTGCTTCTATTTTAGCCTGATAGCAAACAGACCTGAGCCCTGAGATCTTGTCTGTCTTGTGGTATTCAAGATAATACTTAGCATATCTAAACAAAACTTTTGCCAAATACACTTCATAATATGGGATATTAGCGTGGATTGGATTACTACACACAGTTGTATGCCTGGTGTGACCATGTGAATAATTTAAAATATAGGCTGGTAAAGAGGAAAGTTTACAAAAAATACTGGCTGTACACAATGTGTATAAATGTATGATATTCTTAGTGGTCTCATCCTGGATTTCAGACCTTGATTCTAAGTTAAATCAGATAAATTGGAAATGAATCCTCCTTATTTGATACCAGAACACCTCATAGTTTGGAAAGCAAAATTCCTATCAAATGGATTGAACAGGAGGGTTAGAGGAATGGGATGTAATTTGGAGGAGTGTATTTTCCTCTTCAAGTACTGCTATAAACCAGCCATCACTGAGAGGATCAGCTCACAGAGAGGAGAAGTCTTAGCCATTCAGGAATGAAAAGCTGAGTGCATCACTGAGCCTTTTGTTGGAATATCTTCAAGTGCCTTACTTGAGCATGAGTGGCTTCACTGCAGCCCTTTGAGATAATTAATAGCAGAAGGAAGGGTATGTTTGTAGCAGGAGGAATGAGTTTTACAAATTGTTGGGCTGAAATTCCTGTTTAAGTTCTTTGCTAAAGGGGAAGAAATGTGAGTGAAACCAAGGAGTCCTGTTTTTTTTTTGTTTTTTGTTTTTTTTTTTAGTCTTGTGTCCTAAAACTGCTACCACCTACCTTTGTGTTGGAGCAAGAATATTCTGTAATTTAGTTATTACACTGGGAATTCACTTTATTTTCAATAATGTGTTTTGAGGATGACAGCCATAGCCCTGTGTTCTTCAGAGGACTCTACCAGGCAAGCTGAAACTTGGGTTGAGTATGTGCAGTTAGTACAGGAAGATCAACATTCAATCTTATCTTTTTGAAATTGATGATTTCCCAGCACAGGAAGGACATTGACCTGCTGCAGAGTCCAGAGGGGGGCACCAAGATGATTAGAGGGATGGAGGACCACTCCTACAAGGAAAGGCAGTGAAAATTGGGGTTGTTCAACATGGAGAAAAGAAGGCATTGAGTTGACCTAGCTGTACCTGAAGGGGCCTACAAGCAAGATGGAGAGAGACTTTTTATGAGAATATGTAGTGACAGAACGAAGAGGAATGATTTCAAACTGAAAGAGAGTGGGCTTAGATTGGATATTAAGCAGAAAATTCTTTACTGTGAGTGGTGAGACCTGCAACAGATTGCCCAGAGAAGCTGTGGGTGCCCCATCCCTGTCAGTGTTCAAGGCCAGGCTGGATGAGGCTTTGAGCAACCTATTCAAAGGTCTCCCTTCCCATGGCAGGGGGGATTTGAAGATAGATGCTCTTTAAGGTCTCTTCCAATCCAAACTGTTCTGTGATTCTATGACATCCAAGGTCTAAGCCTCCATATGCTCCAGAGAGTTAGAGCTGGACAAGAGGGATGACTTTGTGTTGTAGAAGTGGTTTCCTCAATTAATTTATGGCTTAGGACCCTACTTACACAGTCTTGTTTCTGCATAGCAGCTATTTTTAAATGTAGAGAGCTGATGCATGCTAATTCCATATCCTGCCTAAGTGTTTCCATAACATGGTGCAGCCTTGGGTGCAAAAGTTTTGACATGTTTGTTTTTTACCATCTTGCATGCCTGTGGTAGGGGTGTGTGGTGTTTTTTTGCTCTTTGGTAATAAATGTTTCTGCGGTTTGGGACATTGACTGCTGCAAGAATTATGCTATTCTCTCTGTCCAGCAGTACAGATGGCTTAACCACAGAGGTCTCCATTGCAATTGTCCTGTTAAGGTTTGAAATAATATTTAAAATATAAGTTGGTGCACATGCTGTAATTTTGGATGGCTATTTTCGCTTGTATGCTTATTAAAATGAGACCCTTGTTTTATGTTGTGTGCCAGGTTCCCAAGATCCTCAGTTGCTTTTCTTAAAATCACAGTTAAACCTTTCCATGAACTTCAGCCTAGTTAACCAGTTTAAGAACTGGTAAGTTAGGCTTTTCTCCTGTGCTATTCATAGGATTTGTGTTTGTTCTGTGCTTCTGGTGCTTTCAAGGGTAGAAATCACGCATGTGCCTCAGTATTCTCATGTCTTTCTATTTTGGCTTTAAGGGGAAGGAGACAAAATGTAGGCATGTCAACAAGTATGAAGCAGTAGTATAAATATAACTTTTTTAAACTCTTGCTCAACTTGTCTTAGAAGTGTTGCGGCTTTGCAAAAAACCAACAACTGATGACAAATACACTGTTAATTATCACTCATGATCATCTTGGTCTTAATATGTATGTTGAGCCCTGTCAAACTGGTTTTTAGAAAGCCATTATTGAAACTAATAGTAAAGACCATATAGTGCATTTTTAAGTTGTTTGTTCCATGTCAGTTTACTGAGGCTAACAGTAAACAGGTACCCCTGAAGCACTTAATAAAATTCAAGTGCTCTAAATGGACACAATTAAAGCAATGAAAGTTGGTGACTGAATTCAGAAATTGATACTGTTTATGGTGGTCAACCAGATAACTTAAGACTAGATGATTTGTACGCTTTTGTATAACTTATGTCTGCACAAAACAACTTTTTTGATGCAGGTGAAACAATTAAAATTTAGTAAATGTCCACAGACAAGGAATGAGCATTTAAAGGATCAAAGGCAAAGCTGGAAATTGAACCCTTGCTTGATTCATACCCTGCCTGATCCAGGAGCGTTTCCTTTTGTGCAGTTAATGGACTGACGAGAAGCTCTGTTTTCACACAGTTGTACAATAGGCTTCTGTGTAGGTAGCTCAAGACATTGTCAAGTCAAGGGTGTTTTCCACTTAGCAGAAAACCACAGGAAAATTGGAGGGTTTTTGCACAGAAATAATATTCTTTCTAGAATGAAGTGGTTTTGATCAAGAACTGCCCGATCCAAGTAAGATTGTAGAATTGCTGCAAGAAGAAATTCTGTAACTTTGTGTAGTTCAGGCTGTTATCTCTTTTAGAGTTTATTTGAAAATTTGTGGTATTTCAGGTTTGACTTTTTTTTTTTGTTTTGTCCTAAGACTGTGAACTGCAACTATGTACAGACATTTAAAATATTGCCTATTACGGAAAAATATGAACTGTTCTAATTGTACTGAAAAAGAATACTCTTTTTTTTGTGACTACATTAAAATGTCATTTCAATTGGGTAGTAATAGACTGGATAGAAACAGTTTATCCTCCACATTCAACATTCATCCTTTCACTATTTATTCTTCTATTTCTTCAAAATAGAAATGGTGTTTCCCTTTTCAAGCAATTTGCAGTTGTCAAGAGTATTGCTGATCAAAATAGAGCATAACACTCAGTGTTCCTTTGAATCTCTTAACCTTCTGAACATGGAATAACTTCTCAAGGAAAGGCTATTTCCTCCTGTGAAACAAATAAGCTCATTTGAAGGTTAACGGTAGCCAGTTATTGCTGCTTTTTTTGGATCTCCCCCATCCCTCTCCTTAGAAACTCCTGTTAACTTGCCTTCTGGTTTGCCTTGTCAAGAATTGTGCAGTAAAGATTTAAATGCATCAAGGATAAGTGTTCTGTGGACCATCAAGCCCAGTTCAGGACTGAGAAGACAGCATGATTTAGAAGGAGATTGGTCTTCATATTCTTGAAATGAAGTTTTGATTCTGCTTTCATGTGGGATTCAAAATAAACTTGTACCCTGTATGGGTGGGATGGCCTTGTATCTCTAGATGGTTTATTGATGGCACAGCAAATCAAGTGTTTTGTCAGTGCCATTTGTTTTGATACTTTTGGAGGTTTGTTTCTCATTCTCATGCCTTAAAAACACTGTTGGTTGTAATTTTCTAGAGTATGAATTTATCTTTTGAATTGCTAAACTGTTGAGTTTAGTAATTTTATGAAACTAAATGCTATGTGTGTATCTTTCTAGAAACACATTTGTTGTCTTAGCTGCCTCTTTCAGATTTACTGCTTATTAACTGGGAAATTTGTAAGTTTGAAAAGTTCTGTGAACTTTTCTTGTGACATCTTGGAAATTGTATTTAGTGGAATCTGCAGAGTTACCAGAATTAACTTTGCCTGCTCATGAGCCATCACATTCTGACCTGAAGTGATAAATACAAGACAGTGAAAGTACATTTAGGTAGTTTTCTGACTTTTGCTTTATTTCTTTTATTTGTGTGAGAGACATGGGCTTTCTTCAACAGCATTTTAGGCAAGAATTATTGTAGAGAAGCAGATAACTTTTTTTTTGTTGTTGGACTTTCTGTGTTTTTCTTGTTTGTTTGTTTATTTTCCCACAACCAGTATTGCTTTAAAAGGCCTCTGTAACCATTTTAAAAATAAAATATGAAATAAGAAAAATAGGCTGGTGGGGAGGAATGGAGAAGTGAATATAGTTTTCAGAATCAGAGTTCTGCCTTCTCTTTTTGTCCTTCCCAAAGGAAGTGGACCACTTGTTCTTAAAGGGGAAGCCTGGCCATTTTCAATTATCAGTCAGTTTACAGGAGTGTATAGTGCAGTGAAGTTCAAAACAGTTGCAAGCAGGGCAGTGTGATTTCCCTGCTGGGTGCTCATGGCCAGCATAATGAGGCTGCACTTCAATCAGGACATCTCTGAAGAACCGAAGTGACAGTTAATGCCTTATCTGCCTGCTGCTGCCCCACTGTGTACATCAGCGGGGAAGAAATCCGCTGAAAGGGATGGGGAGCTGGAATAATGTTGATACTGATTGGATTAGACATTTTTCATGTCTGATCTTTAGTTAAGAAGCAGTTGAGTTCCTCTGCTGTTGATTAGACTTGATATTTCAGGTTCATTTTTCCTTTGTAGTAGCATTAATAATGCCTTCAGCATGGAAATGTCTAGATGAAAATCCATCTATTCAGATTCCTCTAAACATGTTTTTGGGACAATATTTTTAAAAAAAATTCTACATAGGCTTTTTTCAGCTTTGATCTTTGTCTGGATGTGGGGCTGGTTTTGTGGGGCAGTGTGCATAACTTGAGAAGGTCTCTGCCCTAAAGAATTTGTGACTTGGAGTCTTCTAACATGAAACTTCTCAAGTGTTCAGATGGTTTGATACAGTGCCACTTAAAACAGACGTGGCTATGGGGAACCAATGAGCTGCAGAGAAGAAAACAAGCACTTGGTATTTTAGACTTTTTTTGTCTGTTTGCAATAACTAACCTGTTGGATTTTCCTGACACTATTCCTAGTATTTTTAAAGATGACTGAGAGAAGGGCTTGGCCAGCCAGCAGAATTAAATAGGAGGGATACTGAGACATCCTTTCTTAACAAGTAATTCTCCTCAAGCTGTATAAACTTTCTTGAGTTAAATATTGTAGAGAAAAAAGATACTAAATCTTCAGTGAAACGTTAATGATAACAATTGGTTCTCTTTGCTGTCCAAGACCCTCATTAAAACCACCAGGTGATGTAAATTACATCAGCATACTCTTCCTTCAAAAGGCAAAATAAAACAATCTCTTTCCTGGCTTAGGGGAGAAAAAAAGATCATGGAGAATAATGATAAAAACTCTGAATTTTTATGCATGTTTTTGAGTTCATCTGAAGTTGAGTTGTATATTCCAGCTGAGGTCCTTGGCCTGCACATAAACACATTAGCTGTTGTCAAGGATGTGCAGAGGCACACACTCTCCAGTGAGAATGTTGGCTTTCAGCCTGCTGCTAAAAGGCCTCAGAACTTGCTTTCTGCGTGTTGTTACTAATTCAGTTGGTTGAACTGAGCTTTTAAACCATGAACACTTAATTTGTTCTAATTTGTCTGTTGTTAGAACAACAGACAAAAGGTGTTGCTGAAGGTATTGTTAAAAAGTCTTGATGTGAACTCCTGACTATGTGGAAGATGCTTCTCACATCCCCTAGATAAAGAACTGGGTCTGCTCTTCCATCTCTCTTTTACACCCCTGTCTGACATAGGGAAGGAAGAGGTTTTTAGATACGGTGACACTTCTGTACTCCCTGCCTTGCCAGTCTGGGAGAAGAAATCCTCTGCCCCATACATAGTCAGCTCTTGAACATCTATAGGTGCCTGTGATGCTAACATGTTTCCATTTTTTCCTTCTGTAGCATCTCCCTTTCTGCTGTTTGCCAACCGGCGGGATGTTCGGCTTGTGGATGCTGGAGGCACGAAGCTGGAGTCCACCGTGGTGGTGAGTGGTTTAGAGGATGCTGCTGCAGTCGACTTCCAGTATTCACAAGGCATTGTTTTCTGGACAGATGTGAGCGAAGAAGCCATCAAGCAAACTTACATTAACCAAACTGGGAACGTGGTGCAGAATGTCATCATTTCTGGTCTGGTTTCCCCGGACGGCCTGGCGTGTGATTGGATTGGGAAAAAACTTTATTGGACGGATTCAGAAACCAATAGGATAGAAGTAGCTAATCTCAATGGAACATCTAGAAAAGTCCTCTTCTGGCAAGACCTTGATCAGCCCAGGGCAATAGCTTTGGATCCGGCTCATGGGTAAATATTAATTTGGCTTAAATGGATATGGTGGTGATTTATGTTACGTTTTTAGTTCTGAAGAGAAAAGGAACACATAGCCTTTTGTTTCACTTAACATTTTCCCCGAGGTATTTTTCTCAAAATCTGTAATTGAACATATGTTTGAGCTTAAATATTTTGTGGCAAGAAATGGCAGCCCAGACCTTGAGCCAAAAAGAAAAATACAGCTAGTTCTTAGGTGCCAAGCCAAATATTCAACCAGTATAATTACCTGGCTTATCCCGTTGCACTTTGGAAAAGTAATTAATTTTCCAAGCATTATTATTATTATTATTATTATTGTTGTTGTTGTTGTTATTATTATTGTTGTTGTTGTTATTATTGTTGTTGTTATTATGATTATTATGATTATTATTCTTATTATTTTTCTCAGTTATCTTGTTTAGTAAGTTAACTTTGATTTTATATGTGATGTCTATTTAATGTAGACAGCAACATGTGCAAGTCTGCATGCGTTGAAACAGGAATTCTCACTTGCTATGCTCTGGTAAACAAAATCAGAGTATTTTTAAGTGATGATGTTGTATAGTAATGTTTGTGCCAGCAAGGAAAAGAATCCAGATGAAACTGTGGATTCTCAATGCTGTACAGTGACCATATTAAGAAGTAGTAAGAGTACAGGCTGCATGTGTCACTCTTAAAAATACTTGTGTATGTGCATGGTTCCTCTCTCCCTCTTCAACCCTCCACAGGGTTTCACATGTCCTTTTTGCTCTCCCTGTGCACAAGAAGTGCTGGTGTTCTGTCCTTTGGGCCTGGCATTTATTGCAGTGATGACTGAAGATGTGCTGTGCTAGATGAACCCTCATGAAAATGAGGAAAGAGAACTCAAGTGCATTTCTCTTGTATGCATGGATCCACACAAGTGAGCTGGTTTGCCACTGATCTGCTGCCATTTTCACAGTGCTTTCTCAGAGATCACTTTACCTTCCTCTAGGGTATAGATAGGTGGGTTTCTTATCTGTAGGTAAATCTGGCATTAACTGGTATTTTCACTGAGTCTTTTCTGTTTGCAAAATGATGCTGAGTTAATGCAAGGGCTTAGTATAAACCATAAAAATAAAGTATTTGGTGGTTTATCCTGCTCTGGGAGATAGACAGTGTCTTGAGAAACTACCTGCTTCAAGTGTGTGAGCAGTGAAAATGGAAACTAGGCAACAGAGGGCAACTTAAGATGACCATGTCAGCACCTTCCATGCCACAGGCTGGAAATTTGGTTGTTTTTGCAGTGTTTCCTGCATAAAATTTTCCAGATGAATGTGAGGTGTTACAGGTACATTTATGATTAATACATAAAGGGCATACAAAGGCTAAACGAAACTGTGTGTACCCAAAGAAACAAAATCCTTAGTTTTGTTGATACATCAAATGCTGGAGCTGCTGGTATCCTTCAGATAATGGCTAGAAAGGTGCAGACATTACCAGTGAAAGGGGAAGTGGAGTGACTTTGTTGGGCCGAAGGACTTCTCCAGTGGGGTCCTTATCCTCTTAATCCTGCCTTCCTTACAGATGCCTTTAGGTGAAAGGAATTCTCCCCACAGCAAATTGTTGTATAGAGGTGTTTTAAATAAATTAACAGGAATCCTGTTGTATCCTAACAGCAAGTAATCTATGCAGAATTAATTAATGTTGATTAATTAGATGTAGAGTTCAGTAGTATATTTAAAGAGAGAATATGATGTTAAATTGAGTATTTCATGGTGAGGTGGATTACAGAGAGTGGTATGGCACTTTGCATGAAATGCCAATGCCAGGTTTACTTCTCATAAGTGGATGCAGTTCCTTGCCTTTTGACTGATTCTTTAAGTGTTGAATTAAAGACAGGTTTGCCTGAAAAACTAATATATTAAACTTTAAATAAAATTTTAAAAATCAGACATCACATATATTTGTGGAATAAAACATTCAGGTTTGCTTTTACAACCACATCATTTCACCTGGTAGTTCTGAAGTATTTCCTAGGTGCATCTGTGAAATGGTGATTTTGGCACAGCAGGCTTTGGGGTTGAGCTCACATAGAACCAAGTGTTCCTTGTTCCAGGTATTCTCAGGCTAAGAAAAGTGGGTGCCAGTAGGAGAAAAAAAACACTTATTAATAGCTTTTTATTTGTCTTTGTTAATAAGTTTTTGAAATCAGGTGGCTAATGCTGTTCCTACAACTGTCAGAACCGTATTAGATTAGAGCACCTGAGTAAGTTTGTGGGATTTTTTTTCTGAATCATGAAATGTGATGAAGTTCAGACTAGGGTTCTTAAAACTGGTTGAGGCAATCTGTCAGTGGCTAGTCATTTGCTTTCAGTTGGAAGAGGTTCCAAACCGAAACCATTCCATAGATGTGATTTTGTCTTTTTAGCAGTTTCTACTAGAGAAGTGTGGGTGGGAAGCTTAGAAAATGAGGAAGAAAACTTCATTAGTCAACTTTGGTTTCCAGAGGCAAAATGGGACAAATAAGCAGATTGCAAATGCTTAGCCGATACTATTAGTACCCAAACATGGGTTTGTCTAGAAGGCTCCAAGTCAAACAAATCTGATTTCTCTCGAGATAATAACATGTTGTGCAGAATGTTGTCTTTTAGCTTTAGTAAGGCTGTTCTGCAGAGGTGGATGGAAGACTTTGTGTTGGGGTGTTTGCAGTGGAGTGTTATACCCACAGTGGTGTTTGCTTAATAAGTAGGTTTTAATCCATTTAGAGTGTGATTCTTCAAGACATAGACTACTTTGAGAGAATAGAGAAGAACATATTGAATATACAGTCATCATCTCTCAGGAACACCAGAAGTGTAATGACCAAGCCTTAGGACATTGGAGAGGGGCTAAGTTGACTTCTGGAGTTTCCTTTTGAAGCCTGTTCTTCTGTGATTTCCAGTTGACATTCAGGAGTATGATTTTTCAGATGTTCTGATGGGCTTCCTAAGTAGTAAGTCAGATGATTGGGGTGTGGTGACATTTTTAAAGAGAGCTGCATCTTTTGCACACTCAGCCTATCTTCCTTCTTCAAAGGCAGTGATTATCTCACAGTTATGACTAAGAAAGAGACATTCCTCTTCCCTAACGATCATTTAGTGCATTCCTAAAATTTCATTTTTTTTAAGGCAAGCTGTGAGACACTTAAAGCTTATCTGTGGGTCTCTCTTCTTCCCAGAGCTGGTGAAAATCATTCATTGTACAGGGTGTTCTGATACTCTGAAAGAGCATCATAATTAACAGGAGTTACCTTAATACGTAATGTCGTTCTTTCCATACACATTAAAACTTTCTTGCTAGACCCACTGTATATTCTAGGAATTAAAGGAAGCAGAATATGTGGTAATCCAATTTTTCTTCCCTGACATGAAGGATAAACTAAGAAGACAGGATAGTACAAAACATTTTTCTGCAAATTTGCTGATACTTTGTTTTGAATATTTAGATCCCACTCCTGCTGTCGGGTATGTTAAGCTGAGTTTGCATAATGGAGGACTTTAGGCTAAATTCTTGGTAGCGTTTTTTAGAACATTAGCATTTATATACATTCTTGATAGGTAGACCACTGATGGGGGATTCAGTAGTGTTGGTGTTACTAACTTTGAATTTGCAACCATTGCATAAGTATTTACATGTTTTCAGGATAGCAGCTTCTAACAAATCTTTACAAAGTCGTATGTAAAGATTTTACTCAAGCCCAGCTAAATGAGGTAGCTCATATTCCCTGCAATGCCGTGCAAAGAACTTGTGTCGTGAACATTGTCTGAAGAAGGAGGAATGTATTTGAAAAACAAGTTTTTATCACATGTCGTGGCAAGCAAACTTCAGTTTCCTGAAAAGAAGTTTTCAAAAGAGTGTATGAATAAGTAGCCAAAACAAATTATTTAATTCTCGGTCCTGTAGTGAAGGTCTTAGATCTGAACACCCTAGATTGTGTGTTGACAAGGCTCATTAAATCTATGACATAAAAATCTCAATGCTTGCTACCTTCTCCATTTAACGCAGGGCTCAGATTCTGAGGATCTGTAGCATATCCATAATCCTCATATCTGATTTTCACTAAGTGCTTAATGAAGTAGTTAGTTCACATTATTAAAGTCTACAATGTATTAGAGATATTTACTTTGGTTAATATAAATCTTGAATTTGTTCCTACTTGTGTGATGGATGCTGTATTGCCTTCTGGAATGAGCTTACTGTCCAAGTCCAGGCTGTATTTTCTGTAGTTTGCCTCGTTCAGCAGACAATAATGCTTGAGAAATTTCTGCCCCCTGTGTTTGCTGAAGCACAAAGAGATAAATGAGACATCTGTGAAATTCCTGTGAAATTATTATTTTAAGGAAAGATAAAAATTGCTTGCCTCAAGAAAAAGTGTGCTCTCTTGTGGGGTTTTTGGTGTGGGTATAACCACAGCCATCACTTGGTGTAGTCACTGGGGTTGTTGAATTTGCCATACCTGAGCTGGCCTGCTGACTGGTGAGATGTGTAGAAACGATGAAAGAGGAGAATAAAGACCTTTGAACTGGTTTGACTGACTGAAGAAAAGCTGCAAACTGCTGTCTACATTTCCTCCCTCATTTTCATTCTTAAAAAGTCTTCCATGGCATGGTGTGGGGCTGTTGGGCAGAGGCAGTGCTGTGCCAGTGGACCACCACAGAAGCTGACTTCATTTATGGAGCAATTCCTTTTGGAATAACAAAGCTTCAGGGGAGGGAAATAGGACACAAATTAGAATGCAGCAATAAGAAAAAAATGACTGAGTACTAAAAATAAATCATCTGTTTTGGCATTCTGCAGAATGGCTATTAGTTCAGAGATTAAAACAAGCCTAACCATGTCTGAACAGCATTAAGGGATTGCATGCCATAGCCATGCTTAGCCATTGCCTCAGGTTGCTTATGGCAAATCACCCAAAATCTGCAAGCAGTTGCTGTCATTGACCTAAAGTATAGTTGGCACCAAAGAAAGGATTAGATGGTAAATGCACCAAATGGGATATTAAAAAATGGATATAGAAGGGACAGCTATCACTATTAGAAAAATTTCAGTTTAGAGTCTAAAATTAAAAGCCTCAGACATGCCTAGTTGTTAATCCAGTGTTTCCTCAGTGTCACAGCAAAGCCATGAGCAAGGCCTGGAGCTGTTCTAACTCACAACTGTGTTTATGTCAGCGCTTCAAACTGCAGTGGTGTTTGCTGATGATTCACCAGGACCTTGGTCCCACACAGCAACATGGCAGGTACTAAAGGTTAAGCATGTTGGCCTGCTGTGTTGGAATTATTGGGATCTGTATGAGCTGCAGTAGACTGAGGCTTCTGATACAAATAAGTGTGAGTGATGGCATCTTTTTAGCAGTGTATCTTCTGGTCTTAATCTCCTTTGGAATAATTGAAAGGAGAGGGAATACCGAAGAAAAACTTGTGACTGTTGCAAGTGGTGGAGAAGAAGAGCAAGAAACATCCTCTGAGTAAAGACTGTGCTTTATAGAAACTGTAACTCATGTCCGCTTGGTTAAAATGCAGAAGATGCCCAGATTTTGAGTGAAACATGCTTATTGCTGCCTGAAAGCTAGAGATTAGTTTATATCCTGTATGCTTCTAGTTAGTAATTAATTGCAAGTATAAAATTATTTTGAAGCTTTTAGTTAGTTATTTGAAACTCTGTAATATATGAGTAGCACAGTTATTATCTTAAAATGAAAGAAAAGTACTCAACTGTAAAATTGGTTCACAGTCATATCCAGTGTCTTGGTATGGCAGTAATTTCTGGGACTTGGAAAGCTTTTGATATGGGTCTCCAAATAGCTGCAAATAGTCTCATGCATAAGAAGCTTGAGGTTTTTGTGGGAATTGTTATTTACTCTAATTTTTGTATGATTGTCCTTGATGGTGACAGCCTTTCTTTAAATAGTTCATTAGTCTCCTCGGCTTCTTTCTCCCTTTTCTTGCTCATAGATACGACTAAAGGGCATATATTGTTCAAAGACCTTTTGCTTCATTTGAGAGCAGACCTGCCTGTTGAGAGATGATAGGAAAAAAAGTAATTTACTTCTCCCCTACCCCCAAAATTGCATGGGAAAGAGGTGGAAATGTGTAGACTTCCTTAAAAACCCCACTGAACTCCCTGCCCTGTTTGCATTCTTCTTTTGCTGCAGTTTCTGTGATTCCTCCTATCCTGGAGACTGATACTTCTTTGCCCTGTACACCTTTAGTCTTATTAAGTTTGGGAATTATATTCTTATCTTCTACATTTCTACACCATTTCTTAAGGGAGCAGAAGGAACAACAGGATGGCTTTAGTTGTCACAGTGCCAGTGTGTGTTGCAGTGGTTTCTTGGCTGAAGTCAGGAATGCACTGGCACCAAAGAGGTGATGGAAGCTCTTTGATTAGATTATGTAATTGGGTGCATTTTATAGCTGCATAATGTGGAGATCATGGAAGTCTTAAAGCCAGTGATGGGGGGAAGACACTTAAGCATCTCTGAAGAACTAAATAAAGTAACCCACAAGTTTGTCCAAGGTCTGCTTTTTGTTTAGAGCTTCTCTAGTGCTGCTTGGTTACTTTTTTTTTTTTTAAGAGTATTGATTTGTGATAGCTGCTTAGCAGTAAATTTTGCTCACAAGGGCTTTTTTTTTATCTCATTAGCTCTTTAGAACTTCGTGTTTTCATTTTCTTGGACAGCCTCAGTGCTGTTTGACTTTTGTTGACCTGTTGCAATGCAAGGAGGATATAAAATTCCTCAGATGCCAGATCTCAGTCCTAAAATGTGTTCGACCTAATGTGTACAAAGATACTGGTTTTGATATTTTTAGTTTCTTACAATTGTTATGGCGTGCCCTGGCCCAGGGGTATTTAAAACTCTGGAATTTACATTTAAAAACACCACCACCACCAAAAAAATCAACCAAACAAAAAACCTGCCCAAACGCTTGCCTTAGGCTCTTCATTGTTATTCAGTGTGCATCTTTTCAGCTGGCTTCAAAAACTGGGAGGCATAATAGCACAGGTAGTGCCAGACTGAGATTCTTTGCTTAGTCTACTTATTTTTCTGAAATATTATCTGGGCTAAATACTGGGTTGTTTTTTTTTTAATGGTGAAATGAAAATGATAGGGATTGTTAATTTACTGGACACCTGGAAAATAGGTTCTATTTGAAAAACAAAAAACCCAGTCCTGAACCATCATTTGTTCCAGAAACATTGATGATCTCTTGACAGTTTTAAAGTGCTTGTTTTATATTGAGGTCAAAAAGAATGCTCTCTTTCTTGGGCATTCTTTAAAAAATTAATTCAGGAAAGCCTTTCTTCCTCTCCCCCCCACCCCCCCCCACCCCCAATAATATGTCAGTTATCACTCCATGCTCCTGAATTAAGGTTAATGTAAATCAGAATGAATCAAATCAGTTCCTACATATAAACTGTTAAAGCATGCAGATTGATTTATTTCTCTGAGAAGCCACTTGGAGCTTTTTGGCATGTTCTCCCCCTGTCCATAAAGCTCCAACCAAATGTGTCTGCTTTTGTGTAAGAATTGGTCCTGTAGACTGGAGCCATTTGACAGATGCAAGCTGTAAGGCCTAATTATTACTTCAGGACATTACTAAAATCTTTAATTTCTCCACTGTTTTTCTTGTATTCCTCTTTCTCTGATGAACCAACTAGTGCAAGCAGATTTCAGTACTTTTGACAGGAGACTAATATTTTTAATGAGATCCATGGACTATTTCAAGGATAGTTAGCCTTTGTCTTTTTCTTCATCACAAATCATAGCAAGGAGGTTTTCCACCTGCCCCAAAAATTTTTCATATTACTGTTCCAGTTAAGTTTGCAGTGCTGGTTTAGCTATGGTTGTGTCGTTCTTTCCATAATAACCATGGATGTTTCTTTTCTTTAGGATTTATATAACTTCTGCAAAAAAAAATTTCTGTCTTCAGGTTACTCTGTGTTCCAGCCAGGACACTGTATTTTTACCTTAGTTTGAACTAGCTTTGTCACTCAAAATAGAGGAGGGCAAAAAAAAAAGGAAAACTGGACACTGTGCATTCTTGAAAATCCCTCACAGGCATGCAGTTAAAACATGACATTTTATGGCCTATTAGAGTCTCATGTCCAGTGCTCTGTTGTGCCTTGTGCTAAAAAAAAAAAAAAAAAAAAAAAAGTCAAAAGAGCCTAGATGTTAGGCTAAAGAATGGTGGAAGAGGAGGGATGGAAAGGACTGAGCTAATGAGTGACTTGCCTTGGGGGAGTTGATGAGAAATGCTTCTTTGGACAAGTTTCACAGCTGGCTGGTTGCTGCCATTATTTGTTCCTTCTTTTTAAGCACCACTGCTGCAGCAACATTGGTAAGACTGATTATTTGCTAAGGTAACTGAAAGGTTTTGGGTTTTCTCATTTTTATTTCCTTGTAGAATACTAATGTCAACACCAGGGGTGGGCACCAGGGAAGAAGTGCTTCATTTGGCAGTGGAATGGTTTTAAATGGGCTCTCTTAGACCAGAGAAGATCAGTCCCTGCCGTAGGAGCAGCTTCTTAGATTGATTTCCAGACTCCCAATTCAGGGTCTTGATGTGCTGAGAGATCCCCAAACCAGAGCAAATTTTCTAGAATTCTTGGCAATTCAGCACCTGCTGCCTGATGAAAGGATGGAAATGTCTTTGAAAAGGATGCAAAAATTGTATTTGCTATTCCATGGCGTGGCGTGTGCTCCTGTGATGGACCATGAGATTCTGTGGAGCAGACAGAGGGAAGGAAACCTTTACCTCTTTAAGTGTTTGATTAGTGCAGAGACTCAGTATACTCTGAAAAGTTCACTGAGATCAGCTTTATGATACTTGAGGGACTGCAGAGACACCCTGTTGTCAGGACAAGGTGGTGACTGGATATGTTGCTTTGGAAAAGTCCAACTGAGATAGAAGAGCTGTGAAAGAAGGCTGCCCGCATTCAGATTGTTCTCCATGTTGTCTAAGTGCATCTTCATCCTGCTGACCCTTCCTTTGTGGTGCAGCTACTTTGCTAATACCATGTAGTATTAAACCTTTGAGTAACATTGAGCTTGGTGCCTGCTAATGAGCTGAAATGTAGAGATGTAATTTTCCTGTGACAAATTTGTGTGTGAATTTGAAAGTACTACTTTTGTACAGCAGTCTCTGTGAGGCCAAGGGTAAACATACATCACCTATGAAATAAAATGACACTATTTTTTGGGAAGAGGCTCTTGAGTTGGAGCTCCTTTAATAACATAGAAAAGCCATGAAGGCCCTTTGGTTTACAGATTTGGTTTTTTTTCCTTCATCTGAATGCATTGAGAGTGCAGGCTGAAATTTTAATGGAAGGCCTGAGGAGAGGAATTTTGTTCCATGATAATTTATGATGTTTTTTCATCCTTTTAACCTGCTTTTAAGGGTTTAATAGGACTTAGCTAGTTTTGTCTCCTTTGTTTTTTCTTTTCTTTTCGGTAACTTTTATGGGATTTTTAATTTTGGTCTAAGCTTCTTTTTAGTCTGCACTTACACATTTCAATAGCCACATGATATGGCCCAAAGTCACTTCTAATAGCCACATTTTTCTTCATCCAACAGTCTGTCTTTTGTTTGTCTTTGTTCCTGTTGGATGCAGGTGGTACAAGCTATTGCAGATGAGCTGGATCAGACAACTGATTAGACCTGACCAAAAATGGGTGTTTGGCCATATCAGTTTCACAGTGTGATTCAGCAGCTGGTTGTGCAGACAGGTTTTTTATGTCTTCTTTTCTCTGTCTTTAGTTGTTTGTCAATAGCTGCTTCCCCACACAGCCTGAGTTGCCACAAATTACAGCCTGACTTGTTAAGGAAAACCAAAATTAGTGGCAATTTACATTCATAGGTTGTCCTCTGAGCTGGGGCAGCTCTCAACTACTGCTGCTGCTTTTTCAGGAGTTGTCAGTCTATCCTGGTTGCTGGAGCTGAGGAAGCTTTGGGAAGGCATCTGGGGACATGAATGTGCCTCAGCCACTCTAATGTGAGCTGTCTCAGAAACCGGTGGACTCACCTGCATGGAAGGTTTTTATTTCAACTAGAAAGCTTGTTTGACCTCACACTCGGGTGTATGTGTATTGTGATACAAGCAAGCAATTTCCATCTGCCTGGTTATCTGTATTCCCCTCTTTAGTGAGGTAAACTGCTCATGATTATATATGCTGCTGTAACTGCCCTGGAACTGGAGATCTGCCTAAATTGGGGTGGAGGATGCACATGGAGATCAGAGCATTTTAAGGTTGTGTTGTGAGAGACATTTGCTGGTGATAACTGTAGAGCTGCCTGCTCCTCCCTGTCTGAAATGATGGCCCCAGCTGCAGGTAAAGCAGCTGCAGAGCCTCTGCAGTTTGCAGGAGGATCTTGCTGTGCAAAGGGGAGACTGCCCTGCAGAAGAACATGACAGCAATTACAAATGTAGTCCCTACATCATCCCTGAAGTGTGGACAGGATTCTCTCTCATAAAATAAAGCATAAAGCTTTTTTGTATGTGTGTTTTCACAATCCACATTCATTTACTTCCTTTGTGCTTTCTACTGTGATTGCACAGCGAGTGCTGTCTTCTGAGAGGAGCTAAGGGTCTGAGATAATCCAGGTTATGAAACATCTGGCTAAGCATTGTGCAGGACTGAATAGATGTCTCTTTACCACGCTTTTCTGGAGCTCCAGTGTTAGGAGGACTTAGATGCAGCTCAGTGCTCTTGCCCAGCTGGTGCCCCTGTTGATCTCATATTGTGTGGGGAACCTGGGGAGGTGATGGGTCCAGTGCACAGATCCCTGGTTATGTTTGAGAGCTTCCTCAGGGCAAAGGCTTTCTGACACAGACCCATGACCACAAAGGCTGTAGTGGCATTGGGAAAGCAGTGTCGTTTCTCTGAGCACCCTGAGGCAGCTGTGCTAGGAGCTGGCTGTGTTGTGTTTGCATGTGGAACTTGCAGGCTGGATATGTGATGCTGGGTAATGTTTACCAGCTGTGAAATGGCTGTCCTCTTCTCACCAGACCATTTCTCTTGTAGCTGTACAATCTCAGCTTTTCATGCAGATGTTGTGTGATTTGCCACACTTTGATCTGGTCCTTTCCAATTAGTACGTGCTGTAATCTATTGTAAGTCTATTCAGGCTGCTTAAATTGCCCATTGGTGGAGTGACAGGGAAACTGGAAATCGGGAAAAAAACACCAAAAATTTAATGTCTTTCTAAGTTTCATGGATTCATGATTTATTTTTTGACAGAAATTTCAGTACACTTGATTTTATTCTTTTTTTCTCTATGGACTTGCAAAAGGAGGTTAAGCTGTGCTCATTGCCTGCTTGGATAGGTAATTAGTTGCTTCAGAATGCGATTTAGGGTATTAACTTGTAGTAACTGACCACACAAGGGTGATACTCAGTTGTAAATGCTTATAACAATCAGGTACTGCTCAGCATTGGAGGAGAATGGTAAATACACAGAGGCAAAACTTGCGAGATGATTTAATGAAGGACTTACTTTGTGCCCTGTGGGCCTGAGGTTTGATTTGCTTTAATAAGTGTGTAGAAGTTCTGGGAGTAAACCCTGGTGTCTATACCCTGCTGTATGTATGTAGCACTACAGGCTTTGCAAAGAGCTGCTATCCCAGCATGTCTTGTGGCCTCATTTGTGTGTGTGTCTCTTTCAGATACATGTACTGGACTGACTGGGGTGAAACGCCCCGAATAGAACGGGCAGGAATGGACAGCAGCATGCGAAAGATAATTGTTGATTCTGATATATATTGGCCAAATGGACTCACGATAGATCTCGACGAGCAGAAACTTTACTGGGCTGATGCAAAACTGAGTTTCATTCATAGGGCAAATCTGGATGGTTCCTTTAGGTAAGCTCTCTTTGGTCTATAATAAGGTGTAAGTTATTTCTCACTTTGTGTTCATTTTGAAATGAGACTTTTTTTCCCCCAGTAGTCTAGAATAATGCAAATACCTTATTGCTTTTTTTAAATGTAGTTCTTAATAGCCTTGCAAAAAATAACCTCACATACTATAAAACTGATTTTAAGAGTAAGAGTGTATCAGTATTTCACTACAGATTGTTCACAGCCTTCTTGAACCACAGGATTCTTCTTTTTTTAGGCTCTTACTTGTCTTGAAAATAGTTTGAAATGCTTATTTTTGACCCTAGAAAATATAACATTTAACCTGTGACTGGGGTTTTACAGCATTGTTAATGTTTTTTTTTTATCAAAAAGAAATACACATTGAGACACACTTGTCCATGGCCCCATCCAGAGATGTCCTTTATGTGTCATGCCTATTAATTAACCAATTTTGGGTTGCTTCAAACAACAAGCTGTTAGGAAACAGATTTTCCTAAAGCTTGCTGGAAAGCACAGTGTGGAAGTTTTTTGGTGGCTGCTGTCCAAGTGTGCTGTTAAGTTTTGGCTTCTGTAAACATGGAGAAAATACACTTCAGGCAGGACAAACTTAGACATTTGAGATTGCATCTTCAGTTCAGTGCAGTGCTCAGTGGGAAGGTTGTGTTGGTCCTGAAGGATGAGTGTCACATGCAGTAAAATGTCCTGCCAAAGAAATCTCTGCATTGTTATCTGGCTTTGGTCTTCAGGTAGTTTTAAATGACATTTTCATTTTCATGATTTCATAACATTTTAAATGCCTATGTCAATAAAATTGTTTTACCTTGGTGAAAAGTTGGAGTTCTATTTTACGCATTTCTGTGTAATAGTGTGTAATAGAATCATATGCCTTCCCCCCAAAAAAATATTTCCATGGTGTTTTTCTTTTTTTTTTTTTTTTTTTTTTTTCTTACTGAGTTACATTCTGTGCCTGATTTTCACAGTCATAAAAGAGCAATAGCAATATTGACATCCTTTATAAAAGACTCTCAGGTTCCTTTGAGGGCACTGTGTAAGAGCTGGATAATGGTGGCATTGTAGTAAGTGACAAGTATTGACCGACAGTCCAGAGCAGAGACGAGGGAAAAGGCCTTTGTGGAAGGCAGTGGTAACTCCAAGTCTGGCTGCAGGTTCGTAGACAGAAAGAAAGATTTTCATATAATTCAGCATGAATATGTTTCTCTGATTTGGGGGCGAGTGGCAGAGTTTGAGGTTTCCAAGCTGTTTCTGGAGTTTTCATGCACACACAAATTGTACAGACTTTACTTGCATATGTGTGTAAATCTTGAAGTATTAATTGGCAAATAAAATCTATTCTGCTCATTTTAAGGTAGAGAAAGGCCACCTGAAAAGAAGCAAGACTTTGAATATACTAATTCCAGCAATCTATTCAAATTACTTTGTGATAGATCAATGCCTCACCTCCCAAACAGATTTCTTTTGACCCATAAATCAAATAGTATTTTAGGAAAAAATACTGTATTTTGCATTAAGAAAAAATTGGGTCACTCTTGCATATTTTACTGAGCTGTTAGAGCATGTAAATGCACACTTGAGGTCAGAATATCCCTGTACAGGGTGCTTTCTGGACGTTCCTGATGTCTGACTGCATGTGAACTTTTAGGTATTGTCTGACATAATAACTCTGAAATTGTAATGGATATTGATAAGATGCCATGAAGATTGATCTTAATCATAACTCCTTTTAAATGAAATTTTTATTTATTCCCTTTTCCATTCCACTGATCAGTGTTGAAACAGATGTCTGTGAAGTTGGGACTCCTGGTGTTAAGGTGTACTTCAGTCAGGGCTCAGACTAGATGGTAACTTTAGAAGTTGTTTCTGTTCCTTAAACATGGAGCAAACAAGTTTCACTCATCCATGACAATAAAGAAATCTGTGATGTTTTAAATGCTTCCACCCTTCCCATCCCAGAATCCATTCAGGATTACCTCAAAATTTAAATAAGAAGGAAATTTGCATTCTGTGTAGTGGATAAATGTTACTGGAGCAATCTGCCTCTTAGCAAGCTTCAATTTGCAACCACATTTTCTGGAACTATTTCAAGGGATGTAATTACAGGAGAAAGGGAGACTTGATATCTAAGAATGATGGAAATAGGGGCAATACATACTGGAAAGCAGCTGTTACGATATTAGGATACAGCCACTGCTGTTATTAGTTAAGAGGAAAGAGCAAGGGTGAGAGTGGAAAGAGAAAGTGAAATTAGTATTTGTATTTATTCTGTTGTGTTTTATGATAAGCAGTAGTGGTAATTAGACAGATTTTTTAAAACAGTTTCAATTTTATCTCTAGAAGAGAAAGATTATTAATAATTTTGTTTTCTCATGTATATGCCAGTACTTTTGTGCATGTGTCAGTCTGTTTTAAACTTGTCCATTTCTGAATATATATCAAGAATTTTGGGGGTGTTTTTTACTCCCTTCTACCCTGGAAAATACAGATAATTACCTATGCTGCTCAGAATGAAACAGTCCTTTCCCTGCCAAATGTTAGCTGGTTTTTGTTTTTCTTTAAACATCTTCAGTGGAAAAAAAAAATTGAATGTAGATTTAATAGAGGTATAAGAAAATTAAGTTCCTCATTTTCCTTCAAGATGAGACTGCGACTTCAGCTTTCTCAAAGTCATATGATGAAAATTTTTGAATAATGCTTTGCTGTGTCACAACACTGGTTTGAAAGGTGTGTGCATACCTTTGTGTATACATAAAATACATGGATTTTGTGAAAACTGAATACCTAGTGTTTTGACTGAGGAATTGTCCAGCATATTTTCTCTGCCTTAATAAATATCTTCAAAACTACTGAATCTAAATTATATACATTTATGGCAGCAGGTATAAATTTTGGGATCCTGTGAAAACTTGTTAGAAATGTCATGTGTTTTGTGGCTTCCAGTTAATCTAATTCTTGGAGGTGTGGCTGTATGTCATTGAAAAACTACCTCAAATGTTTCTGATTTGTATTAATTATAAATATTTAGTTTTAGGAAAAGCATAACTGACCTTTGCTCTACATTAAAAATCAGTCTGAAAAATACTTACTTCTGCTGAAGAGAAAATTAAGAGGAGGTCATTTAATGAGACTCCTAGGTAATTTCTGCCTTTTCCTGCTAGGAGAAAAGACTGACTGCAGCTGAAGTTCTGAGCAAAGATGTCATATACTGCTGTAATCAGAGGAGCAGTTTTTGGACTTAAGTTTCCTTGAAAAGTCACTTATGTTTGGGTATTTGCACAGCTCCTGAAGTTAAGGAACTTAAGGGGTCAGTGTAGAGCCTGAATCAGATACTTTGATGCTCTGAAACCCAATATGTTTGTGTCCTTATTGCTGTGAAGGGGTAAAACCTTACTTCACATTTTTCAGTCTGCTTCTCACTTTTATCACCAGGTGAATCTCTTGGTTCTGTGAATTTGTTGAAAGATGACAGTTCCTACATGAATTTCTACAGTGCCAAATTTTTTCATGTGTGTGTGGTAACAAATGAAAGCAATCAATTTTTTAATCCTTACTCTTTCTCCCAAAAAGGCAAAAAGTTGTCGAAGGTAGCCTTACTCATCCGTTTGCCCTGACGTTGTCTGGGGACACTCTGTACTGGACAGACTGGCAGACGCGCTCCATCCACGCCTGTAACAAAAGGACGGGAGAGAAGAGGAGGGAGATCCTGTCTGCCCTCTACTCGCCCATGGACATCCAGGTCCTGAGCCCGGACCGGCAGCCCTACTGTACGTCCTGCTTTCCCTCAAAGCCCTGCATGACTGGTACTTCTCTGTCAGGGAGAATGTCAGTCAGGAAAGTGACCAGTGTGGAGTTTCAAAGTTCTACACACTTGTCAAGGGATTGATTGCTAAAGGTAGAGGTGCTTGAATCCTGTGCCTTGCTTTGAGTATTCCGGCCTGAATTCGTGTGAACTCACTCACTGTCCCAGTTGGTAGCAAAATCCAAAATCCAGTGCAGTACTTCAGTGACTTCTTTTGGTTTGGAATATTTGAACAAGAAAACAAAAACAGTACCATGGCATCTTTTTAATGCCATTGCTTTAAAGACAACTGTAAGAAATGCTTATAATTACTTTTTTTAATAAGTAAAATTGCCACAAAACATAAAATGTTTGTGTTGTACTTATAAGTGCCACTTTTTGCAGTCCAAACTTGATCATGGTTGTCTTAAATACATATAAAATAGTTTGTGCATGTCTTAGTATGGAAGGGTTTTAGTTTTGAGCTTTCATATGGACACACATGTGCCTCTATTTTTCTATATATTCTCTGGTGCTACTTCAAAGGAAGTAGAGTATTGAAAATTGAGTAGAGCTGCATATATTTTGTATGTTCATGTGATTCCATGTGGCAGCTGGTCTAGGTTTTGGAGTTTTTTTAGGATTGTGAGAATGGGATGTAAAATGTATATAATTGAGTAGCTCTGGAGAGAATTGACTCTTGTCCAGAGGAAATAATCTTGCCTTTTGGACTGGCTTCTTTCATTATGCCAACTCTAAAATCTGCTTCCCTAAAGATAACATTTGTTATTCTAAAGAAGCTAACAGGATATGAGAAAACAGGCCTGAAAGTAAGCAAAAGGAGTTTGGAGATAATCTTGGGGATGGAAAATGTGCAAGTTTTCCTTGAGGTTGCTGGGTATGCACAGCACTCTGGTCTATCTCACAGCTCCAGATAAGAGTTTGTCTGTGCTGAATTCTGTCATTGCTTTTAGCTCCAGGAATGTCCCAGCCTTGGGTCATAGTATTTGAGTCAGTCACAAAGAAGATACAGCACACAGAGAAAGAGCATATGCTGAAAATAGCTCAGATGCCATTGACTTCATTAAGATCAGGCTTGGATTCCTTCCTCACTGTTTTTTTTTTTTGCGCTGTGAGTGTCATTGGAAGTAACAAAGGTCAAATTAGCCAGACGTTTTGTGCTTTTATATTAGAGTAGTTCAGACAATGATTCAAACAGTTTTGCAGAAATCTTGCAAAAGTTGCAAGTATTTTTTATAAAGTATTTTTACCAATAATTACTTATTCATACAGTTTCACATCTTTTTTTTCTCCATCTAAAGGAGAAAGGAGCATTCAGTTCTCATATGTCCATCCCTGTCCTGTGCATGCAACAGTTCTGTAATGTAGGAATTGTACAAATTGTTGTTTTCTTGTCTTTTATAGAACTGGTCATCCCATCAGTTGCATACATCTCGATTTAGGTGCCCCTAGAGTTAAGATGCTGGGGAGGGGGGGAAATCAAGCATTTTATATTGTGATTCCTCTGGTTTTTAGCACTAAAGCTTATGCCAGTCATTTGGGATCTGCAATTTCTTCCTCATGGAGAAAACAGAGCTTATGGGCTTCTAGAAAAATTAGAATAAATCTGCTTTGTTTCTTGAAGTTCACACTCCATGTGAAGAAAACAATGGTGGTTGCTCCCATCTGTGCCTGCTGTCTCCAAGGGACCCCTTCTACAGCTGTGCCTGTCCCACTGGTGTGCAGCTGGAAGACGATGGCAGGACGTGCAAAGCAGGTAGGAGCTTACTTGGCTTTTTTCTACAGTCACAGTGTTGGTGTGGTTTGGATTCACTGCTTCAGAGCTGATCCTTGAAGAAGTGAGTTGAGAGGAGCTGCCTAATAAACTAAAATATCATTTTGCATTCAGACCTCCCACCAAGCTACCAAAGAGAGTGATTTTTATGAACTAAAGTAGTCCCTTGTAGTAGAAATCAGAGACTTTTGTCTGTGTTTAGGGTTGCTAGTTCTCTGCAGGATTGAAGTAATACGTGGAACCCATTGCTAAGGATTTTATTAGAAGTAAGTTAATGTAGGACATTTTTCTGTTTGGACAGTGGAGAAACTTCTGCTCCCTCCCATTCATTGTCCAGAAGAGATCTATGATAAAGTAGTGGTGGCTGAGTTGTTGAGAGAACTGGTAAAATACTGTTCTAGGTGAGTTGCCCATGTCCCTGAGAAGTAGGACAGGGTTGTGTATCACCAATAAGTAGCTGTTTAGAGAATAATAGCTAGATTATATCTTTTAATTAGAAAGTGTAACTAGATGTGTATTTTGTATCCACAGGTTGAATGAGCCTTGTGGTATACTTTGAAAACTTGTTTTTTATTGATTGAGAAGTCTTTTTGAAAAATGCATCTTACAACAGCAGGCAACTAACTCTAATATGGTGGTAGAACACTAGGAGGCAAGGTTTTGGAGAGCGTTCTGCTGACTCTGCTGCCTATCTCCAGTGTGCTTTTGAGTCTAGTCAAATAATATAATCATTTTCTGATGTGACTTGATTCCTCTGTGTACTAGAGCACGCATAAGAGATGCCTTTCATTTGTGAACCAGAAGCACAATTTAAACACTGAAACTCCAGGGTTTAAGGGCTGGTTTTATTAGCTCATCCTACTCTAATTGAAAGGCTTATAAGGTAGTTTTGCAGCTGCTAAGAGACTTTTCCCTTTACTCCGTCCAGCTTTGGAAAGTTTCCCTTTTGCAGCTTTTAGAAACCCCTCACTGAATGCTCAGGACAACCTTTTTAGATGTTCATATTGACTTCATGTTTCTGGTAGTGGGAATGAAGGTCAGCCTGCTTTTGGCATTTTGGCAGATAGCACAAGCAGGACTGACTGCTTATACTGTGTTTTCACCTTTCCATTGTCAGGAAAGACAGTCTGCTAAGGGTTTTCTGTTAAAGGAGGGCAAAAAAGTGGGATGAGAACAGGAAATCTGGTTTTGCATAAGAATGTAGCTTTTTTGTTCAGTTTTATGGATTATTTCTTTCCCAAGCTCCACATCTTCTGTTGCGCTGTGTGCCTTATGCCAACATCCATGTGCTTCTCTTTCCCATCTTGCTAATTAACTCCTTGGTTGCAAGGAACTGACTTTTTGTTCTCCACACGAGCCCTTTGTAGTGATGTTGTAGCAGGAGCTGCAGATCCATGGGCGTTGACCACCTTCATTTTGTTCCCTGTTGGCTTGGGCAGAGGTGCACAAGTACAGAGTCACGTGGGTATGAGCTTCTTTGATTTCAGGCTGTTATGTGAATCACACAAAAGCTGCTGGGGGTTTATCTGCAGAAGGAAAAAGCATTCTGCTCTCCAAATCCCTGTCCATATGGGGAGTTTACTGGTGCAAATATAGTTATAGAATGTTACTGTATATATCTGTCAGAAAGAATTCTTGAGCAGAAAAGCCCTGGGGTGCTTAGGTGATGTTAGCTCTCTTGAATATTGAAGTATACATACATTGGTAATGTTCAGATGAGAGCACTCTGTAGCTCTTTACAAATGGTAAAGGGCCTAGGTAATTAACAAAAAATACAAATTCAGGGACAGGCTGTGCTAGTATTTGCCTTGCTGAGTTACACCTGTATGTAGTGAAACTCTGAAACTCTGGATTTTTATACTTTGACTAAACTAATCATTGATATGCTGGAACCTTAAGTATTGTGCCTGTGTTAAAATAATAGTTAATTTTCCTGTCGTTTTAGCTTTTGGTGTTCATTCTTGCTTTCTCTCTGGTTGTAAAGAGATGCTCTGAATAAATTTAAAAAAAATACCTTTACAGTAAATATCCATCAGTAATAATGGATATTAGATAGGTAAATAGATAGAAACAAACTAGTATCAAGTGTATGTTCTCCTCTGGGAATATGTATGTATTATGTGCAGGTAAAGTTTTTGTTTTGCAGACCTATGGTGCTAGGTCTGTTTTCCTCTGTTGGCTTGAAAATGTTCTACACTACCTTGAAGTTCCCATATCAACAAGCAAGGGGGTTATAACTTTGGAAAGGAAATCAGCTGCTCCTGACCATGTACTCTTAGCAAAGTGAACTTTCAAGCTCTGGTCTTTGAAATTACTTAGGAGGTTGTGTTGGACCACTACTGTCTTGTTGGATGTGTCACATGACTTTAGGTATCTGAACCTAATCTTGCTGACATAGAAGGTAATGAAGTCGCAGTTTGTAAAGCCTGTCAGAGCCTGATGGTTCTGGTTGTGCCTGTGGAGAGTGGCCTACTCAGTAGGAACTGGGAACACCTTGTAACTTTCAAGAATAACTGACTAGTGAAATTTCATGTTTCCAAATGGAGCTTCAGTTCTTAGACTAGGTAGTTTTCTTGATTTGTGTTTTGTTTGGTTTTTTGGGTTTTTTGTTCATTTGTTTGAAAGCCTTTCCTAAGCTGACTTGAGCAATTGCATGAATATTTGAGAGAGGAACCAAAATTTGGTTGCAGTCATTTAGAAGGGTTGTGTAATTCTATCAGCAAATAGGCCAGTTAAAAGCAGAGCAAAAGGGTGGAAGTTTCACAAGCTTGGGGACCTTATTTTAGTAATTTTGCTGATTTAGGACTATCCTGAATTTTTTCTTGCTTTCATTGTTTAAGGATCACATTTATTTTCTTTATGAACAGAATTATTTGGATTCATGAGTCTTCTGTTTGTGTGCAATGTCTCCTTTCAAGAAGCTGTTCTTTCTCTTTCTCTACCGGGGTTCCCCTCCTAGGATTTAGTGAGTTCTTTTGTTGGACCAGTGGTAGTTCGTAGTGTTGTGAGAAAGACAGATGTATTAATGGCTACTGTCTTGTCTCCAACAGTAAATTATTTGCTCCATTTTTACCTTGCAGGGCAGAGACTTCAGGTGATACCTGTCACCTCTTTTGAGCAGATGGACCTTCCTCATGCTTCTCATTTTCCACAGTGCACAGTGAATGACATGAATGTATCTGTTTCTCACCCCAGCTCTGATATAATTTGTACCCCTTAAAGTGAATGTTTCCAGATAAATGGAGCTGGATCTTCGTACCCTGTTCTGCTTTTGTAGAGCAGGTTTGTTTTGCTGGGCGAAGCTGCAGTCTCAAAATATTGGATAACTCCCCCTGCTTTTTCCTTCCTTCTGTGGCTTCACCATCTGGTTCAGTTCAATCACATTCAGGGAAATCTAGATGTTTTTTGTGCATCTTTCCAGCTAACTGTGATTAAACCCTGATCCTAGTCTCTTCTACAGCAGCTATGTGTCTGCATCCTTCCAAGACTGAGGTGGTTTTTGTAAACAGCATTCAGCAGCTTGTTTCTCTTATTTCTGGAAAATACATCATTTCTTTCTGCTGTGTTCAGTGTCACTGACATAGAGCTATCACTGCAGGCCTTCTAAAGGAATGTCAAAAGCCTCATCTTTTTTCTAAGTGGATATATTTCCTGTAAGCAGTCACTCGATTTCCTAAATTCCCTCTGCCTGTCAGAGTTGCATTCCCAAAGGAATTACTCTCATTGCACATAATTTCCTGATATCATAGTATCAAGTTAGCCAAAGTATATGAACTAGAATTAGTTGGATAGCATTTTAAAACCTATTATTCAGGGCTGATACCTGCAAAATATTTTCAGTATTCCACACCTCACTCTCACAAGTCTTTACTAGCTTGGCTCTATGGCTATGAAGCTGTATTAGGTAGGATAAACTGGGACTTCAGCTAATGTTCTTTTTTATTCTATTTTTTTAACTTCAGCAAGGACACTCAGAGCTACACAATGTCAGGATTAGTCCAGATCCATGCAGCTTCTGGAAGATTAAGGACCCCTAGTTTTAAAAAAAAATATTTTTCAGGATTTTATTTTGCTTCTCATTAAATGTGTAATGCTCGCTGCAGTATATAGATAAAATATTTCAGTAAATGCTACAGAATTTTACTTTACTCATTATGCAAATTCATTGCAACAATTTCATGTGGCCTGGATATCATTAATTCTTGATCCATTTTACATATCTAAATTCCTCTCTAGCCAAATTTAAATCTCTGTTAAGAAGAACCTTTTTTTATTTGCTTCCACATAAAAACACAAACTAAAACAAACCAAGCCTATCTGTGACACTGGAATCTCTTGGAGATTTAATTTTACTCTGATATATTGTTTGTTTTTCCATTTGTGTTGGGAAAGGTCATGATTCTGTTGCCTTTCTTGTGTTTGAAAGTAATGTGAGAGGCCTCTTGATAAGAAGTCATAAGGGTGGTTGAGGTATAGATGTATTTGCATGCCATGCAAAGAGTAGATGACAAATGCAACATCCAAGTTTGTCACAGTTTTGGAGAAATGCTTTTGATATTTTGAATTTTGCACAAAGAAGTGATGCCTGGAAGTAAGGGCAGTGCTAACTAAAGTATGTTGTTTTAATACACTAGGCATTGGCTCCCTATAGATCTAAGCTAGGGGGTGTCTGGACAATGTTCATAGGATTTAGTTTTAGGTGGTCCTGCAAAGAGCAGGGAGTTGGACTCAATAGTCCTTTACAACTTGAGATATTCTGTGATTCTAAGTAGACCAAGTAAAGCTGTCTTCATGAAGGGCTATGAATACATAAATACTCCACTGTCATAGCTGAAGACAAAGAATTTGGCTGCAAAAGCAACCATATTGAAATGGTACTTTAGCTTCTGCTCATGCTGATATTATTACTGAGCTCAGAAGAAGTGAATGCCCATGTGCTGGGGGACAGATTTGCGAGCTGATGCTATTCATGCAATGCTTGGTAATGGATTGCTCCTATAAGGGGCCTTTTCCTAAAGGCTGTGCAAAAGTATATTAGGGATAAATATCCACAATTGCGTGGAATCCTGCTAGTGGCTTGCCTTAATGCTGAGGTAGCTGGCAGGTTTCACAGTGAGACAGGTACCTGAATTCACAATTCTCTTAGTGGTTTCTTTACCACAGCAAATCTACCCTTACAGAAAAGGGGGTTTACACTGCTTGAGATGTGGAAATTAAACTCTTGCTGTGCATCGGCATGAGCATTCCTTAAAGCCAGCATGAGAACTGCTGCTGTATATTGAGCTTTAAGCATAACATGAGTAAAATGAAAAAGTTAATAATTTTTAGAACTTTAATATAGTCAATGGCAGGAGTTTGGTTGCTTTAAAGTGGTAACAAGGAGAATTTCTTCCCTCTTCTGCTCCTGCTCCTCAAATGTACCTCAGTTGATAGGTACTTTTTAGAAATCTGGTTCCTTTTAGATATTTCAGTCTAGATGTTGTAACTAGCCAGCTGCTTTTTGCAATAATTGTCTCTGCTATGTCAGAATGTAAGTGGCCATTTGAGACGTGGTGTATTGACCTCAACTCACCAGAGGCATTTCTCCAGTGAAAGGCAACTGTTCTTTGCTTGAAAATGGGAAAGTTTGGCTATGAGTTAGTCTTGTGTGGTGTTAGAATTTGTAGGTTTCTGCCAGGAAGGTGTGACAGCTGCAGTTTCTCAAATAAATGAGGAAATTCTGTTCTCCCAAATGAAAACCAGAAAAAAGCCCCCATATTTTCATAACTGGAAAAGAAAATACTTGCTTCAGGTATTTGAAGAGTCAGTTACCCTTTCCTATCCTTGATCCTGTTGTTGAGGCAGTTGATCAGGGTTGGCTACTATTCCCAGCGTCTTATTTCTCTTTGCCGTTCTGCATGTTGTGAAATAGAAAACTGTTTTTGGAACCTGCTGGCTAATACTGCAGGGCATACAGCGGTTTTTTAATATGCAGGAGATAGAAGAGTATTGAAGGAAGAAATGCTAAGGCACTTAGCATCTTCTCATCTCCTTTGTATTTCTTGGTGCATGTCATGTTTTAAAAGTTTTGTCTGTGGTTCCTTGGTAAACAGTCATAAATTTATCACAGCAACTAAGCCTCCAAGCAAGAGAAGCTGGCAGAAAAAAAACCTTCATGGTGAAGTACTTACCTCATGGCATTTAACCACCAGAGAAGGTTTCTTAGCTAGCATGTCTTCCTGATAAATAAGAGGAACACTATGGATTAATCCAGACTTTCTGATGAAGTAGATCAGCCACTAATTTGAGAAAAACAGCCCTTTTGAGAAAGAGAAGGGTCAGGGAGATATTTGTTATTTGGGTTAACTGCTGTAGATTCAGTTCTTTCAAATACCTGATAAAGCTTCTGCTGGCATTGTGTGAATAACTGTCTGGAGTATTTTAGCACTTGGAAGATGCTGGGAGAGAAACCTGGTGTATCAGCAGATAAACTTTGATTACATTCTCTCATTGATTTGGGGCTGTATTGCGAAGCAGCACTCGTGTCCTAATCTGTTTGTCATGAGAAAAGCAAAAAGAAAACTGTATTTTACCTTATTTCGTAGAACCTTGACAGCCAACTGCATATCTGTCTCTCCCTCTTGACAATTCTGTGATTGAAATGCAGCTGTGGAAAACCATGGGCTTGGTTGCAAGATGCTTTGATTCCTTAGGTGTCTTCTGCCCTGTGCCTGGTGTTTGACTACTGTAGGGAGATGTTATCCAGAAGCTGGGTGACTTTTTCTTCATTCCTTCTCTCCCTATTGCACTCCCAAAGGTGTATTGTACTTCCTTTGCTTATCCAGGAATTGTTGAAACTGCAAGTTTGTAATTAAAAACTGTTCAGTAATGGGTACCTGAGAGTCTGGGAAATCTAGAGGGGAAATCTACCTCTTCTTGTTCTACTCCATTTAGTGAGTGGATTTTTTCCTTTCATTCATGTGTAGTTCTTTGTTTTGAGTCTGTTTCCCCCTTGCTTTATTTAGTGTGTTATGTTGATGAGTTTATTTGATATATGAAAAGATTACATTAGTTTCTATTCATAGCAACTTTTATGCTTCTGAATGGGACTACTTTGTGTAGCGATGAAATGAAATAGCCTCATATGGAAATGGCCTTATCTATAATTTCACTGGATAAAAGCCATTAGGAACATGCCATAAGGAACAAACCTGGAGGGAGTGAGGAGCATTCTGGAAGGTCTGCCACATCATCTTCTAGTTCTGTTGTCAGTGGTTTTCCTGGGCTATGGTGAATGAAACTTTCTTTTCAAGCTTTGTTGGTGCACGTTTCAAATTGATGATTACTTTCCAGGACTCTGAAACACTGTCTAGTTAGAGCTTATTTTTGTGGTTAGGGGTTTTTTGTTTTGGGTTTGTTTTTTTCTTTTTGGTGTGTGCGTATAAAGGAAATAGCGACGCTCTCCCTTTTCAGCTCTGAGTCTCTGGATTGAATCTGGTTTTAAGCTGCAAAAGAACCACACCTTGGGTCTGCACTGAAAAGATTTACATGTAAACTTTGTTATCTTGCATTCTCTTTGTGCTGGGAAGATACACAGGCAAAGTCACCAAGACCCAGTGATAACTGCCTAAGCTGCTGTGGCTTGACTGCTTCTTCCAGCATTGGGTGGCTGTCTCTCTGTTTTACTGCATCAGTGTGAGACTGAGACTCTCCCTAGATTTGCAAACCCTAATTTGCTGCTGTTTGTATCTTTTTTGTTTGTTTTGTGTTGCTGTTTTGCTTTTTCCTTGATTGTGTCAGCTCAGAATTGAATTTTCTGGGGCTCCATCAGACTTGGCATATAGTAAATAATACTTAAATTTCAAAGCATTACACAGTTTTCAGCCTTAGAGAGGGTTCATGGGGTGTAAAGTATTTATTTTTGTTTGTCTAAAGGATGACAGCAGTGCAAAGAAACGTAATATGTTCAAGGTCTCTTGCTGAGACCTGCAATTAGAAGTCAATAGAAGTGGGATTGTAGAAAACCTACTGTATTTTGGTTCATTTTTAAAATATATTAATTATGTATCTTGTTGAGTTATAATGAATTTTTGATTCTTGTCTCTGTGCATTTGAGGTGTTACTGCCAAAACACTGTTTAACAGAAACTAGGTGGCAAAATGGATGTCAGTTCCAAAGTCAGTGATTCCTTATTCTGAGCCAGTGGAATTGTATATCTCCAGCAGAGAGCAGGTACATGTACACTTTAAAACCTTGCTTTGTGAAGAAACACCACAATCCAAAGCAAACCCTTTTCCTAGCAGTAGGGATTTTTGGCAGACTTTTTCTTGGTCCATCCTTCTTCCTATGGCTTGCTCTGTGCAAAGAGATGTTAATTTTTTTTTATTTATTTATTTATTTTTTTAAATAAAGAGTAGAAGTTGGGAGTATGACATCCATAAGGTAACAGATTTACCACTTAGCATTTCCAACTTCTTCTTCTCTTTTTGTAAAGCACACAGAGAATATACAGACCCCAGGGCAGGGTAAGACTTGGTTGTTCAAGTGCTTTGAGCTCTTTGGATGAAACCTGTGTGTAAGGGAAGCTTCTTTGCTTGGTACAGCAGTAGCCAGATGGTTGTGCTGACCTTTGATTCTGGTTAATAGCAATGCATTTATGACTTATATTAATGCTGTTTTGAGTAATTCATCTTAAGATGATCTACTCCTCTGTCAGTAATAACTTCTCAAACCTTTGAACTCACTAGTACTGGGCATGTAAAACTGAGCATGTCTCACAGAAGCTCCTAAACTAGAACAGGGCAACTGTGATTTCTGTCCTGCAACAGCTATTTCTGGAAGAAACATTACTTTTGTCCTAGTCCACTGCTTTGTGCTAATGGTCTTATCAGCTGTGCAGTTTAACTAATATTCCATTTGTGGGATTTCATTTTGGTGGCTGTATGAATGTGTCAAAACTCTGATTTGTAGGTGTTTTTCTGGTTCAGGCGAAGTTAGATGTCTACTGCTATGATAGTGGCAGAAACAGGAGACAATAACTTTTCACTGTAACATGCAGACAGAAATGATGTAATATCTGAGTTACGTAAGTGCTCTGGTATTTCCGTTCTTTGTCACAATTGTTAGTTTTCCTTATGCTTACTTACCTTTCAATTAAATCAAGTCCTGTCTGAATGTGGCCACTCAAAACATTCTTTCAAAGAAACCTTTCCTGTTTCTATTTTGCTGGTTGCACACTCCCACGGCACGTGGTCCTTGGTTTTAAGTTTCTTGTGCAGTGTCCAGTTGGGGAGTACATGGCCAGCCTTTCCCAGCCCACCACTGTCACACAGTAAGAAGAAGCAGTCCTGTCTTCCTCTCAGACTGAAAGATAAATAAAGGCCTGGACTGGAATGCACAGTGCTGTTCATGTTGCAACTGGCTCTAGTAAGGTAACCACGCAGAATGTATAAAAATATTTTCCATTTATTTCTAGGTATTGCTAAAGGTTGTTTCAACTCCTTAAATATTACTGTTTTCTGGGGAGGTTGAGGAACAAGAAGGGGGTTTTACAGAATTTTGTTGATTTAAATACAGTCAGTTTCATGACATAATTTTTCTTTTGGTGTGAAGAGTGACTAATATTAAACCCTTGTACAAGGTGTCGTAGTTGTTTTGAATATTGGAAAACTTATTAAGCAGCGTGGCAGTGTTAGCAGTATTCATTTGCTCCATCTTTTCTCCCAAAACCATACTCTGGCCCCCTTTTGCCATACACTGGAAGTTTGCTAGGTAATTCACTGTATTGCAGCAACCAACAAAATCCCTTGCTTTTTGATAAATCTTTTTCATTTATCAAGAGTGCTGAGGTAGCTGTGTTCAGCTTGTAAGGGAGTTACTTGCAGTCAAAGTACTTCTAACACTGTCTTTTCAAAAAGCATTTACCATTTTGTTCTTTGGAGCAGAGCTAAAATCTTTCCTGTTTTTACAGTGAATCTGATTTTCTCCCCACAAGTATAGAGATTTCCAGAATTGTTTGCAATGAGACGGAGTCTGTACATGCAGGTGCATGCTCATGCATATACATAAAACTGGGGGATGAGTTCTACAATAGGTCATTGTTCTAGCCTAATTAGCAGACAGACAAATAGGAAAGGAATAGCATGGCCTTTTCTGGCAAAGATTAACAGAGGCAGCCACTGCAGTCCACATGTTTAGGTTGGGTGAATAAATCGGAGCATTTGTTACTGTGTTATAGATGTCTTGTTACTTGTCAAATGTGAAGTGGGCCAAGGGAAGAATAAAAAAGGGTCCTGTCAAGCTGGTGAGATGGCCTGTTTTGCTGCTGTCAGCTCTGATTGCAGTTAGTTTTGCAAATAGAATACAGTTGCCATTTCCAGCAGTGAAGCATGAATTTTTAATAACAAAAGCACAAGCCAACCAAATCAAAGCAAGAATGATATTCTAGTATAGATATTAAAAATTCTGATTTCTGAGTATGTCAGGAAAGCATCTTGTATAAGTGCAAAAAAAAAAAAAAGTCTCCTAACCTGTTTCTCTAGGATTTATTAATTGAAAATAGAGCTTAGAGTCTTTGTATTTGTTTTTTTTTTTTTTATAAACTCAGATATTGTTCTGATGCCCCATCCTTGGAAGAGTTCAAGGCCAGGTTGGGTGGGACTCTGAGCAATCTGATCTAGTGGGTGGCATCCCTGCCTATGACAGAGGGGTTGGAATTAGATGATCTTCAAGGTCCCTTCCAAGCCACACCTTTCTGTGATTGTACATCAACCAGAGGAGCTCATCAGCTCTTATGGTTATTAGATCTACTAAAAATTTCTCTTGAAGGTCTGCAGAAAGCTTGAGCTGAATAGAGTAGAGAAAAATAAGCAGTTCAAAATTTAAACCTGTTGAAAAAGTAAAACAATTTGAATATGGATATTTTAAAATGTTTTCTAAATGGAAATTTTAGATTGATCTAGTTCTTCCTGGTTTTCTATTTATGGTTTGCATAGAAAACTTCTCATGAACTTCTGCTGAAGTGTTTGATTGCTGCAATTGTGATGTTGGAATAGCTTGCATTTCCCACTCCCCTCCAAAAGGCTTTTGTTCATTGTGTGGTGTTATAAATGACCATATTGTAACAGTTAGCAGTTCTGTTGGGAATCTCTTGATCATGTGGTTAGAGAAGTGACTGCAGTGAGAGAGGTTTTGAAAATGAAGTTAATTAAATATATGTTACAGCATTTTAGCACTAGGCAAATTGCTGCCTGTAATGTCTTGAGCAGATTCTAGAGTATCTACGATAACACTGGGCAAGTCACAGCACAACACTTCTGCAGCCTTGAAAACATTCCTACCAGCATTAATAATCAAAATACCTCCATGATACAGATAAAACTAATGAGCCAGGCAAGCGTGTTTGTCCAGGTTTTTAGAGAGAACCAGTGTCAAGTTCACAAGTGTTGTGCTCAGAGCCTGCTGCCAATTCTTTCTCTCTAGCAGAAATTTGTTAATGGAGTCAAATACAGTTATAACCAACTATAATTTTAAATTCTGTTGTAATAAAAGACAGGATTTTTTGCACCTATCAACAATTACCTGTGATAACAATCTATTACAGTCTTTCAAGTAGGGGGGTCTAATGTCGTGATACATGCTGTGGTAACAGTTTCTCTGTTCATGTGTATTTTATTGTTCAAGGATGTAAGTGCATGTCTGTCAAGAATCTTTTTGTATAATATTTCACTTAATTTTAAGCATCCCTACAGAATTTCCCAGGTAGCTCATTCCCCTTGTTACTTCTTTTCCCCACAAGCCTCAGTTAAAAGTATGTTAGAAAATAGAAGAAATTGGCAAGAGACATCTCATTCAACTACCAACAAAATGTCCCAATTGTCAACTGAAGATCTTCTTTTTGTTTGCTAGATCAGCAGGGAGAAATTTACTTCTTCCTGTTTATTTTGAGCTGTATATGTCTATGGGACAGAACTGAGGTTGGGAATGCATCTACAGTAGTGTTTGCTTGGAGGAAAAAGTCAGAGCAGCTGAACATGTTAGAAACAAATTGTTCCTTTTGATTTGCAAGAACATTCTAGTCATGCAGTTGATTCAAGGTGTCTGGGCTGTCCTGTTTCTGGTAAAAACAATACTTCGTGTGCAAATAAGTACGTGGTCTTACGAGAGGTGAACCTATCACAGAGCTGGATAAGATAAATCTGAGTCTAATTATTGCTGCTGTGAGGAAGTGAAGGCTGTTTTGGTACTACTTGTGAATTTTAGGGGATGTTAACAGTGTCTTTCAGCCTGTTGTCTAGGCAGCATTTCTAGACACAATCTGGGCCTTAGATTGATGGTTGCTTCCTCTGAACTTGTTTACAGTGAACCTGCAATTCCTTGTGTGAAGAAGCAAAATATATGCATTTGATTCTTATCTGTTTGTTCCCATGCAATGGGGCTTGTAATGTTGGTTATCCTAGAAATACACATAATATTGGTAATTGCTGTGTTATCACTTGCTAGGCATGTATTTGATGGTCCTCTGTTTCACAGTATTCGTACTTCAGTATTAAGGTTATGATTGCAGATACATTGATATAGTAGAAATTCAGAGGTTAAGGTGGCTATAAACTTGAGTGCTCTTGATGTATGAACAGCTGCCATGCTGTTCCTTGAGTATTAGCCACCTCTCTGGGACCCCTCTTCCCTCTAGGTCATGTTCCCATGAGATTGTTTCCAGATACCTGAAGAGATCAGTTATCTCTTCAGGACCTTACTCAGGACCCTGTTTCTTTGCAGGATCCTGTGCTGCACCATGTCATGGTCAGTGCAGCCAAGGCTGCCCCCCACATTCATATGCCAGCCAGTTCTTTGTTGTTAGTTAGTACAAGGTCCAGAAATGCATCTTTCCTCATTGGCCTCTCCACCACCTGTGTTAGAAAGTTGACATCAGTGCTCTGCAGGATCCTCGTGCACTGAGTGCGCTCAGCTTCCCCAGCAGGGATGGGGGTGGCTGAAGTCACCCATAAGAACCAGGGTTTGTGACTGTGAGGCTCCTTCCAGCTGTCTGTAAAAGACTTCATCCACTTGCTCCTCCTGATCTGGTGTCCTGTAACAAACACCCACGGCAGCGTCACCCTGCCTGCTCTGCTCTTTAAACCTAACCCATAAACTCTTGACTTGCTCATCATCCTCCCTGAGACAGAGGGCCACGTGTTCCAGGTGTTCTCTTAAATAAAAAGCAACTCCAGCATCTTGTCTGTCTTTTTAAATTCATAATTTAAAACCCTTCTGTGTTTGTACAACACGTAGATGACCAGATGCATCACCCTTTCCATGCTGAGATTTGAGGCCTGAATTTTTACTTAACTTGCACTAACCAGTTTTTATTTTGACTCCCATAATGAAATACTTCAGAAGTATAGAATCTAGACATAAAACTTTGTTACATGAGGTATTTGGTTCTGCTGTAGTTGCTGTGTCTCTCTTGCTTTGCTGTCATGAATGAATGGAATGGGCTTTCATTTCTCCCTTTTCTCCAGGAGGTTTTTGAGCTCTGGGTTGGTTTTTTTTGCTCCTTCTACCCAAGCCTTGCCTCAAAGTGATGCTGTCTTTACCAGACCTTGTCAGCTGATGCTGACTGGGAGAAGCATTCTTGCTGGAGCCCCTCACTGTGCCAGCACAAGTGTTTGTGGAGCTCTGCAGGTCTGGTTGTTAACTTCAGCTGATGGCTTCATTTCTACTGAGTTTGTTTTTGCTTGGATCAGCTCTCTGGTGTGGTTTGCAGCACACAGCCATGGTACAGGGCCATGCTTTGCTTACATGTGAGACCAGGTGATACAGAAGTGAGAACAAGCAGCCCATGGCAAGGAGGAGAGCAGCACTGCTTCATCCAAGAGTTGTGATGGCTTGAGGTAGTTTGAAGTTCTTAAATGATATTAAAATGCTGCTATTTTAGATCCTTTCTGTCATTATACACTTGTGCCCTGAGCACTATTTCTTTTCAGAGCTTCTGAGATGATACGTGGAGGCTAAACCCTGATTTCCAAACTCAAAACCAAATCCAGCACCCATAGTGAATGTAAATTTGGTTGTGTTGTACAATACATTCAATTTCTGTGTCTCCAGAACTACATAAGCATGCCTAGGTGTGAAATATTTGTAGAAGAATGTTCTCATGAGCATTTAAATTTCTGTTATTCTTAGATATGTCCCCATGATGGCCATTTTCATTCAATCTCAGCTGTTGGGGGAAACTGGAAATTGCCACCTCCTAGTGGCATTTGCTGGTCTGGATGAAATACAACAAATGACTTTTATTTAGGTTTCCAGTTTTGGAGTATTGCTAAACAATAAAATTTCCTCGTCAGTTTTCAAAATACTCAGCATAAACTTGGCAACAGAAGTAGGAAAAAACCCACATACTTCACTTTTTGTACTGAAACATGCATGGGTGGATGTGGGGAAACTTTGCTAAAGCAACTGCACATTTGCTGTCTGTGCCCTTAATTGCATTAATAAAAGAAACTGCCACTTCAGTGTCAGTCAACACTGAAGATGCCATTTGTCCTTGAAATGTACTCCAAGCTGTTGTTTGGCACCCTTTCCACAAGCAGGAAAACTTTGCAGTGGGGCGAAAGAATAGAGGAGAGAAAAGAACAACAATCCTATTGCCTTAAAATTGTTTTGCATCATTTGTGGCCAAATGAGAAATACTTGCTGTGGTTGTGACTTGTTTTCTTGTTGGACTGTCTGGAGTAAATCATTAATGGAATTTGTTTACAAAATACTCCAGTCTTCTGTTAGCCCCTGTCATTTACTGCGTAGGGCATGTGTGAAAACTTGTCTAGTGCACTGATAGAGCTAGTGGGACATTTGGCTGAGCAAGTCTCTACAATGTGTTGAAATATTCAGACCTGCACCCACTTTTTTTTTTTTTTTTTTTTTTTTTTTTTTTTTTTTTTTATTCTAGAGACAGATTGCTATGGTCTTTGTTAGTTTAGAAGGCTGGGAGAAATTGTCATCTAAAATACCAGCAGGTCTTTATTTTCATGAAAGCTTGATGTCCTTATTTAAGGAAATCTCTTCTTGTTACAGTGACAATATCAGTTCACAGCTTGCTGTGCTCTACTGAAATCTTCACATCAGTAGCAAAAGAAATGATGCCATGAATGCCTTTCTCCCCAGGTGCTGAGGAAGTCTTGCTGCTCGCCAGAAGAACTGACTTGAGGAGGATTTCCCTGGACATGCCGGATTTCACTGACATTATTCTGCAGATAGACAACATCAGACATGCAATTGCCATTGACTATGACCCTGTGGAAGGCTACATCTACTGGACTGATGATGATGTCCGGGCAATTCGTCGGGCCTATCTTGATGGCACTGGAGCCCAGACTCTGGTGACCATGGAGATCAACCATCCAGATGGCATTGCTGTGGACTGGGTGGCCAGGAACCTGTACTGGACTGATACTGGCACAGACCGCATCGAAGTGACCCGGCTGAATGGGACATCGAGGAAGATACTGATCTCCGAAAACCTAGATGAACCTCGAGCCATAGTGCTCAATCCTGTAATGGGGTAAGTTTGGTGTTTAGTGAAAGCCCTGTGGTAGGTCTTGGGATCCAGCTTATAGTCTTCTGAAAGTGAAAATGTGCAAATTGCAGGATGACGCCTATACCGTTTGTCAGATATTCAGGAAATTACTGGTTTTCCCTTGATTCATCCTTTTAATGAATAACTGTGTACATAAAAGGTGACTTCTAAATATAGTGTACCTCAATTAACCTATACATTGGGTGTTTGGTTGAATTTTCTTTTCTCTGCATCTTCAGTGTTATCCTAACTATGAAGGAATTGGGCCACTGCATACTTTCAGTAGTTTAATTTATTTACTGCTCAAACTTTATATTGTCTTCACTGATTGCTGTTTAAGCTGGTTTGTTTGCTGCTGTTGGGGAAGCAAAAAGCAAATTCTTTCAAAAGCAACACAGACTTTAACTCTTGTCTTGCCTGTTGCATGCATTAACTGTTTCCTCTCTTTACTTTTTTTTTTTTTTAACAGCTACATGTATTGGACGGACTGGGGTGAAAGTCCAAAGATAGAATGTGCTTATTTGGATGGCTCAGAAAGGCGAGTTCTGGTGAATACTTCTCTTGGGTGGCCTAATGGCTTGGCACTGGATCTTGAGAAAAACAAGCTTTACTGGGGAGATGCAAAAACAGATAAAATTGAGGTGAGTAACAGAGCCATACTTGGGTGCATTTGTAGAAAACAAGTGCAGTTCTCATATGCAGTTTTTGTCTTGGGTGCATTTACCCATTTTTGGAGTAGTCTGTTGTTTCATTAATATTAAAATGATACTTAGCTTAACAAGACATATTTGAGAAGAAAGGAAGTACATTCATGTGGTTCAGAAAATTTCTGCAAGAAATAGTATGTTTGTTATGCCTACATTGCTCCAAGTGTAATTTAATTGCTTGAAATCTCAGGTTTTACCTGAGGCTTTTGCAACAAATTGGGACACTCAGGTAAAATTTGTTTAAAAGATGTTTTGGCTTGTCTGTGGTGCTTGGAACTGCTATTTAAAATTGCTGAATGCAAAAGACAGTTCATGCACAGGAGCCAGTGGATATGGAGGCCCTGGAAAGCCATATTTCAGGATGTTAATGGTTGTGATGTCCAGATTTGTGGACAAGAAGTAAATTTTAATGTATCTAGTGCTTTGAAAACAATATAGGCAGTCTTTGCCTGAATTTGAGGAGGGAAATTTCTACCTTGGTCACGGCCTGGGAAATTGAGTTTTAATGTTGTTTGGGGTAGTAGCATATGCAACATTTTTTGATAAATAATTTAGATAAACAGATTTTGAGGAATGACTGCTTTCTAAAGGTTTTGCCATCAGGAAGAGAGTAAACTAGACTGTCTGCTAGCTTCAGAAATTTAACTTCAGTGTTTTGGCAGTAGCTAATACTGAGTTTGATTACCAGAGAGATCCTGTCTCCCCTTACCTTTCAGTGTGCAGGACAGGGAACATTCCAGATGCCACCTTTTATAGCTGGGGCTGCCTTGTGTTTCATGGGGTTAAGCAATCGGTTCAATCTGTCTTACTTCACTGTCAGGCAGCAAATCCAGCAATCCTGTTTGGTTTGACATCAAAGTCTAGGAAAACCAGGAAGCCAATGTAAGGGCTTTTTATTCACTCTGTTTTTCTTTTGTGCTACTCTGCTGGCCCTAATACACACAAAACATCACTGTATGTCATTTGAGGTGGGGCATTTCCAGTTTCACTTGCTGCTGCAGTCATTCAGCATAAACTCATTTTCTCATGCTTGTGTTTTGTTGCCAAGAACATGCCGTTTTAGCAGCAGCCACTGTATCTCAGTGATTTGTTCTGTATGTATGTATGTATGTATGTTGCATCCACAGCTTGCCAGAAACAAAAATCAGCTGACTTCAAGTTGAGGATACATATTTATATTTCATACTATAGTTGACCCAGCTGGGTATTGGGATTTCTCTTTTTTCCCAAAAGACATGTAAAACTACCTTGAAGCATGTTACTGGATAAATTTAGTTTCTGTTATCACCTAAAACCAGCATAAATGGGATGGTAGATAATAAGCTGTAACTATTTTGTAGCTCATTACATAGCAAAAGAAAAAAAAAAAACAGCTGATGATGTTTTGGGTGGTTTACTCTCTTGCTACACTTCAAGGAGGGAGTTCTTGCTTCATCTTAAATGACGTTCAGGTTTATGCTGAGTGCTCCTGAAGAAGGAAGTCTTCAACCAAGCATTTTGCCCCTACACAGTTCAGAAAGTTGCACTCTGCAACTGCATTCTACTGCAGAAGGCAAAGAAGGTGCTGCCTTGTCTGTGCTGAAGATGGGATCCCAAAATTGCTGTTAGGTGGTAATTGAGTATTGCTTTCATCGCATGGCATGCCTTCAACTGCTTTTTGCATAGAACAAAACACGAGAGTGAATATAGCTTGTGCATATTTGTGTGTATCTCTGCTTGGTATTCTGTTCTGGCTTCTGGTATTCTAGATGTGCAGGGAGTCATCTTACTCTCACTGGGAAGGCCTGTTTGAATTTAAAGTTCTTAAACAGTGAATGAACTTTGTACAGCTTGGAAATTTGATAGGCTGAAGGCATCTGTCCTGTTTTTCCTGGACCTTGGGTTCGAAATGCCCTGTGAATGTCCCTGGGTTGGTTGGTTTTAGGGGTGGTTTTGTTCTGTTCTGGTGACATTACTTTTGGGTGCACTCTTCCTCAGTTAGAAAATAATCTCTGCAGAGCTGTTGAGGGTACACCAAGCATCACCCTATACCAGGAGACTGTGTTTTATTTGTGCATGGAGAACTTCACAGGGTGAAAACAGCAGTTACCCTTTCCTGTCAAAACCCCTTTGCTAACCTTCCCATCTGCAGCATTCAACTGCGATACAAAGGGCCCAGTCACTTTGCAAGCAGTTTGCATCCTGAAGAAACCACTTGGCAAGGCTTGTCAAAATTTTGTATGACAGGAGCCTGCAGGGCTTTCGCTGCAAATTTGGCACCCTGTGGTAACACTGTTTCCAGGTTTATTTTTTTAAATTGTTTTGACAAAGAGTATGGCAAATAGAAAATAGATAGCAAATTTTGAGTTGTGTCTGTTGAAATCGTGTTTGTCCACACAGCTTCAGCTGCAAGTAAAGGGCATGGATTAATCCAGCTGAATTTTGGATTTTACTGGCAGAGAAAAGTTACTTTCCAGGAACAAACAGCAGATTAATAAGGATTACAGGATTCCAGCAGAGAGAGAAGCAAAAGCCCATGTGTATAGTTTCCTAATTCTTCTTTTAAAAAAATTATGGCAAGCCAGGTTTTCCCATGTATTATTTCTTAAGTATTTGCTTAAAGTGCCTAAGGTATAGTTGCATAATGAGCAATTATGAAATTTTCAGCTGCCTGTCATTATGTATGCATTTTAGTTGAGCTTGTGCAATGTTCTTGGAATAAGTATTCAGCAGACTGTACCTTCTGGAAGCTTCCCCTCATCCCCCTCTTCCGACTTTCCTCTCTGTTGACAAATGTCCTTCATTTGTTGTTTTTTTTTTTTTGTGGGAGATCTATTATCACATAACTATCACATACACAATAACCTATCACATACAGTAAGTCTTTGCAAGTTTATAGGGTGTTTTAAGTGTAAGTCAGCACTAGATGATGATCATAGAGCTCACTGGAATTTCTTTCCCAGGTGTGGCCTGCCCTTGAATTTTCAAGAAACAAGCTTTATAATTAGTGTGTTGTTGATCACATTCTGCATAAATAATGTAAAAGGCTATTTGAAACAATTTGCAACTTAAATATAGGAGTAAGATTTGTAGAAGTCAGTTGTACTGGGGTGAAAAAATAATTGAACTAACTTAAAGCTGCTTTTTCTAAACAGGTCCAAGTATACTTCACATATTACACTTTTATTTTCCAGTTATTTGACCTAAAAGATGCAGTATTTAGTTTATACATTAAACATTTTCTCATAACTGATACATTTTTGTATGTGTGTTTCATTTTTCAGCAAAGGATTAAAAAAACCCTATGCAATGTAATAAACTACTTGAAAGACATTCTGTAGTGGTTTACTGAAACCAGCAAATCTTCTAGGGAGAACAACTAATTTAAACTTATTGCCACGTGATAATTAGCTGTAAAAATCTCAAAGCATTGTTTTTCTAAAATATAAATGCATTTCAGAAGACCTAGTTTATACTTATATTAATGTAAATAATTCCCACACTGCTTATTTATATTAATATGTGAGAACAGAAAAGTTAAATGGTGATAGAAATAAGGAATGCAGGATCCCCTTAACTGAAAGAACAGCTCTACAATCTTAGATCAGTCTAAATAGGCAGGTGCATTAATAAAATTATTTAGATTTATAACCGTGAGGGAGCCTTAATTTCAGTGGGGTTTTTTGAAACTTTATAGTGACATTCGATTCAATTAAATTTAAAACTGTGGCAAAAAAATGTTATGAATTGAAGCTTACACTGTGGTCCTTAGATGAATGAGATATGTATCTCCTATACTTTTTACTACATCCTATATTTTTTACTTCTGATAAATTGGTAGATTACATCCTTTCCAGCTGCAAGTGCTACATCTGTGAAGTGATATGCATCACATGATGTTGACAAACAATGTCATGTAATGTTGAATAGCACATGTCAGAATTGGGATGGCAAAACTCATGCTCGTCCCTGCAGTTCATATAGCTCTGTTCAGCTCTGTATTCCTGCAGCTCCTTTGGATGCTGCCACTTCTGGTTTTTCTGTTTGCAATGCACTCCTCTTCTGACTGGCATTAAGCTGTGCTGTTAGGGGAGTGACATGTGTGCACGTTTGTAGCTGTTGGGTATGCTTTTTGTTTGGAATTGTCTGTGTGGTTTGTGACCATTATATACATCTGTGTTTTTATTAATCTGAAGTAGCTGTCAGGCCTTTGTATTGCTCGGCCTTTAGCTTGAGGAAACATGAATGCTGTTTTAGGTGGATGGGGATTTTTTTGTTTTGCCTGAAGGGAGCTGCTCAGCAAACTTCTGTCACGTGAGAGCTCTGTTTGTAGTAGTGTCCAAAGACCTGGTGTATAACCAACTATCTTTTAAGCTTCTGGAGGGGTATAATCTGTACTGGTGAGCTTGAGACCAGATTTAGACCAGGAGCCACATAGCCATTGTAGAATGGATATGAGGAGTCATTTGGAGGAAGGACTACCTTAAAGTGTTGTTACGGGGTTCTTTTTTTACTGAAAGAGTGATAAAGTACTGGAATTGTCTGCCTGGGGAGGTGGTGGTGGAGTCACCATCCCTGGATGTGTTTAAAAAAAGACTGGATGTGGCACTCAGTGCCATGGTTTAGTTGAAGTGTTAGGGCATGGGTTGGACTCGATGGTCTTGAAAGTCTCTTCCAACCTAGTTATTCTGTGAATTCTGTGACAGTTCTTAGAGTTTGAGAAGACTGATGATAAATCAGTTATGTTTGCTTTTCCCAGAGAGACTTGGCTGGGATGGAACATAGACTTTCAGGGAGGGAAGGGAGCTGTATCTTTGACTAAAACAAACTCTATTTCTACAAAATTATGTACGGCCTCACAGGGGTGTGCACCTGTAAGAAGAAGAAGGAAACCTGGCAGCCAGGGGAAGAGGATCTTTATTCTTTCTTGTTTAAGAATTCCCACTCTCTCATCTGTCTGTTGGCTGTGCTCTGCTTGCAACACCAGACTCATCACCAGATTTGGGGTCAGGAGTAAGCACCTCATTCCTGACTCCCAGGGATCTTAGTGGATTCTCAGCTTCCTGTGCAAGGAAGAATTTTCTGCTTATGCATATTTGGAATGATCTTGGCTAATTTGCTGTCATAGAAATTATGTTGCAGTTTGTCCAGCCTTGAACACACCAGTCTGTATTGCGGAACAGACTGGTGAGATGACATACAATGATCTGTAATGCTCAGCAGGTCAGACTAGTGAGTGATTTCAGATCTTAATGGCTTTTAATGAATTTAAACTCTTCTGAGTCTGTTACATGTTTCTAAACCCTGAACTGTGGTTCAGGATTTCCTGATGTGATTCTACCTCTTTCTGGAACACAGAAATATAGCCAGCCTCTATCTGCCAACAAACAATACACATGTCCTGTTCAGGAGCATAGAGCCTTCTAGCAACACTCTTTTAATTACAAGATCAGTTTGTCTGTGTTTTGCTTACTGCTTAATTAAGCATTTCAATATTTTGAAATTATTATTTTACACCTTGCACCACATGAGCTTTGTTTATTTCTAAGAGGACTGTTGCCAAGTGTGGGAGCTGTTGAAGAAAGTCAGATCCAGTTTCACAGAATTAGATGTTTTAGATCAGAACAGAAGGGTCCCACCTTTCTGCTCTAAGCTAAGTAGAAAGGAAGTGTTCACAGAGCAGAGAGACTCATTGACCAAAGGGAAGAGGATAAACTTATGAAAGTGAATTTCCTCCTGTCCCTTTTCAGTGTTAGCTGCCAGGTGCATTTGTATCTGAGCCCTGAGCAAGTGAAAGGTATAATAGTGTTGAAGAAGAAAGTGATTATTATAAGAAACACATCCAAGCTCTGGCTGGTTCCATCCTGTGTTCAGTAGTGCTCTTGGAGATATATAAAGCTTTCCATTCTTCAGCAAAATTTTCTTGAGAAATTTTTTTCTGCTGTTCTGGATGGGATGGGATGGGATGGGGAGGGATGGTGGAGTGCCTCTGCAGGTAAATGATGACCTAGACTCAATTAGTCTGGTCTTTATCACCTTTTGGCTGAAATGCAGCAGCCCAGTTGACAGGGGTGTGGGGGCTTCAGTCCTCAAGGTATGTACCATGTCTCTTGGCAGCATGAGGTGCCATGAGCACATTCTTAATTCTTTAAGCTGATATTTCCCAGATAACTAACTACAAATCAAATTCAAGATGCCAGTTCTTTTCTTCACAGCCTAGGACATACATATGGAAAAGGCAGCTACGTCTGAAGTGAAGACTGTTGTCTGGGCTATGTTAAGCCTAAATGGATTTTCCATAATAAAGGCAAATCTTTTCTGTAGTAAAGAGATTTTTTTCTTAGAGGTTGTGCTGAGATACTGGATTAGCCTTCTCTTTCCCCCTTCCCCAGTTTTCAGGAACTGAAAAACATCAAGGAGTTCTGTTTCTCTGTTCCAAGTGCAAGGTTCATATTAATTGACCTTGCCTTCAGGATCATAAATAACCAGAAATTCTCATCTGTAAAGAAGTAGAGCAAAACCAGCCTTGCAGCAAAACCCCATTGTGTAGAAGCAATTGTAGCAGGGACTTCTTGTCCCACCTTGATGATACAGGAGATGATGTGGCCTGTGTTAGTCATACCACTTAATGCACTAATAGAAAACTCTCAAATAATGTTTTTATTGAATGAGATCCTCCCATAGGATGGTTTTTATCAGACATTCTTTTAAACTTTTCTATGCCCTGCTTGATATGTGTCTAATAGCTTCAAAGTGGAAAAAATATAAAGTTTAAATCCTCCTTTGAGTCTTTCCACACTCAAATTTCTACCATTATGAACTTACATTAATCTATAACAATTTGTGATTTATTAGAGTTGATGTATTGCCAAAAAGCCCTCTAAATCTTATGTAATTACCCAGGAACTGTTTTGTTTTGTACTACTCTTTTCAAGGGACAACTCAAAAAAGAAGCAACTGACAGGCAACTTCTGAATTTAGTCTTTGTGGAGTGCTCAGAAATTACTTATGTATGTGCAGCTTTTGCCATATTTATCGAGAGGAAATCCTGAGGATATATTAAACTACAAAGTTGAAGAGTCATTTGAGTTTTACATGTTTGGGGCTCTCCTTTCTTCCTAAAGAATTATTTTAGGCTATCTGATTTCAAATCACCCTTTTCCTCTTGCTAGGGAGAGAATTCTGCTTTACTTCCATTGCTGGGATCAGCTTCCTGTATTTAAAAAAGGGATTTTGTATGTAGTGGTACAAAGGCTTCTGTACATGTGAAGTGTGGAAATGAGCCCCTCTTTAAGGGAACCTGATGTCTATTCTAGCACAGAACAAGTATGTCTTTTTCCAGTTGCTGAGAAAAAGTTGGCTTCTATGGAAGTTGGAGTAACTTTGAGTTTGCCAGACTAGCAGGTGGGATAGTTGAGAGAGGTTTTAACTTGGTAACCGTCTCAAAGTTACTGGCTACGTTGTTTGTCAATAGCTATGATTTCCTTTAATGATTTAATTTTCCTACTTTCTTCTGTATTTTCCCAAGAAAAATGCTGAATTTGCCATAGAGCTTACCTCTAACCTAGACAGAAGATGATCTTTGCTGCCCAGGAGTTGTGATCTCGTGAATAATGTCTTAGAGCAGGGTTGGAAGAGACTTGTTTCTCTGATGTTTTCAAGATAGTTGTGCCAATATTCACGGTTTGTCACCATAGTCTGGGAACTAACTTTTCACTGGGAAAAAAGTCCTCCCCCTGCTCTTGTTTGAACCCTTTCTTGGTGTTTAGTGACCTTAGATGTGAACTTCTTAAATGAAGAATACAGAAATATTTTTGCCACAAACACAAATTCTAGCCTCCAATTTCAGCTTTGTTGGGTCATTTTTTTAAGGCCATCTGCATTAGTGATGGTATTTCACAACACCACAGAACATCATATTGGAATGTTCCAGATGGATTGTCTTGAGCAACGCTGAGAGGGCAGGTGATGGTACCACAGGTGCCTGTCAGCACAAATTTCTGCAATTTTTGCTTGTGAAACACATGAAACATGGATGCTGTAAGAAACAGGAAACTTGGCATGCTGGGCTGGCCTGGTGAGGTTCCCATGCTTCTGAAGAGCTCACACTACAAATAAAGGTGTGGAACTTGATTTTCATGCCACCTCTTATTAGTGAAATTTTGAAAGCTGTCAGTACCATTTTTAGACTCATATCATCCTGGCCTAACGAGAGAGAAATCTAACAGACACACATGATAGCCACCACCAGCCTACCCTAGTTCTCCCAAGGTTGCCTGCAGTGGTGGGAAATTTTTCTGATAAATGTCCGTAGTGTGGATGAGACCAAAGGTTTTTGTGTCTATTTATCCTTTCTAAAAATTCTTCAGTGCACTGATGGGATAGCAGTCACTCAAAGGAAGACTGCCTTTGCTTGGCTTGATTGACCAGAGTCATTCTGTGGGAAAGGATGCTAACTTATTCTAAACTGGAGGTGACCCTGGCCTTTTTGTGAGCAATAAAGACATAATAGAGGCCCAGTTAGGGTTCAGCAGAACCCCCACAGCCATCTGCACACTTCATTGGCAGAAGTGGCTTTCACTTGAACTTGCATTTGACAAGTGTTTTCTGTCTCTTTCTCATTCAGAAGGGTCCTTCAAAGCCAAGTAATTGAAATGCTTTCACCCCTCACTCCTTTTTCTCCTTCCCCCAGACTTGCTTAAATTGCAGGGCAACTGGCATTCAGTGTTAAATGAGTAAAAATGCATCCACTTCCAAAGCTCCCACTTTCCTTCCCTTCCCATAGGGAAGTTCTATATAGAAACCCACCATCTTTTCCACACTCTCCAGCACCAGCTTCATAAAGGAAAAGTTGGGGGGAAAAAGGTGTTTCTGTTGCAAGAAGCATACCATTTTTCTCCCTCCCTATTTTTTTTTTTTTTCTGTGGGTTTTTTTTTTTTTTTCCTCATCACGCTGGACTTTTTGAAATGAAACACAAATCAGGTCTCTGGAATAAAAGGTTGTGAGTATGCCTTGTGGCATTTGGAATGAGGCTATTCACTGCCTGAATGACTATAAATAGAAAGCAAGGAGCTGTGTATTTCTCAGTTCAGACTCCCTGCAAAGAAGCGCCCTTCCCAGTTAAAGGGTGACTTTTTGAAAGAAGCCTTGTTCCTTGAGCTGAATTGAATTGCTCCAGGAATTCTTCTCCTTGCAGCTTGCATAAAAGGCATTAATCTCTAATTTATTTCTCCTTTTAAAAGGCAGTGTAGTCCATCATAAATGTGTATTCTTAGCCATGTTGCCAGATATGCCTGTCATGTCTGTACAGAGTTGCATGTAAAAAAATTCTGAGTGCAGAACATTGTTCTGGGCAATTTTTGTGCCTGAAAGCCTTCTTTTTGGCTCTGGGCCAGCTGTCGGCTCCCTTTTTATCTGGTATTCATTCTTTAGTGAGAAGGCTAAATTAGCAGCACTCAGGTTTTTGTGTTTTTTGTTTTTTGTTTTTTTTTTTTTTTAAGAGATCGAGGAACAGAATGGGAATTGCGATTGATTTTTGTAATAAAAGATTTGATTCTCCCCACACACTTGTGATGTTGCCGATGGTAAGAGCTCCAATAGGTTACTGTTGCAGTTCTGCAGACAATTTGTTTGGCTGATTTGGCTGTTAAAAAATGCTGATAAATCTCCCATGTTGTGCAGTTATGTAAATGCAGTGCAATCATTTTTCTTCTGCCTCCTCTTTTCAGAAAGACTGTAGAATTGACGAAAGACATTTAGTAGATGGGAGGAAAATGTTTGACAGGTTTGTGAGTTGGCAGTGTTAAAGATCCTAGCACTCAAGCAGTTGGATTGGCTTTTTTTCTGGTTTTCATCCCTTTTTTCCTCCCCCCCTCCTTTTCTTTTCTTTTTCTCCTCTCCTTTTTTCTTCCACCCTTTCCCCTTTTTTTCTCCTAACACAGTGGTGTTTTGTGTGGTGTTATTTTGAAAGCTGCTTCTTATTTTCTCCTCAGACCTTTTGTTTCACATTTTATTCTACCTTAAAAAAAACTAGCAAGGGCAGCCTTTTTCAGAGTCTTCTTTTCCCTGTTCATAGTTTTTAAAGAATGGGTCTATAGATTCTTTGCATTGCTCTTTCCATTACTTATGGAAACCTAGTTGTGTGTTTTTTTTCTTCCTTTGTTTAACAGAGGAGTTAAAAGGTTGAGAAATACCTTGTTTTTTTTTAAAGCCCAGCCTGTGCATGGTTTCAAGTGGTTTTTGCATTAATGCTAATGTAAAAATGAGAGCAACAGCAGACAGGAAATAAGGGGAGCAGTATGTCAGTACTGTTCACATTTCTAGTAGAAGAGAGGAAAAGCAGAGAAAGAAATACGCTCTTCAGCAAGACCAGGAAAGTAGTTTTTAAGCAACAGCCAACCAGACTAAGGAGATAAGAGATTCTATAATATCTAATTTCTTTGTAGTTTTCTAAATTGTAAATTTCTTAGCTTAAAACTGATGGTCAGTGTCACTCAGTTGAGGTTTTCATAGCTGGACAAATGAATTAACACACTTTGTAGAGAAATATAGTCAAGTTGTTAATTTCCTTCTCTTGATTCTGACTATTGGGACATCTTGATCCTTGTCATTTCATCATTGTCATTTTACCTTTATAAATCCACTTGAACAGAGCTCTTAATTTAGAAAGACAAGTGATTGCTCAGGTTATATTTTGCCAGTTATTAATCTGAGTTGCCTTTGAGTTCTTCACTTGACTTAAAGTTGCTTTCCAGATTAAAAAAAAAACATGCATTTTTCCTAGATCATGTATTACATTGGTTTATTTTTAATTATGTTGTCCACTAGTTCATGGTCATATGGAATTTTGGATCATGTGTTTTTAAATTTATTGGTAAGATGATTTTATGTGTTTAAAACATCATGATTTGTAAAATGGGTGGCAAGGACAGAGTGCATTTTTCTCCTAGTTATGGATCTGGTTTTATTCCTTGTTAAAATAACAAACATTTTTGGCAAATTTAAGGCAAGAAGAAACTTTCCAGGAAGGACATCATTAGAACGTAGGTAGTTGCTTCTAATGGCCTCCTTTTTGTCAAATATATTAATATTTTAATCTTATTTTGAAAACCTCAATGCTGTCACCTAGCAGGTGAAGCACTGAAGAGGCCCTAGTCACAAAAGCTGTGTCCTTGGAGAGAAGTTGGGTGCGATGTGTCTCTAGACAGGATTTTGTTCCTTTCCCTGGGGTTCCTCCTTATCAGGCTGGTTCAAGCAGAGAGGCTGTGGGCCCAGCTACCCTGCTGTCACCTTCCATTCCTGTAGCCTCCATCTGTTTAAGGTCCCAGCAGTTAATACAGTTCTGCATGAGCAAAGTCCCCACTCAAACCCCATGCCTCTTGAGAACATCTCAGAATGGATTTTTGTTTTATCAGATAATCAGAACTGACAAACTCCATGCATCAATTTCACCAATGTCTGTGATGAAAGATCTGGTTTGGTTTCAGGTCTCGCTTCCCTTAGCAATTAGAAGGGTTTTACAAATTGTGCTCAAACACTGTGGATGGTCAGTCCTCTAATTTACCTTCTGGTCCTCTCTGCTCTCATATGTGTGTGTTTCTTAACCCAGAAACCATGGCTGTTTGTCTCATCCAAATTTTGTGCTACCTGTGAACAATAAAAGTGATGTAATTGCCTTTTCCAGTGAGATAAGTTATAAATAAAAATGTTTATTTTATTTTAACACTGTTTTTACTGAATTCTTCTGTGATCCTTTGGTTTTGTCTTTGCTTTACTTTCCCTCAGTCTGACCCTGTGAGGTAGCAGTATTGTTAGCTCTCGTGGCTCCAGATGCGTTCCTGTAGGAGTCAGAAGGTTTCTGTGTCTTGTGTGTAACCAAGAAGACCTATTCACCTTGGCCACATCTGGAGGCATGACACTTGTCTGAGGTGATAAAGAAAAGTCCTGTCTGAAGAGGTTCTTGATGTGCCTTGTATGTGTATGCAGACTCAGAAGGATCTGGGGTTAGGAAGGAATATTCCCTGTAATTTGCTGTCCAGCCTGATGGATGGTCCTGTTCCTGTTAGCATGGTATGGAAGTGGGAGCTGTGCAGCTTTGTGGCAGTGTAGGTGTCATCCACTTTGCCCATGGCGTGAGGATGGGTGACATTCAGTGCCATTAGAGGGACCTCAGTGTGGAGCAGTGTATGAATTTACCTGGATCCCATGTTCTTAAATGGTTTTGAGATGGACATCTGTGAACCATTTGATGAATTGGTGATTTGGAAGGTGTCAGGTTTTTTGGTTGGAAGGGAAAACAAGTTGTGTTTCTTTTTAGAAAAGCAGTTCTGTGCTTTCCACTGATAAATGGTCTTGTCATACAGCAGCATAGGATAATCTACATACACCTTGTTCTAACTGTATAACCCTTTCTGAGCATTCTAATTTCTCGTGCAGGTTCATCCTCACTGGGAATAACAGAAGTACCCATATCTGTTGTCAGATCAGAATATTAATGGATGGCATATTATTAAATCAAATCAGTAAAAATCAGAAGCTTCTCTTCTTAAAGAGAAGCTGCAACCAGCAGCTGAATGTAGAGCCTGCATATACTCCCTGCATGTAGCAACACGAAGCAGGACCTGGACTGAAAGCACAGAAATGTGTCTTTGATAAAATGCAAGTGAAATATTTGTCATGAGCATTAAAAAGAGAATGGTTTGGGTTTGTTTGCACAGCTCCCACAAAAATAATGTCAACTTAAGCAAATTTTCAACACCCAGCTTGTCACTGCCTGGACAGCTTGTGTAGAAACCACTGTAGCCAGGAAATCTCATACCTGTGAATTTATGCTTAGATTGGAAGTTACTCTTGAAGGCTGTGCTGTGCTTTGGAAATTTCTGCTAGTCCGAACTAGAAAAAAAAGTATAAGAAATGTACATCGCCCTGCTGAATTCCTACTTAAAAATGGAAAGACCAGGCTAAGGTGTGACATTACCTTAGTGATTCAGAAAGATTGGACACAGAAGAATGAGCAATTAATGCCAGATTCCCTGTGGAATCTTGGAGATGGCAGAGGTCAGAACCAGAACTTTCTGAAGATTCTCCCAGAGGAGTAATTGCAAGACTCCTGGGTTTGGGGTTTGCTTTTGTTGGTTTTTTTCTTACAGGCTGGTTGAGTTTAGCAGAGGTTTAATAAGGTCCAGCCTTGGATTTGTTCCCCCAGGGAGATGCTGTATTTTGCAGTAACTTTCTAGGGCATCTTGTGAGGCAGTGAAACATATGTACTTCCCATTTAGAGAAGGATTAAAGTTTGTACCACCTAGTTCTACAAAGTTGAAGAGCTCTTGTGAAGAGCAGTGATGTTCCCTGCTTAACTTCACAGATTATTAAATTGAGACATTAAGTGAACTGCTGGGAGATGGTCAGATTTGGGTCTTAGGCCAAGTCTAGGAGTTGGGAAGGTTAGGAGAGTGGAAGAAGTCAGTGGGTGCTAGTGGGTGTTTCTGGCTGAGCTGCACTGGGGAAATCTTCCAGCATAAAGTAGATCCCCAGGAGACAAATTAGGTGGTACTTGTACTGACTTGCTGCAAAACCTTTGGCTGAGTGTTTCAGCATCTTGTGCCCCAGCAATGGAAGAAGATTACTGTTTTCTAGCTTTTTAAAGCCTTACTAATTTAAGGTTTATGAAATGCTACAGAAATGCAAACTTACTGTTGCCAGCAGATGAGATTTAAGGCATCTTTGTAGAGTGCCACAACCTCTCCTTTGGCCTCTGCTCTTTCTTCTCTATTGTTTGACTTACACTTTTAATGTTCTGATCTTGTGAATCTACCTTAGAGGATCCAGCAGCAGACCAAATGTCAAAATTGTTCCCAGTAGAAGCATTTGCCTTTTGCTTCTGGCATGGCCATACAGGCAAGAGAAGCAATATTGTGTTCTCCTTGTCTCTGACATTTTGTAGTCATGCCATTACGGAATGTGGGTCTGTGGACTATATGGTGCTTCTGCATGAACTGGGTTTCGTTTTGGTGTGAACGTAACACCCTTGGGACAGTTCTACCTTTTCTGTCACCTGTTTGTTTCCACTATGGAGAGAGTTCACAGGGAGGAGGAACCCCATGTGTTCCACAGAACCAGTGCACCTGAGGTCATCCCTGTGTGGTCAAGAGCTTCTCATCCATGGTTTTTGTTGTCTTCTACTTCTGAGATCTACAAGACAACTGTACTCTTTTTTTTCTCCCTTCCCTTCATTTTCATAGTTATCAGTTACCTGTTGATTGTGCTACAATGTATGAAAATCAGTGCTGGCTGTTACCATTTTTAAGAACACAGTAAAGGTCATATCAGTCTGTGCCTTCATTTTCTATTCCTGGCTTTTGAAAGTTTGGATTTGTGATTGTAATAAAGCACCCAGTGGCACAGGACAGCTCTGTCAGTGCAAAGTTCAATTTGGTTTTGTTGGTGGATATCCCATCTTGACAAAGAAGTTGAAAACACATAACATATGATTCTGAAAAGATGAAAGATGGAGAGTGAGGTTTGGGAGGGGGAAGATGGCTGAGGTCAAAGATAATTTGCTGCTGTAGATTGATAATAAAACACAAATCATTTAGTGATGGAGTAGCAGACAGACTTCTTAAACGTGTCTTGTCTCCAAAGTAGAGTCGGATACTCATGCTATGAGTTAATTTCTTTTTCTCCAGATTGAACTTGGTACAAATGCACATTTTTCTGTGCCAAAACAAGCATTTGTACAAGAGGATGAAGAGGCCCTTTGCAGCTGTATGCTGTTAACATCTGACAGGTTTGTGTCAGCACATGAGACTCGAACAGTTTATTCCAATAACATCCGGGTCCTTGCTTGTCTTTGAGTACTTGAGTAACAAATCCATTGGTGAATCAACTTGAGAACCACTGTCTTTTTCAGCCTTGGTGATTTAAAGTAAATTAACTCAAACTTTTCCACTAGAGACCCCAGCAAAGAGTGAAATGAAATTAATTTCAATAAGTTCTCGGATATCTTTTGCTTACTAGACAAGCCAAAAGCATCTCACTTGTCCGCTTCTAACTCTGGTATCTTTTAAAAAGAATGGATTAAAGTTTTCACCCTAGCTTTTTGCAATTACTTTTGTGTCTGTGTTGCAGCTTCTTTTGACAGGTCCTTAGGGAACCAATGGAGTAGGCAGTGCCAGCTGTTCACAGTCAGGGTGTAAAAAAGAGTCTCGTGTTGAATATAGAGTTGGAAGTCTGATATAGACATTAAGATATAGGCAGTGGAAAGTCATGGGAAGTCTCGTATCTATGATCAAACCAGCTTTCAGCTTCCTTTTTGAGAGGAATTTCCTCTAAGTATCTAATGGTTTACTACGTAACAGCTGCATAGTCCAAGCATTTCCAAAATATGAAATATTTTTTGTGTGGAAATGGCCAGTTCTTTTATAAAAAGAATTGGGGATGGATGTACTGAACAAATTCACCACAGGCAGTCTTTGAATAAATTACTTGATTTTTTTACTCACAATTGACATGAAATTGGCAAATATAAACACTGTGATCCAAGTCAGGAAACTGTGTTATCCTTAATATAAACAAACAAACCAACCTTCCCTATATCCAGAAAAACTTCTCAGACAATAAGCCACCAAGTCTAAATACAGTCCCAGATTTAAACAGGAAACTGATATTTTTGTAGTCACAGTGGCTGCCTCCTTCATGTCTTTGTGCTCAAAACCCTGTACTTTTCCAATAGATGCGTGGAATCTTTGTTAATAATGTTGTTCTTTTAAGTCAACTTGGTATCTAGGGGTAAAAATTTCATTATTTTGGTGTGTTTCAATGCTTTCTCTTGCTTTCAGCCACATTTAATAAAACCAGGGGAAGAGGTTCTCCATGACTCTGTACCTCTGCTGGTAGACCAGGTGCTCTGTGCATCCCTGTGACCTGGCTGCCAGTGAGCTGGGAACTGAGGTTCAGACATGGCCTTGAGCCATTTTCTGTAGCAGGTAAAACCCGAAGTGTTCAGCTGGGGCTGTCGCAGTGCCAGGCACACGGGACTGGGGGTGTCCATCTGTCCTTACCCTCTGCTCTGGAGAGGCGCCGTGCCACTTCACCGTGGTCACTTGGGTGATGGGAGAATGATAGAGATGAGTCCTGTCACCCAGCAGTGCTGTGAGGTTTTGTTCAGGTGGTGTTTGCAGTCCCTAAATAAAGGAGCAATTGCAGGAGCTTTCTTAGTGAGTGATGAGAATGTGCTGCTCTCAGTGGGCAGAGGAAAAGGCTTTCTCACACACCCATGAGTGCAGAGCGCAGTTCTGGCATCCAGGGGCATCCAGGTTCTCCATGCAGTGTCCATGAGCCCTCTTCCTCCCATAGTTCTGCAGTGTATCTGACTGTGAGTGATGAGAGGTCTGTAAAAGTGCCTTTTCTACCAGATCTGGAGTGTTGTCACACCATTGCTCTCTCTCCCCTCTACTTTAACCCTTTAAACTTCTTTCCACCAGAATATTACAAATAACTAAACTGGTCAAAACTTAGTATTGAATAAGTTTGAAGAGACAAAGCTATACCCCAAGCAGATCTGCTCTGAAAAGGAAGCTCTAGAGAGTCCACAAAGTATTCTGAAAAGGTCTTCTCCCCTTGTAAATAGTGTAATTTTAAAAGATCCTCATGTTAAAAGTAAATGGTTAAATGACACTGAGAGGAATTTGTGAAGCTGAAATGATGAAAGCCCCTGCAGCTGGGAAGCAAAACTCAGTTTAGCAAGACAGATTTATTTTCCAGGCTTTTGTACAGTAAGACCTGGTACACAGTTATGCTTAAATTTACATGGGAGTGAGCTGTGTCAGAAACTTCATTTAGTGGTGAGTTTGTTTTTATTTTCCAGAACAGTTATCTCTATTTTGGGTACTAAGTACTTGATCCTGGTGAGTAGCACTGAGATATCAGTTTTCTATATTGTGGAGATTAGTTTCATTTTTGCCTCTGGCATAAATGCCTAATTTCAAGATTAAATAATTGCAATAATTTGTACATTAACTTTCAGCTTTTGGAGGGAGAAAATAGTAGTGCAGCAATTTTGTGGTCTCAGCATTTGGAATAAGAAGGAGTAACAGGAGCCATACATAGTCCCTTGGTTAAATTTTTTGTATTCCTTTTAAAAACATGTTCAGCTGACCCTTACCTTCAACTTTATCCTTTCTACCCTCATATCCACTGTCTGGCAAGGATGTAAAACTTACATCCTTATTTTTTGTAGTTCCTGTGTGGTTTTTTTTAAATGTGTGCGTGGCAATGTCAATCTGAAGGCAGCAGTGGCTCCTGTGACTTCACTAATGTCACTAATGCTGCATTAACCATCCATGTGAGCTACAGCAGTGTGTGATGGTGTCCTGACTGTTTTCTTGCATGCAGCGTGGAGATAACTGATAGCTTTCTGTACAAAGTGTTTGGATCCATGGATGGAAAAAACTGAGAGAGAGAGGCTAAGCACTGTAGTTTGTGAGTGGAAAATTGACCTCTAGTTAGCCTCCCCCTTCTTCTAAGTATACACTGTGTTTTGTTTGATAGTGGAAATCTAATCCTTTGGGAAGCACAAATTCCTATAACAGCTCTGATATGTATAAATAAACCCATATTCCTCATTACAAACAACATCAAAGCAATCACAGTATGGATTGAAATACACAACCCACCCTCCTCCATACTAATATGCAGCAATGCAGAGTTCAAATGAAGCCATTAGCAATATCTCCAAGTATTTGGCAAAAGCAACCACACTTGTGTAGCTACAGGCGATGAAAGTCCCTACTACAAAAAGGGAGGGACAGGGGGAGTAGCCTGCATTGATCTAATTAGTCAATGAAGCACAAAGAATGCAAAATCTCATTATATATCACCCGGAAAATTTGGCTTGAGAAGTAAAGAATACGAAACTGATTTGTCCATGGGTGGGTTATTCGTGTCTTTGAATCTTCCAACAGGAAACGGGATTTCTGAGAACATCTTAGAAACATGTACGTGCACATACAAGCACACACAGAGAAAAAAAAATATATTAATGTGTGTGTGTGGATATCTGTGTGGATTCATAGGCACATGCATATATATAGCCAGATCCCGAAACTTCTCAGCCCTTACCCAAGGTGTGTTTTCATGAGAAAGTTCCTGATAGAGAGAAATTGAAGATTTTTAATTTTTTTTTAATTTGGATTGCTGATGCCAGTCACAGTCTGAAAACACAGTGTGTGGGTGTTCCAGTGTTACTAAACCCAGACCCAGGGTTTGTCCCATTGCCTCAAGCAATGCAACTCATGCACGTAACAGCTCTTCTTCCTAAAGATCTGCTTAAAAATGGGGACTTAAAATGACTTTTTGTGGCTTGCTTTTTGCCCTTATCTTTGAAGCCTTTCAGGGATTCATGTTACATTTCTTGAATTTCTCTGAAACCCAGAGTAACTTAAAACATTTATATTTCAATTTAGGCCAAGTTTCTGTCCCAGTCAGTGTCTCCCAAGGGCTGAAGATATAAGTAAAGTGCCAAATAAAAACTACAACACATCCCCCCCCCCCCCCCCCAAAGATTTAAAAAACAGCAAAAACAATACCAAAAAAACCACAAACCTAGCACAATACGCAAGCAGCCACCCACAAAGCCCCAAAGCTAAATAGCTAAATAGACAAAACAAAAGGGGAGAGGAAGAGACACAAGCACTGAAATGAGGAGACTAGTTCAGTCTTGCAGGTGACCAGTTGCAGGAACAAAGGAAGAAGTCACCCTACTTCTTCCTCACAGAGTAAAACAAAAGGTTTGTGAGTCTCCAGAAGTTTGTAGAATCAGGAGGGATGGCATTTGGAGAAAATTAGTGTTAACACTGGAGGTGCAATTAGTGATTTGGCTCTCATTTGCTTATTTTTTAATAAATATTTAATGTTGGTTGTGTTCCAGCTGCATTCTGCTCTGCCCCAACCAGACTCGTAGGCTCACTTTTATTGGCCACTTTTGCATCTGTCCATCCTGGTTCTGCTTTGCTCCTTTCCCTTGAGCTCTGCTGTGACAAAAGTTCCCTACCTAACTCATCTTTTACTCTGGTTGAGGGTGTAATGAGGATTGTGGTCATATCAGCAGTGACTTGATGAAGAGGAGAAAGATCTTGTAACCCTCAGCAGTCAAGGTGAGAGCAGTCAGATCCCACAGTTCTGACTGGGTGCTGCGTGCAGTAAACTGGCAAAAAGATCTTCCTTTCTCCCCAAAACAAGAAGCACATATCTGCTGGTCCCTCTCAGATACTGCAAACCCTTCAGATCCCATCCTGAGCTATTTCTGAGCAGTGACCACATTTGCCATGTTCGAATAGAGTCTAAAACCAGCAAAACTCTGTGTTTAAGTCCCGATCTGCACAAAGAAAAAATGCATATCTTCACTGCTGACAGTGGCACTGAACTACTCAAGGTTGTTGATGCTTCACAGCTACTTTGAGAATTCTCTGCTCAGTGGGGAAGGACGCACTGGAACACAGAGCAGCTCCAGTGCAAGGTATTTTCTCTTTTCTGCAGCTAAATCCCTGTTCGCCATTGCCCTGTGCCTATCCATTTGTTTCTGGACATACAAGTCTGCTTCCTCTTTCCAAAAGTTAGGTGATTGGAATTAACTCTCAGAGTTGAAAGAGTGCTGTTTTTTCAGTCTGTGTTAGAGTTGAAGTCTGTTAGGTGGTCTTTGGCTTGCAGCTCCCCATTGCCATTGTTCTGTCAGCAATGGTGAAGGCACTGGGAGTGCCTCAGTGGGAGATACTGCACAAGGGAAACTGATGAATTGTATGTAGAAATGAATTATTTTCACCAAGTTATAAATAAATAAAAATAAAACATGAGCAGACAGAAAAACATGTGCAGGTGGACATCCAAGGACCAAGTTTTTGATGAGGCAAATCTCGTCCCTGAAACACACCCTTTCATTCAGTGCTTTCCATAAAGCCAGGAGTGCTGTGCAAGGTATAAGATTAAAAGGATAGCTGGAGCTAAAGCAGGAATGCTGAGCCATTTTTGGAACAGGACTAGAATACTTCACAAGGGGTCCTGCCATTTGAACCAAAGTCTAAACCTAACTTCAGAAAAGAAGTTGAGTATTTGTGTCCATTTGCAGGCCTGCAAACTTGATGAAGATTATCATGAAAATAAAAACCTTTGGCAATTACTGAGGTTGCTAAATGAGAAATTACTTAAATACCATGCAGTGTTGGCAGAGGTCTGTGGTAAAGGATAAAGGTGGTATCTCCATGGCCCAGTCATGTTTTAGCTGGTACTGGGAACTTAATACCTAGACCCCTGCAGGTGCCATGTTTTCAAGACCTGGGTCTCAGCCATCGTTCTCTGGAGCTCGACTTGTGTGAGAGGCTGGAAGGAATGGTTTATACTCATGAACTATGAATGCAGCACCGTGTCTCATTCTGAGTATCTGCTGTGCTTTTGCAGTAAACTTCTTAAATGAAAAGGCAGAAGGTAGCTAAAATAGACTGTCTAGCCTTTTTATGAGCTGCTTTGTTTTAAAACTGGCTGTAGGAGTGAGTGGAATGTTAACTGTGGTATGTTGAGGTAGACTGCATCTTGACCAAACCGCCGAAAAAGTGTGCTCAAATACTTAGTACAGTTTGCAAAGAGAAGATAGTGACTGCAAAATCAGATGTTACACTTCTTTTTTTTTTGTTGTTTATTCCATTGTAAAAAGTGACCTCTTAGAGGAGAAGCACTTTTGCATTGCCCACGTGTGTCCTCATAGAGGAGGTGTGTGAGCCTGCAGACACCAGGGGGAAATAAGGAGTGCCATGGACAGGGCACTGGGAGTCACTGAAACCATGGCCTTTGGTTAGGAAGCTCTCCCCTGCCCCCATCATGTGCTTTTTCAATAATTCAAATGACAGTGCATCTAAGTCACTTACTTTCATTAACTACAAGCTCTAGGAAGAATAAATTTAAAGTATGCAAGTGCTATCCTAAAATTAATGTAAAATAAGAGAAGGATAATAATATATCTGAGGAATATTTGTTAGCTAGTAGCCTCTTCTGATATTTCAAAAGCTGGGTCTGATACCCATGTCTCAAACTACGATCACAAAGGTTTCCTGAACCCATGTAGTACTGAGAGAAATATACTTGTTTTTCTCTTTGGTAACAGTCTGTTGTTGTCAAGAAGTTTTTTTCATTACTATGTCAAAATGACTTTTAGATCCAGGACATCCTTGGTGTGAAGTCTTGTGCTAGTCTGACATGTGGCATGCAGGTTTGCCCAACTACAACAATTCCTCAGATTTTTCTAATGTGTTACAGTGAGGTTTTTTAATTGAATGAAACCACATAGATATGACAAAAAGTCTTCTGTAATCTCTGATACTGCAGATGCTCTTCCTCTTCTACTACTAAATATTTTGTCAAGTGTATGGAAAGGTGTGGGGCTATGAAGAGAAACAAGATTTCAGAGTGGATTCTCACCTATTTTTACTTCAGAATATGCTTACAAAGACTACCTAGAAAGATGCAGCTTTAGGCTACATGTGGGAGACTTTACTCCTGTGGAGTGGTAATTACCTCTAGATAGCAAAACCAGATGGAAATTTTACATTGTTAACTATTCATAAGCTTTAAAGAATGCTTGGAAATATATTTGAAATCTAAGTGTTCTTTTTGTTGTTGTTGTTTTTGGTTTTTTTTTGGTTTTTTTTTTGTTTTTTTTGCCTCTTATGGTTATATGCCAAAGCCAGGGTTGAAGTTTCTTGTTTTATAACAGTGTTGCTGTTTTCAGGGCTGGCAGATTGTCTGATCACAATGGATTCCATATGTGCTGGAGACCACAACGTGAAGGGATTTACAGAGTACAAGCTGGAGTGCAAATAGCAGAGGTGGGAAGCACTCCTTGTTTTTTTAGTTTAAAAGGGCTTTATTAAACAGCAGTCACACAGAATCCCAGGAAGGGACCTCATGTCCAGCCCCCACATTCAAGCAGGGCCACCTAGAAATGGTTGCCCAGAGCACATGACTTGTGAGTATCTCCAAGGATGGAGATTTCCACAGCCTCGCTGGGCAACCTGTGCTATGGCTTGGTCAGTCTCACAGTGAGGAAATATTTCCTGATTTTCAGCAGGTGTCACCTGCGTTTGAGTTCGTTGTCACTGGTGCTGCCACTGGGTACTACTGAGAAGTGGTATGGCTCTGCATTTTTTACTCCTTTCCTGCAGGTATTTATATACATTAATGAGATTTCCCTCTGAGCCTTCTCCAGGCTAAACAGGGGCATCTCCTTCAGCTTTTTTTTCATAAGAAAGATACTAATCACCTTTGTAGCCTTTTGCTGTACTTACACCAGCACGTCCACATCTTTTTGTGCTGAGGAGCATGAAACTGGACACAGTACTCCAGGGAAAACCTCACTGGTGATGAGTAGAGGAGGATTGCCTCCCTTGCCCTGCTGGCAGGACTCCTCCTGATGCAGCCCAGATTACCATCACTGCTTCCTTGCAGCAAGTGTACATGTTCAGCTTGGTCTCCACCAGGACCCCCAGATCCTTCTCTGCCAAGCTGCCAGGACCCCCAGATCTTTCTCTTTCCAGCTGGGTGGCACCCAGCAGGTGCAGGTGCCTTGGCATTGTTCCTCCCCCACTGCAGGATATTTTGGTACAGTCTGTGTAGATTGTCATTGACCTTGCCACAGAAGAGTCTAAATGAAAAAGCAGTGTTCTGTGGGCCTCAAGTTCTACGTGAATGCTTTGTCCAACGGTAATCAAGGTACCTGTATTCTTAAGATGTAGTGTGCATTACACCCACAAAAATGAATGAATGATCAATAGATGTAGTTCTTTACCATATTTCTGTCATTTTAAGCAATTTACACCTTTCAGTTGTTTTGGAAGTCTGAAACTGGAATGCAGTAGAAGAATGTGCTGTTCTTGTGTTTCAGAGAGGCTCAGTCTTAGGTTGCCTTGCTTCACCTGGACTTTATTCACACAGCACTATAGCTGAGAGAGGACAGGACAAGTTTCAGGTTTTACACTGAATCAAATTCTTAGTCTGTCTGGCTCTACAGCCAGAGAAAGGCATGTGTTGGCAAAGGAGGAAATGAGAGCATTCTGCAAAGTTTGATGTGTAGGAAAGGTTCTTGAACTATCTCTTCCAGTGGCTGAAAATGATCATGAAGTTGCAGGGCTATTGTGTAATAAATTTATAATTTCAGCTGTGTTAAGAGAGGCAAGCGAGCATCTTAAATCTTTACTGCTGGCTTCAGTTTTCTCAAGTGGATCCAAGCATTCACCTGGGGAAAAGAAGACTTAACACTTCTTCTAGATACCTGTGGAACAACACTGACTTTTGTAGCTTTTATTCCAAAGCAAGAGGAGAATCAAATTTAAGAACTTTTTTGTAGGCATATCAAATAATGTTGCACTGGTAGCAACAAGATCTAGGAGAACCAGTTTCTTGTATTCACATATCCCTCAAGAAATAAGCAAAGAGAGCTGGAAGTCTTCAAATGCATTTCTAGAGGTACTAACTTGAGAAGAAATAATACTGTTCGAATTACCATTCTTCAGTTTTTCTTGGCTGAAAATGCTAAGATTCCTTCTTCTTTTTACATGAAAGTATTTTCAGGAAACATTATTTGATTATGTAACTGTTTTCACAGAAACAGTTTTAAACTAATTTTCCAGTAGAATATGATTTCTAATATTGGGTATCTGACTCCTGAGCATATTTCTGTGAATACCCTTTTAATGTCTTTCATTTCTGCCATTGGCTTCTTCTAAGCTGAGAATAGACTTGTCTCTAATTCTTGAAGAAATGAGAAAAAAGTTTGTATTGCCTTCATTCTGTGTTACTGAGAGGAACTACTTTTTTTGTTGTTTTGTTTTGTTTATGCCCTAGCTCAGGATTTCAGGAATTTCATGCAGAATTTTTTTGTGTGCTCTTATAGGCAGCTTACCAATGATTCCTTAAAGCTTTTTTGTTGTCAGAAGATCCATCAGTTTTAAATAAAACTTAAGTATGTGTTTCTGATTAATAGAAAACTTTCTGTACAAGTATTGGCAAGCAGACTGATAATATGACTGCAAGTAGTTCTGTTTATTTTTGATTATTTGATTTTATACTGCTTAAAAAAAAAAGGCAGCAGTTTTATGCCACATATTCCTAAAGGTAATGACATAAACGGGTGCAGTAGTAGGTCTTTATGTTCCACCCTTAACATTCTATGATTTCGAGATTCTCTAACAGATAAAGTTGCATCCAGGCTGGATGCTGTTGTGCTCACTGCTGCATATGGATGTCATATTTGGTGGAGTTCCTTCAAGGCTTGGAATATTGGACAGCATTGGCTTGGCCTTTTGACCTCTTATTTCTCTATCTATTGAAAGTATTATGAACCAGAAATGCCATGTCCAGTCTAGATGCAAACTCTGTCTACTGTTAATGTGAGACACAGTTTTGGGTTGGCATTAGTCAGTTCAAGCGTTCTCTTGCACTTGAGAGTTGTATTGTTTGAAGAGACATTTGTAAGACCTTGGCAAGGAGCAGTGGGTGTAGCTGGTGATATCTCCTGTGATCCCTGTCTTTCCTTTAAGAGCCTGAGTACTGTTAAAATTGTATTTGACCTTAGGGGCCTTGAGGATTCAATTTTAGACATTCTTCCCCTCCTAATTAGTATCAGAAGGTAGGAAATACTTTCCACAGATGGTCATTTCTAGCCTTTCTTTCTAAGGAAGCTTTGCTTCTTGTTCCTTTCAGGACTTTCTATTAAAGTACAGAGTTAGTACTTCAATGGGGCATGTGGCCTGAGGCCAAAGTCCATCTGGTCCTACTTTCTAACTCCAACAGTGAACCAAACCAGGTATCTATAGAAGAACAGAAGCTGGGTGTGCATATGCTATTTACCTGAATAGCTCTCTCATCTTTCAATTATTTTTAAGGTCAGGGGCTTTCCCTTGACATGGCAGGGCAACAATTGATCCATATCGTTTGGGTGCCTGGGAGATTGGAGTTGAGTCATCATTATTTCTGTCTTTGCCCTTTAGCTATATTAAAATACACTGTTAGAGGAGTGTGTTTGTAGCTCACATGAAATGCTTTAATTTTTCATCTACTACTCCATCACTCTTGCTCTAGCCTGAGCTGCCATGGGAGCAGCTGCTTGTTTGCTACAGAAAGAACTCCTTCAGAAATAAACATCCTTGAAAAAACAAGCCATCCAAAACAGTGAAAATGTTTTCAGTTATTGGTGTTTCATTGTCCTTCTCTTGTAAATCCAGTCTCCTGTAGTAGCAGGTTTTCAGTTGTGCTGCCCTTCAGGGAGGGAAACATTACCATTAATTAATTATTTTTAAAATGTAGATTTCCCATCCCCACCTCTTTAAAACTGAATCCTGGTTTTCTGCTGATAGGTTGTTAAATGAGGATAAAAATCCATTCTTCCAGGTGTAGTGCCATAAATGGACATACCAGCTAATCTAGGGTCTATTGTTTAACCTTTGGCTTCCAGTGGAATTTCTGTCCATTACACTTGTGGTGACTTAGAGCATAAGGGGTCATTACTGTGCTCTTTGAAGCACTGTATGTGCCTAGCACGGTATGAAGAGGGTGTGAGGAGCTAAAGGTGACTTCAGATAATTGCACTGTGGTGAGGCTGAGAAGAAGAATATGTTATGATTCTCCAGGGCAATGCTAAGGAGTTGAGTTCTGAGCAAGAGGTTCCACTGTGCTGGACAGAACACCAGCAGCTGAACCTCAGTTTGCTATGGACAGAGGCTGACTGCAGGAGATCTTGCATTGTAAGGCCTCAGGAGGGGGGCATGACTCGACCAGTGTTTCTCAATCAGTTGTTCAGGAACCTCTCATTGGCTGTGACATAAAAGATTATTTTTGTAAAAACCACTAAAATCCACGTATTTTGTGGTAAGGAAACAAAAAGGACTAAAATAGCCGTAGTACATACTACATTTATCTTACTTTCTTTTCGTTGCAAGTTAATGTTAAGCATGGTAACATTGGACAGGAGACAGGATTTTTCTTTGGAAAGATTGACAACTATTGGTGCCACTTTCTATGTCAAGATCTATTATATCTGCTATTTTTGGCATCCTTTTGAGTTTTTAAGAAATTCCAGTTGGCTGCTGAAATTGTTGATTGATTTTTTGGACTCAAAAGTTTACCACAATTTTTTTTTTTTCATATCAAGCTCATTGTGTTTCTTTTCATGTCTTTCCTCCATGTTGTACATGTACATTATAGATGTCCTTGCAGTCCTAGTATCATCAGCAGAAGAACAGCATGGTAAATATTTACATGATGTGCTATTTCCACAGGCTTCTAGTGGTCTGTTGAGTTGAGAAAATGTTTGAATTTGGAAAGATGATGTTACTAGATTATTGCAGTCCCTTGGAAGAAATGGGAAATCAGGAGAGAAAAATTAAGATACGTGAGTTTTAAAAATATTCCTGTGAAAAGTTTAAATTCTTCTTCACCTTTCCTAGACTAGTTATCTAGAAGTTGGAAAGGCATATCATTTTCATAGTGGGTGTTAGCTAAATTTCAGAGTTGTTGCATGTCCCTTTAAACTCACAGTGGTCAGAATTTGAGAATGAAAATGTATTAACAGAAGGTAAAATTTCCCTCAGGTGCGTTAAATAAGCAGCTTCTACCTAAAGATAAAACCAGAATACTAATTTGGTAGTTTCCGCATGCTTTAGGGGCTAGCCACCAGTTGCCATAAATTACTTGTTGGTTTAACTTTTTCTCCTTTTAAGTAGTTTTTAAGTATGTGATCATGTTCCTGCCTATGAGAGGTAAGTTACAGAATTGACCAGCTGCACCCTTAATCCTCTGATATCCTGTAAGCAGAAAAAAGTTCTGGAAATGTCAGGCTGATGTAATTCATAAAGAACATTAGCTGCTCCTAGAAGAGGCTTATAAAACATAAACAGGCTCAAAATCACAATCATGTTAACTCAGACTTTCCAACAAGAAGTTCATCCATCTAGCAGTGTCTGCTAGAGCCTATTTCATGTGCTTGTATTTTGGAAAGTCTGTCTGAAAATGAAATACTCTCTGTGGAACTAAAAAAATGTTGTGAATTTCTAAGAGAACACTAGGTGTGATGGTGATTTGATATGGGAAAAAATGAACAGATCAGCAATGCAAATAAATAACTGCTTCATATGGTGATAATATGAGCATAAGGATAAGAATATGTTTTGTTTATATTATTTACAGAGGAAATCGGAGATCACTATAAAGTACCACTTTTTATTCTGTAGATTTATATTCTGTTGCATTTTTCATCTTTGTAGGTGGTTGGGTTGGTTTGTGGGTTATTAACAAGTCACTACTTAACTATCTTACTTTCATTTATAGGTGTAGATTTTATTTTGCATGAGTCAGAACAAAGTGATAAAGAAAATAGTTTGGAGTCGTTGCCTTTGGAGCAAAGTTTTAGAGTATTCTGTCAAGAAGCTGATTGTAGAGACTTCTGTAAGACTGTCAGAAAAATGTTCGAGTGTGAGCTTTTTTACCAATGGCTATAATTTGGTATTTCACACCACCTACTTTGCTTTGCCTGTCTAAGGACTGGCACATCTGCCCTGACAGCTGTGGCAGGCCACCACCACAGCTGCAAATGAGAGCCAAGCATCAGGGATGGTTTGCCACCACTGCTGTGCTTTAGGAGACTGCAAAGGTACTTCTGAAGGGAGATTGTAAAAAAAAAAGAGTATTGACAGTCAGTGAGCCTCTTTGTAATTTTTTTTTTTACTGAGCATCTTTAAGTGGCTTTTGTGTTATGAGTAAAAATACCGCCCATCTGTGTAGCCATAGAGAAGTGTGTTGGGATGCTGTGCCTTCAGCAAGGTAAAATGATGTGTTCTTCAGTGAGAAGTGAGAAATGTCTCTTAAAGAAAGGAAAAAAATATGAGAGAAAAGGGTGGTGATGGGTCACTATGTGTATTTGCAAACAACAAATGGTTATTCACAGTTCAACAGGGGTGTTGCACTCACAGTATTGTAGGGATTCATTCTGTGTTCTCTTGGTTCAGAGCTTGCTCTGAATGTAGGTGGGTGATGATTGTTTGGAGCTGTAACCAATCAAGCAATGTAAGAATTCAGAAAATAATGATACAGATGTATGCCATCATCAAAACTTGTCTGAAAGAAGAGCCACAAAAAAAAAAAAAAAAGGTGTTTGCTTTTATCCCAAAGCATTGATGAAAGATGTCTGTGTTTCAGCTGTTGGAAATATTAATGAATGGCTTACACTCAGCTGAATATAGACTGTGGTATAGACTGCTCACAGCTGCTTCAGTCTTCTCTTTTTGGGGCAGACTTTTTTACCCAAGGAGTTTTCTATGTAGTTCCTTTTTTTTTTTTTCCTCCCTGTTGACTTTCTTTGTTTTCTTTTCCATGCTACCTACCCAGTCTGTCTCACAAGTTCTTTCTGGAGCTAGAGAAGGCTGGGTATGTTCACTTGAGGTGCCATTCCAGAGTCTGCTGGTAAAAATCCTTAAAAGCCATTCAGAGAAGGGTTGAGGTTGGAAGGGACCTTTGGAGCTCAGCTGGTCCAAGCCCCGCTCAAGCAGGGTCTCCTGGAGGTGGGTGCTCTGGGCCATGACCAGATCACTTTGGAATAGCTCCAGCGGTGGAGATTCCACAACCTCCTTGAGCAACCTGTTCCAGCTCTCAGGCACCCTCACAGCAAAAATGCAGCTTTCTACAAGATCTGCAAGACTCACAGAGCTACAAGCCCACCACACGAGTCTCCTGAATATGCCAGTCATGTAATTTTACTGTTGCCAACCTGCTGTGTTTGCTCACATAGTGATTTAGCTCAGCCCAGGAATTGATTTCCATTTGACTGCATCTTTGTCTTTAGCAATCAAATAAATTTTGTTTTATCTTAGTGAATGAAATAGAGGGGTAAGGTCTTAGAGGTCTCTTTGTTGTTCTGTCAAAAGATGTGCTGTATCTATGCTGAATAGCTGTTTTTTTCATAGATGCGCCTGAAATACAGCTTGACTACATGAATCATGCTAATGTGTAGAATTTAATTGCATTGTTTTACTTTAATCTTCTTCAAAGAGCCAAGAGCTTTTGAGTGTTATATTTAGAAATATTTGTAAAATCATTTCGCATACATTGCAGCAGCATCTAAAAAAAAAAATATCACACCTTACCACCTTCTTGTGTTTTTTGTGTAATTCAGTTCATTAAGGCGTTTGATGTTGATTTCACTTTGCCCAAAACAGATTTTAGCTGAGCTTGGCAAGGCCTCATTAGGACATTTGTCATTGAAGTCCTGAGACTAATCAGGGGCTTTCAGTGTGTGACGCTGTTCAAGGAGAGCTTTCAGTATTTCATGTGTAAAGCACAACACATTTAGTGTTTCATTTATCCTTTGAGATCCATTTATCACTTACAGAGAGGGAAAGAAAACCCTGAGTAGAATAAAGCCTATTCTAGTCAATTTGTTCTAAATTGTAAGGATTGCACCTTAAAGTCTTCCCTTTTGTCTGCAGTCAGCAGATCTTAGTTGTCAGATATTAAAAGATGAGTTAATATGGTATTTTATTAACTTTTCTTGTCTTTCCTCCATGTTGTAAATGTGCATTATAAAGGTTCTTGCAGTCCCGATATCACCAGCAGAAGAACAACATGGTAAATATTTACATGGTGTGCTATTTCTACAGACTTTTAGTGCTCTGTTGAGTTGAGAAGATGTTTGAATTTGGAAAGGAGAGGGTAAAGGTCTTACGGGATTATTCCAGTCCCTTTGAAGAAATGGGAAGTGCTGGTTTAACAACAGGAGTTTTGCTTTTGGCCATATTGTGCAGCCTGTTTGTAGATTTTTACTTTGAATCCTTGTGGTTTCATTTGATATGCTAGAGTGGAGCTGTATCTCTGGGAAGGTGGATGGCACCAAAATTTGAAGTAAAGACTGTGTACATGTACCTGTATTGACCTGCATGTGACACCTCCCTGTTCAAGCTTTACCCTGGCTCCTACTTACAGTAGGATCATCTCAGGGAGAGAATTAGCATCTCCTGCTTGTTGCCTTGAACTAACTACCACTTAGAGGGCTCGATTGCTCTCAGCACAGAAAAAGTCCTCCAAATCAGAGCTGCCCTTTCTGCAACCAAGGGAAGCCTGCTTGGATTTGTAGGTGTTCTGTCCGTAGTATTGGGGATGAACATTTGGGAGAGGGAGACAGCAAACATTTATTCCATAATTTTCTTAGCCAAAATATAAGCTATTACATGTTTTATTGCTGTCTGATTCCACATTTTGGACCTCCTTTCCCACTATGTTGAACAGTGTATGATTTGGGAGTGCTGCAGTAAGGTCTCACCAGTAAGGTCACTCTTCTCTTCCCCAGGCTGAGCAACACCAACTCCCTCAGCCTTTCTTCATAGCAGAAGTCTTACAGCCTCCTGATGATTTTTGTTGCTCTCCTCTGAACTGGCCCCCAGCCTGCCTCGTACTGGGACCCCAGAGCTGGATGCAGCACTCCAGGTGGGGCCTCCCCAGAGCAGAGTAGAGGGGGAGAATCACCCCTCTCTACTGCTGGCCACGCTGCTTTGGATCCAGCCCAGGACATGAGTGACTTTCCAGGCCATGAGCACACATGGCTGACACCAGTACGCCCACATCTTCAGCAGGGCTTCTTTCAGTCCCATCATACTCCAGCCTGTATCGATACCAGGGTTTCCCCTGAACCAGGTGCAGCATCTTGCACTTGGCCTTGTTGAATCACATGAGATTCCTGAAGTTCAACAGCTTGGTGTTGTCTGCAACATCCACAGATGTGTGTGGATTTCAATAAATGTGTCTGCATCCTTGGATTCAATCTTCACTTGTACATTTTAGTCAGCAGCTCTAGTATTTGAATTATACTTCTGCTGTCCATTTCTGTAAAAGTAGATGGAAATATGGAAGCTTCATCCTCATCCTGCTGATGGACTGTTGTAAGGGAAGTGGTGTCCTGTTTACTTAGTGTGGCACCAGCTTGGCTCCAGCACCTGAGTATGTATGAAGAACTTTTGAACCTGCAGGATTGCCTGTGGGACTGATAGTGTTCTAAATAAGTGAGCATTTGGGGTTTGCCTGGACATGATGTAATGACATAATTGCAGAACCATTTGGCTTTCAACAACTGATACAGCTTTTTTTTTTTTTTTTTTTTTTTAATGTACTCTATTTAGCTTAACAGAATAAAAAGATATTAATCTTCAGTCTCTGCTACTCTATCAAGTAGTAGGAGAATCATAAGTTGGGCAGATACAAAGCTCCCTTGAAACTTAGTTTGCAGAAATGCCAGTGTTATTTTTAACTGTCTCCAGCAGGTGGCATTTTGTCTGTAAGCAGTCCAGAGATGTACATTATAGCCTCTGTTGAAATTCACTACTGTTATAGGGATAATTTTTGTGCATGGCCATAGGTGGGTACATTTGTAGCGGTAGCTGACTGCTCACCTCTGCTGTTTGACTGGTGGTAACTGGAAAATCCAGTGCATGTCCGTCGTGTGGGTTGGCCTTGGCTGGGTGCCAGGTGCCCACCTAAGCAGCTTTGTCACTCCACTCCCCAGCAGGACAGGGGAGAGAAAATGCAGTGAAAGGCTTATGGATCAAGATAAGGACAGGGAGAGACCACCCAGCAGTTAGTGTCATAGGCTAAACAGGCTCAACTTGGGGAAATTACTTTCCTTTATGGCAAATCAAATCAAAATGCATATTGTTTTCACAAATCTGTAAGGTTTTTAATTGGAGATTTCATTTTAAAATTTATTTGTATATCTACCATGTGTGCATGAATGTATTGAAATTCACATGCTAGTTTAGAAAGATGTGGTAATTGTCATTGGTTGTGTTAAAAAAATTAATTTTAGGTGCTTCTGCTGTTTATTGTTTATCAACAGAGCCTTATAACTATTAAAATTGTGGTAAAAGTGATGGTTGATTTTCACTGCCAGCATTTAGGCATTTCATGGTTTAATATTGCACTACAATAGAGTTACACATATTTCTAATAAAAAGTAATTATTGCTCAAACACTTAGAAATTTAAAAGTTAGATCCTTAAATCATAAGAAAATAGAAGCACTGCACGGTGAAGGCAGCATAATCACCTACAAGGTACAGAATTAATAAGAGTCTGAATAAACAATTTCCAAATAATAGCAGAGAGGAAGCTGTTAAAAATCTCAGTCACAAATCATGGGAAGGACATGCTGGGAATATCAAGAGGTACTTGCATAGCAGTAGCTGTTCAAAACACAACTGATATTGCTGTTTTAATTGTAATTGTACCCACATTAGAGAAGATTATTTTTTCTTTGTTTTGGCCATCCCACAGGTCATAAATGTTGACGGAACAATGAGGAAAACCCTCTTAGAAGACAAGCTTCCACATATATTTGGGTTCACACTGCTGGGGGACTACATCTACTGGACTGACTGGCAGAGACGAAGCATTGAGAGAGTTCACAAGATAAAGGCCAGCAGAGACATCATTATCGATCAGCTGCCGGATTTAATGGGCCTTAAGGCAACAAGCGTCACCAAAGCTTTTGGTAAGCATGGGCAACATAGCATGGTTCTGTAGGAGTCTTCATATGGCCTTCCTTTCATTAAGCAGCTGTTGATCACTTGTAATGAGAATAACTGTGATCTGATGAGTTTGAAAGGAAAATGGCACCTATTGTTTCTAAAGTTGGGAAAATACAGTGTTGCAAAAGAAGTTGCTTCCAGTTTTTAGTGACATAAATCTTCCACAGCTTTCACTACAATCTTTGAATTTTTATGAGGATTTTATTGCTCTATGCTACAGGAATCATTATTCTCACAGAAATGCTCTATTTCCTGCTGCTCTTCCCTTCCAGAGCAAAATCCCATGTTGTTAGCAGAATGCTTTTCACTGTTGGGTGGTATAGGCACAGTCAGTCACCATTACAACGCTGTCCCAAAGCATTTGGCACTTATATATTAACTTTTAACATCTCAGTTGTACCTAAATCTTAACAACTAAAACTTGTCCTTAGCAAAGTGTCAGCAGCTGGATCGCCATGTCCTTCCATTGCATCTCTGAAAGGTGAAGCTAGTGTTTTAGGTCCTCTGCTGGCACTGTGCAGCAAGTGTCACAGGACCTCCTGGCTTCAGTGCACCACAGATTTTCCAGCTACCTGGAACACTGGAATTTGGACATAGCAATAAACAGATTCATTAGTCAACTGTTAAAATTAATGAGAATAGTCACAACGGAGTAATGACATCAGTCTGAAATACATATGCCCTAAAACAGGGAAAATGAAAAGAACTCTGGTTGAGACTGATCTTTGAGAATTTCTTTTGTGTGTGTGGTAACATTCTTAAAATACCTAAATCCTTGGTTCCAGCAGATGGAGAGAGGCACTCATGTACATGTTGGTCCTTACTTTCCCCTACACATTCCATCCCCATCACATGAAAAAATAAGTGTGAGATTGTGGTGATCTTGTTGGAACTGCTTCTGCTAATGACTCTTCTCAGCTTTAAATTAAACAGGTGGGAAAGAACTGCGATTATCCAGCTCTTTTCTCACCCTTTTGTATCACTGAACATTTGTAAAAGCTGGTGGTTTCAAGGAGATACAAAGATGGAGTTCTTGGTGAAAAGTAGCTAATTAATTATCTGTCTTCAGTGAAGGAATTTAATCCTTGGGGAGACAAGAAAGATCTGTTTGTGGATAATATTTGTACAATAGGAGGGATAGGTCCAGCTTTGTAATCCTGAGTAGACAGGAATAATCCACTTAGAATTCCCTGCTTACAACCCACAGTGTTAACTTATTTTGGAAAATTATACTGTTTTTTTGCTCAACCTTCTGTGCTCCCCTTTCCTTTTTACCTTCACAATGCACTAATATGTGTTTTGGCTTAGTTATTGGTTTGTTTTTTTGTTTTTGTTTTTTTTTAAGGAACTAATTCAATGCAATAATATATGTTCTGGTTTGTTGTTTTGTTTATTTTTTTAAGGAACTAATTCATGCGCAGAGAACAATGGAGGCTGCAGCCATCTGTGTTTCTTTACACCCCAGGAGGCCAGGTGTGCCTGTCCCATCGGCCTTGAGCTGTTGAGTGACATGAAGACTTGCATCATTCCTGAAGCCTTCTTAGTTTTCACAAGCAGAGCAGCAATTCATAGGATTTCCCTTGAAACCAATAATAATGATGTTGCTATTCCTCTTACTGGAGTCAAGGAAGCATCTGCTCTGGATTTTGATGTCTCTGATAACAGAATCTATTGGACTGATGTCAGTTTGAAGGTATTACTGATGTGTGAATTCCTTGAATATAAAGCCGCAGGGCAGTTACTTTGATCTAACAAAGGTCTCTGTTACATGATCTGTCCTGCAGTTGCCAGTGTGGTCATTGAATAGCATCCAAGGAGACCCTTGGAGATGAAGACAGTTGCATTGTTGAATGCACAGTAGGGTGACAGGCATCTTCCTGCTTCAAATAAAAATATCCAGAGTGGTGTCTGCTCATACCGAATGTCTAAATCTTGGATGCTGGATGTGTTGCATCCAGCATGTATCTGCTGTAGAAAAGCTGATTTTATGTCAGAGTAATTTAAACATTGAGCTCAGCAGCCCCCTGAGTTTTCTACCCTCTTCCAGTTTTGACTTGGAAGACAAGTGTACTCAGTATTAACATTTGACAAGTGAACTTTGGATTGTTTGCTGTTAGTCTTTGGCTTCAGCTTGGCACAGAAAAAGCCAGGGAACTTGTCCAGTCTCCTCCACACTGTGATAAGGGCCCACCTGCCCCCAGTTCTATCTCAATGTGTTCCCCAGAACACATTTCCTGTGATGTTTCGTACACATCCAGGTGCGTGCTAAAGTGAGGGTTGTGCTCTTCATCAGCGTTACTTGGCCTTTTGAAGTGAACTAAGGATATGGTAGAAAATAACAGATTCACTTCACTAAATTATTCTATTTAGACTCTTAATAGGTTTTCCAAGAGCAATCAGAGTTTCCTTGCCAGTGTGCCCAAGCCATAACATGGCAAAGCTCACTTTTGGAGCCTGCAGGGCTCAGGCAGCTTCTGTAGCCTCTCTGTGAGGACTAATGAGGGCTGTGCTTCAGAGTTACCATTGCTGCTTGTGGTGTGTACACTGTTCCTTCAGGAGGAGTGCCAGTGTAATAAATTAGTGCAGTGTAGACACAGTTACTAAATAAATCTCACACAAGCACGTGGAGAGCAGGAGTTATGGACATCTTAACCATTTGTACTGGAAAGCACATCACTTCAGCTGCATCAGTGAGTAGATCTCAGTCTCATTCTGTGCAGGAGTGGAAAACATTTTACTTGTTTGTTGCCTCCCAAATTTTCCAGCATACTGTATTTCCATATACCTACCAGCTATCTTCCAGCACCATTGGGTTGTCATTCCCCTTATCCCCCCATCTAGCTTAGGAGCAGGTATTATAACTTCAGAGCTCACAGTGATCTCCCTTTCCTTCAGTGCCCACCACTTCCCTGATCTCTGCCTGCCTCTGGTTATAGGAGGACACATTTTCAAAAAGTACACAACATGATTTCATGGTTTTACATTTACCTTTAAAAGTGTAAAATGTCTCTGACCCTTACACATCCATGTATCAAATAATTAAGAAATCAATAGCTGCAATATTGGCAGGCATTGCTTAGTGCTGATAAGCAAGGATAGGTGTTTGCTTCTGGAAGTTATTATTTACCTCGGGGTTGTTTCAGTGCTGTTAGGAGTGACTTATTTATATGTGTGCAGTCCTCGCCCTATGACTTATTTTGATGAGTGTGCATAACTAAAATGTAGATGGATCAGTGCTCTGATGTAGACATGCTCCAGGTGAATGATTATGAGAAACAATTTAATTTACATGCCACTGAAATGTGTTTCTGAGACCTAAAACATGACAGTGAATTAAATATTTTTTAAAAACCAGCTTCTTGTGTACAAATAGAAGAGAGGGAGAGGGTTCAAGGAAGAATCTGCAGTTACATACTGCTTTCTGAAAATCATGTCCACTTCAGATGTCTTGGTCTGTCCATCAGAAACCACTAACTTCCTGAAAATTCAGGTATTTTTCCTCTGAGAATTTCTGTATTTTTTGACAACAGAAATTAGTTGTTTAAGAAGTAACAATGACTGGGGTTTTTTTGTACTAATTTCTTTTTGTACACCAAACTTCATGATAAATACTCCTTTTTATTTCACTGGGGTATCAGTAAGCACTGTAATATTTTTACACCATTGTTTTCCAGACCATAAGCCGAGCTTTCATGAATGGGAGCTCTGTTGAACATGTGATTGAGTTTGGGCTAGATTATCCTGAGGGAATGGCTGTGGACTGGATGGGAAAGAACCTCTACTGGGCAGATACTGGAACCAATCGTATCGAAGTCGCCCGCCTGGATGGACAGTATAGGCAGGTCCTTGTGTGGAAGGACTTGGATAACCCAAGGTCTCTGGCTCTTGATCCCACCAAAGGGTAAGGAACTCTGTTGCTTTTCAAAGCTTTGTGTGGGTGTTCTTGTACATAACGAGTTATTTGGCACAGCTCTGTTTCTTCAGAGTCTTTGAAAAGGCAATAAACCTTCCGCAATCAATGAAGGGTTACAATGAAAAATTAATAGTTGTCAAAAATACTATTCTGCCTTTGTGTAAAATATGAGTATTGTGATGCTGCACATAACCATGTGGGTTATTTTTTTTTCAAGTGCTGCAAAGAAATCTAGAAAGGCAAAGCATGCAGCTATACCTGGCTGATGCCCTGTTTTTGTTGTACTTCTCATTGCAGATACATGTACTGGACTGAGTGGGGAGGCAAACCCAGGATTGTTCGAGCCTACATGGATGGGACAAACAGCATCACTTTGGTGGACAAAGTGGGGCGTGCCAATGACCTCACTATTGATTATGTGGACCAAAGGCTCTACTGGACTGACTTAGACACAAGCATGATTGAGTCATCAAATATGCTGGGTAAGCTAATGTTGTATTACACCAGGCAGAACAGAAATATGCACTGGCCATAGTAAGGTAATTGAATAATATGAAATTTGAGCAATATAACTGATAGTAAATCTGTGTGTATATTTTCTTATAAAAGGAAACAGAGAGTTGTTTGAGAAAATTTTTTAAAGCTTCATAAATTAATAACCGTATGATGATTTATAATGGTGGTGAGATGTCATTTCTCTCTATTGGTGTGAAACTGTGTTGTACCAAAGCAGAGATGGCCTCTGAGTTCTTAAAGTGAGGACAACTTACAGGTTCATTGTACATCATCCCTGACATTTTAGCCTGAACACTAATATTCTGTTGAAGTACTATCTCTTATTTCTGACTTCAGACCAGTTGTATTAGTTCTAAACCAAAATACTTCTTGCATATTGTGGAGACTGAAAGGTTGTGCAGCTACTTCTGCAGTGTGTTTCAGATACAACTTCACACATTCTCATGTTTTGCATTAGAATTTCATTTATACATACAAGGGGTGTGCTCTGATTGACAATATACATAATTTCACTGCAACTAGGTTTTTTGTTTGGTTTTTTTTTAATCCATTAGAAGATACTTTTAGAGAGTTGGTTTTTTTGTTTGTTTTTTTTTTTTTTTAAGGTGTCATTCTTGTGCATATCTTGAGAATTCTGAGATTCTGAAGTCACTCCATTGTAGAAGGCTACCAGGGTGGTCAGGCTCAATTTGCCCTTAGTGAAGCTGTGCTGGCTGATCTGATGTGTCAGATCATCCCTTCATCTTGCATGTGCCTTAGAATTACTTCTAGGGGGATCTGTTCCATGATCTTCCCAGCCATAGAGGTGAGGCTTACTGATCTGTAGTTCTCTGGGCCCTAATTTTAAAAATAGGAGTGATATTTCCATTTTTTCCAGTCACTGTCAACTTCATGGCTTTTCAAATATGATGGACAGTGGCTTGCCAGCCTCATCAGCCAGTTGCCTCAGGACCCTGGGATGCATCCCATCAGGCCCCATAGACTTGTGCCCATTTACTTTCATGTTGTGCAATGTCTTTGTAGTCAGCAGGTTATAAAGACTCAGGTTGACTTGTAACAAGTGGGCTCATCAATTAAGGGATGAGCAAAGCACTCTGAATGCTGCCCCAGCTTAATCTTGGACATTATAAACAGCAGGGGGGAAAATCGCACTGTTTGGAGCTTTTCTTCAATTATACAGCTTATCTGCTTCCTTCAAAAGAGTCTTTCTCCTGAATTCATCACTATGGATCAGAATTGCTCTAAGAAGTAACTGAGAGTGTGCAGGATATCTATACCCCTAACTTGGAGAGTTTAGATGCCTAAAAGTTACATGGGGAGGTTTCCTCTGTATTTAGACCTGGTGGCTTATAAGGAAATGGCCTCATGTTCTGGTTTATGGTTATTTCATTCTTCCTCAAGTCTCGGTGAAATGGAAAGTAGGGCAGAGGAAGAAAAGTTAGGTGTTCTGGGGAGTCTAGCATCGGATGTTTGAGACAGGACGAATGGTGCTGCTAAGGGCTACATCTTCATTTGATGGCAGAGATTCATAGAGGTTTATGCTTGAAAATGTTCAGGAAGGTGGTTTGCAGTAAGGCTTTATGTACTTCAGTAATGCATCTCTGTCAGAGACCATGCTCTAGAAGGTGTTAAATCTGTTGTAAATGTTGCTGACTGAGCCACTGAATGTGAGAGTATTGAGATTTCTGGAAAACAAATGGTTTCTTAAACTCCTGGGATAGCTGTATGTTAGATTGCACTGCAAAAGATTTCTTTCTTGAGTGAGGCACCATAATTTCTCATAGCAGTTTCTGTGTGAATCCCAAATTTGTTGTTGCTTTCATGCATATTAATGAGCTTTTTTATTGGCCTAAGTAATTACTGGAGCTGATAGTATTCTTGGATATGTTTTTCAATGTCTATTTGGGTTGATAACGTGAGACATATGAAATAGTATTTATTTAGATTACAATACACTGGCAGCATTTCAAATTACTCCGTAGGCAAGAGGGTATCAAGGTAGGGCTTTTGAATGCAACTGCTTATGTTACCTTTTGAGCAGATACTACTTAATAAAGAATCCCATGATGCTGATTTGGAAAGTGAGGTTTTATTTTAAAAATAAGTAAAAGATTTTTCTGCAGGCCAGTCACACTCTTCATTTTATGCCATGGGAAGTGTCTTTTGGTTGATTATCCTTGTTTTTGCAGGACAAGAACGAGAAATCATAGCAGATGATCTACCTCATCCATTTGGATTAACCCAGTACAGTGACTACATCTACTGGACAGACTGGAATCTTCACAGCATAGAAAGAGCAGACAAGACCAGTGGGAAGAACAGGACACTTATTCAGGGCCATCTGGATTTTGTGATGGATATACTGGTCTTCCATTCTTCTCGTCAGGACGGCTTGAATGATTGTGTGCAGAATAATGGCCATTGTGGTCACTTGTGCCTTGCCATCCCAAATGGATTTAGGTGTGGCTGTGCTGCTCATTACACCTTGGATCCCAACAGCAGGAACTGTAGTTGTAAGCCTTTTTGTTTGATGTTGTGTTCTTCAGTGCTTGTGGCTCCCAGAAGCAAAAGGAAAGGGGTCTCGAGTGTGTTTCAAAGGTTCTGACTTTAAAAGTAATCTTTGAATATGAGGACAGAGTATGGAATTCTATATCCAGTTTTGTAACATGTACTAGGCATGAAGATTTGTATTTCAAGACCTAGAAAGACTTGTCAAGTCTGGTCTTTTCTTGTTTTACCTGAAATGCTTTCTAGGTGATTCAGCTGTGTAAATGAAGCTCTCCCACCCCTTACCTAAGTTTGTAGGTCGGTGGAAAAGAAATTACCAACAAAAAAAAATGTCTTTTTCTGTTTCATGATTGATAAAGTCAGCTAAAATAACACTCAGTAAAGCAGTCTTAACTCCTAAGTAGTCTGCTCAACTTGCAGATGCACTTGAAATACATATAAGTTTGTTTTCTCCCTGCATGTGATATTATGAGGCTGCCAGTAGACTGGTTGTCCAATAGGAACTTAAGTTTCCAGTAAAAATGGCACATGAATATAAAATGCATGCATAGTAGCATAGGAGGCAATTTTAACTGAATGAAAGGGTGATATTTTGAAAGGCAGGTCCTGCACATTTAACCTGATCTCGTTCTACAACTACAGAAAGAAACTTTTCAACTTTATAGCAAAAACCTCCAGTTATGATTTATTTAATTTTCATTGTGAATATTAGTGTCTCTTTGTGACTTTGTTATAAATATTCTCTTTCTTCTGTGGGGATATATTTTTGGGAATTGTACTTTCTCATGCATTCTGTTTTGGCTTGTTTCAGCCCCGGCCAGTTTCCTTCTATTTAGCCAGAAATCTGCCATCAGCAGGATGATACCTGATGATCAGCAAAGCCCAGATATCATCCTACCTATGCATGGTCTGAGGAACGTCAAGGCTATTGATTATGATCCCTTAGATAAATTGATCTACTGGGTGGATGGGCGCCAGAATATTATAAAAAGAGCCAAAGATGATGGCACCCAGGCAAGTGTACATCTTGTATAGAGTTTTATTTCAGTCTTTTTGTGTGCTTTTACTTTATGCTCTTTTATCTGCCACACCAAAGGATCTTCACTGTCACCTGCTCTTGTCAGCACTTACTCATGGATATTCTATTTATATATGAGAATTACTGAATGTTTTTAGGATTGTGGTTTTAGGGGTTTGTAAATCATCAGGCAGGTAAACCATGCTTTCTGTGCAATCAGTGTTTTTCAGTCAATCATCAGAGTAATGGCTGGAAATCACTGTCGATGTGTTGTCTTGCAGCCTTTCACTGTAATGAATACGCCAAACCAAAGCCAGAACCCAGAGAAGCAGCCACACGACCTCAGCATTGATATATACAGTCATACCTTGTACTGGACCTGTGAGGCCACAAATTCCATCAATGTGCACCGGCTGAATGGCGAATCCATCGGGATGGTGCTGCGGGGGGACCATGACAGGCCCAGAGCCATCGTAGTGAACGCAGAGCGAGGGTGAGCTTCCGTCCTGCACCTTGTACAGAGCGCTCCTGGGGCGTGTGCCAGCTCTGTGCGTGGGAATGTTGTGCTGCATCTGTCTCTTTGTACAAGGAGAACTTTTGAATGTTGTTCAGGGTGTAGGTGACTCCTTATCCAGTTCTGGGTTCTGGAGGTATCCAGCTTTCTCTTCCTGTTCTCTCCTTGGCCTCTGTTCTCACAACCATGTGTGAGGCACTAGGTGACAGCAAAGTAAAACCACCTTGTACTGCTCTCTGTGTGGATGCACAGCCCTGCCACCTGATAGCAAAAACAAGAGAGTCTGTATCACCTCAGAATCTGGATCACAAATGTTTAGTCATCATAAAAACAAATGTTTCCATTGGTAAAGAAAGGAGCCTCGCATTTGATATTATTCCTGCTAATGTAGCAGTATAAAGCTTAAACACTTAAACCTCTTATGTTCTATACATTTTAAAGTTAGTTCTGCTGTAATGTGTATCTTAAAAACCTCTGAAATGAATTGAAGCAGGTCGGATGCACTAGAGTGATTTTCCACAGGAGGAAAATATGTTGTTTTGCTGCAAAGCAGCTTTGGTTAGATTCAACAGACACTCTCTCTGCTTCTGGTAGTTAGTAGCTTCCTTCTTAGATGTCAAAGATGGATGGTGCTTTACTGTTCTCTTGAATAAGTTAGATGCTTAAATCCCAGTTTACTGCTAAATGGCTTACCATGTGCTTGACAGATGTTGAATGACAATATTTCATAAATGTGTGGATACAGTAGTACCCAGAGAGACTGTCTGGAGTGTTTATACGTCTGGTGTTTTATACCAGTGTACTCTGCACAGTTCAAAAGCTGTTGGGGGGAGAGGGGGATTAGAGGAAAGATTCTAATCTTATTGGGACTAAGTCACTTGGATATAGTTTGTATTTATAAAAGCTTATCTGTTTTCTCCATTAAAATGGGAGTTTGGGTTTGTTGATCTCTAAAACTCTCAACTTTTCTGATCAGGTTTTCAAGTGATTTAACACTAAATCCGTTTCTAAATAAAAGGAGGAAAAATGAGGAAGACAGTATGTTAAACACTGTGACTGTCTGGGAGAGCTGAATGAGTGATCTGTTCAGTGATCTGAACAATGACTTCTGCCATGATTACAGAAATTCCTTCCTCCACCTCTTCCTTGGGTGCATGTTCTGACTGCTGCCTCCCCTCCTTGTGCCATAAGGAAAGGCTGTGCAGCAATGCAGCCCATGCTCTTGGAGAGTTTGCCCATGTTACTCACCACTGAAAAAAAAGTAGACTTTTCCTTTAAAGAAGTCTCAGTTCGTCATGGGGGTGCACAAGCCATTTTTTTCTCTATGCGTGAGGAGGACAGAGACTGCTTTTGTTTGCAACTGAACTGGCTTAGACAGATATAAAAAATTCATGGAACTAAGATGTCAGGAACATGCCATCCTCAGTTGTTCTTCTGTAATCTTTTCTCAAGTTTGGTAGGAAATTTTACTTGCTTAGAAGGAAAAGTTACCTAGAAGGAGAGGAGGTGGTGGTTAATGTTTTTTTGTCAGAAAAAACTTCTGGACTTTGATTTATAAGTGGGGACAGCTTTACCCAGGGAGAGTTGCAGAAGGTCTGTGCTGGTCTCTTACAACCCCCAACTCCATGCAGAAGCAGCACTGCTGGTGCAGCAGTGCTGAGGCACTTTATGGCCTGGAGATAAATCCCATTAATTTCAGGCTGAGTGTGTCAGTTGGCAGATGTTTGGTTCTGAATCTTTGCACCTGGGAGCAGTCACCACAGCCATGCCTGTGAAACCATTCCCACTTACAAGGTGGGTTACAAGACCCTGCACACAAAGCGGAATTCCTGTCCCTGGAGCTCCAGTTCAGTGGTGCTGTCTCTGTTCTCAGGTACATGTACTTCACCAACATGCAGGAGAGAGCTCCCAAGATTGAGCGTGCAGCCCTGGATGGCACAGAGAGAGAAGTGCTTTTTACAACTGGCTTGATCCGACCTGTAGCACTGGTGGTTGACAACAAACTTGGAAAGCTTTTCTGGGTGGATGCAGATCTGAAGCGCATCGAAAGCTGTGACCTGTCAGGTATGTGGTATGAAGTTAAACATTTCCAGCACAGTGTTAGCATGTGCAGGACATCATTCCCTCTTTGATGCTGACCCTGGTGACTTTCATCTCCACAGCTGCCAGTTCTGTGTAGGCAGTCACAGAGAGCAATTGCTGGTGGGCTCCCATCTTTGATGTAATTAGAATAGACATGACTGTAATGATTGACATCCTCCAAGACAGCCATTTGACTTTTGATGTGTTCTGAAAGCATTGTTAGTCATGGAACCCCTAAATAACCTCCTCTATGTCCCTGGTTTTTTCTTAGTGGTTTGAAAAGTTTGCATACTTTTCAATTTTTCTTTCTCTGGAGCTTACAGTTAGTAAATCAAGGTAGCTTGAAAAAAACAAACAGAAGAAAGGGCAATGTATTTTTTTTTTCTAATCAGGGTGATAAGACAGCTCATCTGAAACAGCATTGCTGCAACATAGTGGAGAGATGCCAACTCATCACAGTTGTCCCACATTAGTAATATAAAGCATTACTCCATATACAAAGCAGTAGCATGTCATGGATCTTAGAGAGCACAGTTCATCGTTGACTTCTAAAAGCACTGGGTAGTGCTGAAGAAGTGAGAGCCAAAGTGATGTTGATTTGAATTACTTCCTCTAAATAGTATTTTTTTGAGCAAAATACTTCTGAAAAAATATTTTTGAGAAAATACTTTTCTGAGCAAAATGGGCATATGTTAGGAAAATGTTTTTAGCATAAACTAAGGCTGCTGAATAAATGAGACCAAAATTGTGTATAGCATCCTTCATGCCACTTCAACTGGTCTAGATATTCTGGTAGTTAGTAGCTTTATTATTCCATTGTAGACCTGTAGAGGTTACATGGTTTTGGAGATCCCTGAAGTTTGCACTGTACCCTGATTAAAATAGCATCCTGCTAAATCAAGGAATAGTCTCAGATGTCCAGTGCTTACCTTTCAGAGAGAGATGAAAGAACTATAAACCCATCTAACAGGTTTCTTTACAAGGTTCTGGAATTTTTCAGTTGGAGTTAGACCAAAAGTTGGTCTTTTAAGTTCCTTTAGTTTAAAACCATTCCCCCTTGTTCTATCACTATCTGCCCATACAAAAAGTTGCTCTCCCTCTTTTTTATAAGCTCCCTTTAAGTGTCATGAATGGCTCCTTTAAGGTCTCCCCAGAGCCTTCTCTTCTCCAGGCTGAACAACCCCAGCTCTCTCAGCCTGTTCTCACAGGAGAGGTGCTCCAGCCCTCTGGTCATCTTCATGACCCTCCTCTGGAGCTGTTCTTACAGCAAAACTAATAGAACCTGCTCACGCTTGGCTGAGATCTGCATCATTATGCAGCAAATTAGTTGAATCCAGTTCTCGTAGCATTTTTATTATGTGGATTCTATAATCTCATTTTGTGTAGATACTAAAAACTTACATTTTTTATATACAAGCAGACATAAGGTCTTAGTTCCAGAATTAATTATGAGAGCAGAAGCAGCTCCAAGTTATGATTTTGTTTTAAATTTTCATTTTTTGAATCAAATATATCCAGTTACATAGGCATGTGCAGGGTCAGAATGGTTTCAGTGAATTAATAGAATAATTTGGAATATCTTCACACTAGAAAAGAATAATAAAAGCAATAACTAAATGACTCTAAGTATAGGGCAGTATGCAGTAGAAAACTGCATAAGAAGATGCAAGTAATTAAAGTGAAAACTGATAATAAATGCATTTTTACTTGACCTCTTTTTACTCATTGGCTTAAAGCAGATTTTTACACATTTTTTATAAAGCGGAGAGCCTGAGCATTTGACAGTGTTCTTATTTAGGAGCATATTGAGTCATTTAAAATTTGGGTTTTCTGGTGGGTTACTAATAAAAAACGTTGGGGTTTTTTTAAGTGCTTTTCTTTTTTGATCATATATCTGTTGTTGTCACATAGGCTGTGACAAGGTTTGGTACTTGCCTCTTGCTTTGCATGATGAATATGTTTTATTTGAGTAATGGCAGTGAAACTAAACTGGTTGTATTTCGCTCTTGTTTATATATTCCAGAAAAAATGTACTGCCCTGTGTGTGAGTGCACTGTAAAACCTTTGGCCCAAGAGCTGAGTCTATATCAGCTTTTGGGAGTGCTCATAGCTCACATAACAGAGATGTCAGTGTGGGGCTGAGCATGGCTGGCTGACCAGCCAGGCTGTGCAGGGATGAGCTGGGTTTTGTGTTGTATCTGCTTGCCCTCCAGACGTGGCACTGGTAGTGTTTACCTGAGATGAGAGTGAACAAGCAGAGACAGATGAAGTCAATGACCTTGTAGCTCACTGTCTCCAAGGTTTGGTTTGGTTTGGTTTTAGCTGGGATGTTGCTTTGTGATGTTTTTTTAAGGAATCACTTAGAAGTTGACTGGTGTAAAACTAGTATTTGTTTTTGTTGGTCTCAGGTGCCAACCGTGTGACCCTGGAGGACTCCAACATTCTTCAGCCCATGGGACTCACTGTGCTGGGGAATCACCTGTATTGGATTGATCGTCAGCAGCAGATGATTGAGAGAGTGGAGAAAGTGAATGGGTACAAAAGGACTAGAATTCAAGGCAGGATTGCTCACCTAACGGGCATTCATGCTGTGGAAGAGCTTGATATGGAAGAATTCTGTAAGTTTCGTTATCTGATGTCTTGGTCATTGTATCTCAAAGTCCTCATCGGGCTGGATATTGTCATAATGTTGCCCATGGGCTTCAAATAAGCCATGGAATGCTTTCAACTTGACCAGTTGGGGTTGCAGGAGAGGAGGAGAAACAAATTTCTCCTTCTTATTGAGGGTACTATTGCTGCACAGCTGGAACATGTGATATTGTGGCACTGAGTTACCTGCTTTGTGCAAGCTCACATGACACTGAATTCAGTCTAAAAGCTATTTAAAATTCTGGTTGTTAATTTTCTAAGTACAATCAAGTAATAGGTCTTGGAAAAACTCCAATAAGAACCAAAAGGGTTGTACTTGCCTTTTCTCCAGGTGCTTCAGACTCCTGTGTAAAGGTATGTCTGGTTTGACTCAGCACAGAGGATGATATGAAAGTCTGCAGTGAGGGAGGCAAAATGGGGAGGAAGCTCCTACAATGAGTTGTACTGTGGATGGGGAATTTTTCTCCCAACAGAGGTGGAGCATTTTAGGTGCTCACATCTGAAAGATGTCATGCATGCAGGATGTTCTTTTTCTGGATTAGTGGTCCAAATTACTGTGGTTTGGTGGAGAGTGAGAAATCTCTTCAAGCAGTCACTTCTCAAAGTGACAACCTACAGCTCCTATTTAACAGGATTGTAAAAGAGAATATAAAATTGCAAACAAAATGTGGGAAACAGGTCTCTGTTGCCTGTGATGAGTTGTCTTAAATAGGGAGGGTACATTGGTATATAATGCATTCATTTTCAGAAGAAATTCAACTTCACAATAAATACTTTGTGTGAAATACATTGGTGTCTGTGATGGCTGGAAGTATTTTTGAACTTGTGTATGTGGGTAAGCTGTTACAAATCAGGTAGCATAAGCATTTAAACTGTAGTAGATTCTATGGGGTAATCATGACCTAGAGGTTCTTTTTTTCTTTCACAATACCCAGCTCTTCTTCTTCTGTGCCACTTCACACATTTCACATATATTGGTATATTTCAAAGGTAATACTGACTGAAGAAAAAAGATTTTTTTCTTTAATTCTCAACAGTGTTAAAAAAGAGGTTTGCTTTTCCCCCATGTGTTTATTTAAGATAGGGAAAAGGAATTCTCTTTTGCAGCTGAAAAATTTCTACATAGGTGATTTCATAGGTGTTAAAACAGGGGAGTAAATATACATATGCACATGCAGGTATATATGCATGCACTTCTGTGAGCAGCTCATGACTGAAACACTGTATAAACTAATAAATTTGTTAAAGGTAGAAAGCAGGTTGCTGAGAAGCCTGGATAGTTGGAAAACAACTTTGGCAGAAAAATTATGATATCTAAACAATTTTTTCCCCGTGTAAATGCTTGGTGCTGAGCAGTAGGAAAGAATGCACTGTTCAGCAGCATCACAAATAACACAGGCTGTAGCCCCAAAGAATGCTGCAGCAGATGCTCAGCTATCAGCCTGAATAAGCAGGCAAGAGACTGATTCTCTTCTGACTCCTTTGGGTCGGGGTCATCAGACAGTGACCTCCCATCTCTGTGCCTGTTTCTTATCCACCTAATGTTCATTAAAAATTGTTCTTTTAGGACCTCTCAGTGCTTCTGGGTAACTGATTGGGAACATAAACGTGTACTTCCTGTCTTTAAACAAAGACCCCAAAATCTTTGTGCTTATATTGCAGTTTTGTGAGGAACAGGGAAGTTGAGGCATTAGATACTAAAAGCTCTTCAAAGGAGAAATCCTGAGGGGTTTGCAGGTTGGCAATCTGCACTGACATACATTGTTTCTTGATGCCTACCCTAGAAATGCAGGGGGTGGATCTAGGTAAGACGTAAATGCAGCCTTCTCAAATCTGCCTTTTCAGTTCTCTTCACCTCAGCTCCCAAATTATTTTTAGAAGTTCCTGAAAGGAGAAAGAAAGTTCTCCATATGATAGAATCATAGAATAGTTTGGGTTGGAAGAGACCTTCTGAAGGTCATCCAGTTCCAACAACCTGCAGTGGGTTGGGACATCTTCAACTTGATCAGGTTGCTCTGTTATGACTGGGAGAAATATAGTCCTTATGAAATAATAAATCATCTTTCATGCATTGAACTGAAAAGTCCTGCATGTATCTTCCTAGTAATTTGTAGTGAAATCTTGGTTACTCAGACAGTTAGTGGTTTGTTTGTTAGTGGTCAGAAGTGGTTTGTGAGGAGTTTTTGATTTTGTCCTATTGAGGAATAGTTATTTTTTTTTTTATGCTACATAATATTATTTTTGTGTGTTTCACCAGCTGTGCATCCATGCTCCCGTGACAATGGTGGTTGTTCACACATCTGCATTGCCAAAGGGGATGGAACTCCAAGATGTTCATGCCCTGAGCACCTTGTGCTTCTACAGAATCTCTTAACATGTGGAGGTGAGTTACATTTAACAGCACTGCTAATCAATTTATATGAAAAATGTGTTGGCTGAGGTTGCATTCCAATCCAAAATGTGGATTTACACACAGTTTTTCTGTACACGTTGTGCTGCATCATTGTTAAATTAGTTTTTGGAAGTTCTACCAGCTGTTTTCTGATTGAGGTTTCGGTGCATGTGAGTTCTCATTCTGAGCAGTATCTTTTTCTTTGACCTTAAAATGCTTGCATCTTCTACTGAGATTTTTCTAATTGTATGATGTGACAGATTTCTGCTTTTAACAAGTGTTCATAAGATGATGTTGCATCAACCTGTGATGACCTAGCAACAGAAATTGTGCCTATGATTCCCAGAGTATGAGACTCCAGTCTTTGAAATTAATTTGGCCTTGTGATATGAAACACTGTACTGGCTACTTACCAAATGTAAGCTCTATTGAGATTCTTTTTAATTAAAGTTCCGCTCCTCTTTCCACATGGTAGACTTTTCCTTTAGCCTTCCTTTTTACCATCCTAGTATTTTTAAAAACTGTTAACATTACACTTGCAGAGGGAATTCAAAACAAAACATTGTTTCTTTATGGGAGGCATTATATATTAAGTTGTTTGGCTCTGTTGGTCCTCTTGACTTCTTCTCATGTATTTATTTTGATGTGGATTTCATTTTCTGGCTGAACTCTGAACTCCCATGGGACAGTCATTTCCATGATAAACTGTTTTCTTTCCCATGACCACAACACGTTATGTGTCTTTAGAGTAGTGGTGGTTACATAGGGAGTGCAGGGTGGATCAATCTAATTATACTTCTTGCTGTAGTGTTGTTGCACAACGTGGACAGTGAGAGAGTCTCACATTCCACTCCTTTGGACCTTCAGCTATAAATCTAAAAATTCAGGTGCCTCCATTTCAGTAACTTTTTTTTTTTTTTTTTTTTTTTTTTTATTCTAATCTTTCACTAAACCTGCAACAACTTTTTAACCCATCTTGTCTGTCCTAGTAACAGCCACTACCCAGTGTTTCAAAATAGCTTAGTTGGCTGCAGAACATTTGTCCATGTTCTGGACATCCTTATGAATGCTTTTGTCAAGTTTTTTAATGCAAACTTGTTCTTGCTAAGTACAACCACAGTGCAACATTAAATGTGCCTTTAAATGCACAAGTAGTGATCTGTCTGTTGAATTATCCAAACAGCACACTTGTATCAAAATATAATTCACCTTAATGTGTGTGTCTGGCATCTTTATCTTATCTACAGCTGTCAGGTCACTGGCTACATTTATAATTCTCATATTTCTCCTCCAAATAATCATAAATGAGGAACTTAAAAAAATCATAATCTTTTCAAGACCCAAGCATATTTTGATTTTTATTCGCATTTTGCTTTTCAAACTCTCGATTATACTTTTGTCTCATTCTTCAACTTTTTCTCCCTAATGAAGAAAGGACAGCAGCACTTTAAGAACTGTTTGCATGTAATTCTAGAATTTTTAGCACCACCGTCAGGAGAAAAAATACTCATACAGCTAAGAAACTTTCCTTATGCTGGGTTCTTTGTGAATTCCATTCCTGAGCCTGAATCTTAAGAAAAGCCCCCTGGGCTTCCAATGGAGTGTTACTATCCAGTGCCAGAGCACACCTCTAGCTTGATCATACTATTGTTATAGGTAGGGTATGATGTGCTTCTCTCTTAATCCAAGTGGTGAATATCTACTCAGAGCATTACTGGGCAACAGCGGCTGTGGGGAGGAGTGGCTGCCTCTGCTAAATGATGTCATTGTGTCGCAGGGTTTTGACCCAGCAACTTTTCAAATCAGAAGAAATGTATGTGATTGCTGCAGGGGTGTTTTGAGATGGCCCCCACTTTTTGACTGTAACTAATTGCTACTGATAACAGCTGAGCGGATTTGCCCATTGTCTCTTTCTTTCATTGATAACAATGATGGAAAATTGTGTGCTAAGTTGTTGTATGTAAGAATTTGGAACATTTTTTGCAATAGATTCTTGACCTGGATTGTGTTTGTCTCCTGACATTCTGAAGAAAGCAACTATGGATGCCTTATAAGAGCATAATTGTTGCATCTCTATATGAGGTTGTAGCTGCTACCTAATGCTATCAGTGCCTCACTGCAACTTGAACAGTATGGATGTGAAAAGGAGTGATACCAGAGTCTTGGGGTCCATGAAAAGTCAAACTTGAAGGAAATCCCAGCTTTTTTAGGTACAACAAACATAAAAATGGCTGTGCACAAGTTAAAGTGGTCTGTGTCTGTAGTGAGAGAATATAAGATTAGGGCAGGTCTGCAGTGCTCCTTACACTGCCCTCTGTGAACATTCACTGACCTGCAGCCCGGACACTTTGCAGCAAGAGACCTTAGCTTAATGTTTACCAGTCCTATAAAGATATTTTTTTCTCCATTCATATTTTTGAATTAATAACTGACTCAGATTTTTTTTTTGTGGAAAAACCACTGGGAGAATAACAAAACAGATACTGTAGAAGCTACATGTTGTATGTTTTAGATGTATTCATTGCCAATTAACTTGATGAGTCAGGTTTTTTGATGAAGAATTGGTCCAGGCTAATATAATTGCAGGGATTAGAATTGTTTAGAATCTGGTTTGCAATCAGAAATTGAGTATTCTTTTGAATTTATGTATATGACAGCATCTTCCAAAATGTGGCTGTTAGAGACAAAGCAAGTATTTGTAGCTCCTGTACTTAGTACAGTGCTTGACTGCTAAAGCAAACTTCTTCTATCAGCATGCATCCAGTTTTTGTTATGAAGTTGGTAACAGTTCATTCCCTATGCAAAATCGTGTTTTCCTCTAAACTGGAATCTTAGTGTAGTCACAGAAGAACTCCAGGGAAAGAATAAATTATTTTCTTGACAAACTCTGTCATACTTTTACTCTGTTGAAAGGGATAAGGTTGAGTATACAAATCTGATCTGCTTTCTCTTTCTCCAGAACCTCCAACTTGTTCCCCAGACCAGTTTACATGTGCAACTGGAGAGATTGACTGTATCCCAATGGCTTGGAGGTGTGATGGGTTTCCTGAGTGTGATGACCAGAGTGATGAAGATAGCTGCCCCATATGCTCTGCATCCCAGTTCCAGTGTGAGAAGGGACAGTGCATTGATGCACACTTGCGGTGTAATGGAGAAATCGACTGTCAAGATAAATCTGATGAAGCAGATTGTGATTGTAAGATCAGTTTTCCTGAACTCATGGTTCTAACACAAGCATCCCTTTGGGATTCTAACTGTTCTTGAAATGTATAGATGCAAGTCCTTTTTGTTAAGTCAGAAGTTCCTGAATACAGATAAGAAATCTAGCAGTTACTTAGCAAGGATATATTATACCTATCTATTATGTATACACAATATAGGTATGGAGTACATAAAGTTTTATAATATGCCACATTACTACATTTTGTTAACATGCCAAGTGACCAACTACACTTTGTTAGGTAATGTAAGAGATTCTTGCTGTTTTGATCTTAGTTTTGCCCCAGCAGGACTGATTTAAGAAAGGATTGGGAGTTACTGGGACAAGAATTTTATTTTAGCTCCTCTGAATAAGAGGTATAACAGCAAGGGGGAATAACCAGAGATACACAGGCTTGCAATTTCCCCACAGCAGTGTTCTGACACCTACCTGATCATAATATGAAACTCACTTGTTTCAGTTTTCTCAAAAGGCTCAAATGCTCCTGTGCTGTCAGTAGTTGATTCCCCCTTTCTTTCTGTGCAGCAATTTGCCTGCCCAACCAGTTCCGATGTGCAAGCGGCCAGTGCATCCTCCTGAAGCAGCAGTGTGACTCCTTTCCAGATTGCATGGACGGCTCTGACGAGCTCATGTGTGGTGAGATGGCTTTTCTTGACATTCAGGTGCTGTGATTGGGCTGTGCACCCCCATGCAGAGCCCTGGTCTTCGCAGAGCAATATTCTTTCAGGGAAGAATACTTCAGAAGGGCCTTCAGAACTATCCTTAGGGAAACCTGATTTGACTGTGCTCAGTACCTTGGAACTTGGAGAGCTGCTGCTAAGCCTGGAGTGGCTTTTAAAAATGTGCAGCCCTATCCACTGCAATAACAGGGCCAAACTGGAGGCTAATTATGTGGAGGAGCTAACATGCAATGGGCAAGTGTCCACAAGAAACCACAAACTGGTCTCTTACAGTGCAGAATGTGAAAAGAATATATGGAAAGATGTTGATTTTTCTGGGAAAAATGTGACTTAGAATTCTCATGGCAGTAGGTATATGCAAGTTATAGACATGCTGATGGCAGCTGTTGTGTTAGTCCTTAGAGAGTCTGTTACTTTGCAGTCCAAAGTAGACAGTAAAATTCACTTACTTTTGCTCTTCTTACAATTTCTGTTGTTTTGTTGTTGGGGTGACTAGAGCATGAAGTATTCAGGCAATGGGGCAGATGGAGGGAGCATTTAGAATCACACAAGTGGTTTAGCAAAATAGTTGAAACAAAGCATTTTAGAGTAAAAGCAAATAGATGTGCTGGTCTGTCTGTAGTTCATTCTGAATAAATAGCTTGCACTGGGTTTTGTAGAGAAATGCTGCACTTACATTGCCTATAGGACCAGTCTTAGCAGATTGTGAAGTTTTTAATATCTTAGATCTTGTCACGTTTTGAAGCACCAGTTGTCAGAAGCTGTGCCTCTACTGCGATGGGAGGAGGGCTCGCCAGGTTTGGTCCAAGGTAGCCTTGTTTCTTCCTTCCATCTTCATGGTGGATACTGCAAGGAAAAGTGTATTCATGAGTAAGAATGGTGAAAGGAGCCCTAGTTATAAATAGAAAAAAAGGCTAAAAGAATGGAGACAGAAACTGTTGGAAATTTCAGACTGAAGATGCTTCTCCCACATCTTCCATTTATCTCTTCAGCTTTCATCCAGTTCCTCCAATTCCCTGGTTAATATAAGGACATTTTTTTTTTTTTTTTTTTTTTTTTTCCTCCTCAGTTTCTTCATGCAGCATGCAAACTTTCATGCTGCCAAGTTAATGCACCTGCTTCCTGTTTGCATTTTGGGTCCAGTTTTGCAATTAGGTCTTAACTGATTTAAATGTGTCTTTATGTAGACATAGGATATAGGATTGTCTCCTGGACCTCTTTGTGGAACAGAGCATTCTGTGATTTCCCACTTGACCGAGGGAAAGAACTCAAGTAGGGAATGAAAATGATTGCTACCTTTTAGATAAGGATCTTGCATTCAAAAGAAGCTAGGTTTAACCAAAATTACAATTGTGTGTTTTAAAATAGCTAATTTGGGAACATGTTTTAATTTTGGCTTTGCTTTTTTTCTGGTATCATGGCTGAACTAATCTGACTATTTGAAAATTAGGACCTTAGCTGACATAAAAGTTGTCATGCACTAATAAGTGTGAAAAAAACATAAAGACTTAAAGACAGAAATAAGTTCTGGATGCTGAGCTGTTAAGAGTTTATTGCTAGATCTTTGTCTTTCCTTTATCTTTCTTCTCCAATTTCTGTTGTTTTTCATTCCCTTCTGCTGAAGTGGAAACCAGAACCACTGGAGAAGAATTTTATTAAGTGAAGGCCTGAATCTTATATGAACCCTTTCACTTCTTATGACTTCATCAAGGGGGAAGGGTTCTATAGTTAGAACTGAGCATGTAAAATTTGGACACGTTTATCTTGATTTCTTCACTTTTTGAATGTATCTATTAGTATATGTTAAAGAATAACATTATAAACATATGAATCACATGGAAAAATTTGCTTTCCCTGATGACCATTGCAGATGTGAAAAACAGAGAGGTGTCAGGCAAGAATTTTCAATGTGTTACCCATAATCGGGGAGAGATGTGAGGTGTAGCTCATCTCAAATACTGCAGCACTTTTTATTATTTAACATTTGGCTACATAAGGGGAAAAATAATGAGTAAAGAAAGTATTTGAGATATTTTGGATTGTGTTTTCCTTCCAATTTGTAAGGTGGGGTTTCTTTGAAAGCAAGTCATATTTTAGGAAGGAAAAGTATTCTGCTTTAAGACCTATATTAGCTAGGAAGACATCCATTGCTTAGTATATATGGTAGCTTCCCTACTGATAAATTTTCTTGATTTTTCATGTTATTTCTCATCCAAATGGCTTTTGAGAGAGCAGTCCTCTCTGATTAAGGACTTAACATTTATAAGTATCCTCTATTTTTGACCCATTGACTTTGGAGAGCGGGGAAGAAAAGGAAACTTTCTAGACTGTTGTTCTATCAAGATAAGTAATCCTGTTACAAGATAAATTGCTAGACAAAAAGAAGAGTACTTTACTCATACTGTTGTATGGAGGGGAAGAGGAAGCATGAAGTCTTGTGTACTGAATCAGAATATTTGGAGTTACAGATGCCTGAGTGTGATGCAGATGCTTTTAAAGGCACTGTGTGAATAGCTGTGTGCTGACTGATTTGCTGAATGAGCTCCAGAGCAGCAGCATGTACACTGCTCCATGTTTAATGACTGTGTTTAATTTTCTCCTCTCTTTCTAGAAAAATCGAAGCCAGCCTCAGATGAGTCGCAGCCACACAGCAGTGCTATCGGTCCTGTCATTGGGATAATACTGTCCCTTTTTGTCATGGGAGGAATGTACTTTGTTTGCCAGCGGGTGGTGTGCCAGCGCTACGCCGGGCCCAATAGTCCCTTTCCACATGAGTATGTCAGTGGTACCCCCCACGTCCCTCTCAATTTTATCGCTCCAGGAAGCTCTCAACATGGCACTTTTACTGGTAAGGGTGCTTGCATCTAATCAGTACCATTCAATTGCCTGGATTTCAAGTATTACACAGGATTAAGGCTGCTGGAGTTTTCAAAGAGCAGAAATTAGATGTTGATCTGCTCGGTGGTTTTGGGATGAATCTGTCATTTGAATCAAATATGTAAGATCTATTCGCCTTTCTTGCACTTTAATGGCTATGGTCAGCTATTCCTGCTTAAATTATGTTACTATGGTTATCAAGAAGTTTTTGTGGTAGGAAATAAAATTAGAGGATGAAATAATTGCAGGTGAAATCTTTGCAGGGATGTTTTAAATTTAACTTCACACTAAAGCTTTTTTAATTAAAGCAAGTATCAGTGGTTTTCATCTGTACTTCTGTAGTGCTAAACCAAGCTGTCATTCTGATTGTCATTCATATTTGTTAGCTTTTTCTAATCCATATTGTTGTGACAAGTTACAACAGCTGAAAATCTTATTATTTATGTTAATTCTAAAGACAGGTTTCTAATACCATGGCATTTATGAGAAGGATATATAATCATGAATGATGATTACAAATACGTACTCTGCTTGTAATAAATACTTCCTGCATTTGAAAAGAAAAGTTCTGAAGACTTCCCAGACTTAAAACTCTTACATTAGCACTGAATAGTCTGACAGGAAGAAGCTGAAAACTAATTGTCTGAGTTAAGAGTATATTGTAGTAAAGCAGATTGGAGAATGATGTCTTCCATTTTCCTCTAACTCAGGTTTCCTTCCTTTTGTCTCTGCTGCTTTTCAATTTCAGCTGTGATTATTTTTAATAAAAATATTTGAGTTTTGCAGTTATTCATTTACTTGCAATTGAATTTCTTGCAATGGAAATTCAAACTTTGGAGGTCTCAAGCTTGTTTCTTTCTTTTGGGCCTTGTATAATGTTTTGTTTGTGGTTTTTGGTGTTGTGGGGTTTTGTTTGTTTGTTTGTTTTTTGGTTGTTTTTTTTTTTTTATTTGCAACTGCCTAAGTTTGTTTAATTGGAAAATTTCTTTGTTAATTTGGATGAACAGTTTGGATCAGCTGTTCTGAAGACTTCCTTTCTTGTCACTGTGATAGGAGGTTGTGAGTTCAGTGCTGCAGTGAGACAATAGGTGGTCTCAGGGTGAAATGTTTTCACTACAAAAAGTGTCCTTCCTTATAATCCTGAAGTTTTTACATAAAGCACTCTTCCCAAGGTGTGACAACCATTATGATTGCATGGGTTTGGAAAAGCTAGGGGTTTGGTTTCTATTTGGCATTGATAGATAACACCATGGTATGTCTAACCTTGTTTTCCTCTCTGTTTCAATGCAGGCATCTCTTGTGGAAAGTCCATGATTAGCTCCATGAGTCTCATGGGAGGAAGCAGTGGTGCCCCGTTGTATGACAGAAACCATGTTACTGGAGCATCTTCAAGCAGCTCATCCAGCACTAAAGCCACTTTCTATCCACAGGTATGTCTTAAGTATCTCCTGCTTCTGAAGAAAGGAAAGGTGAAACTTTGTGCTTACTAAGTAAATGTTAACAACTGTTAACAACTCCGGGTTGTTGCTGTTTATGATATGCAGGCCCATTTGGACACTGCTGAACTTCACAAAAGGGCTTTGTTGTAGTCCATAAGGATTATACAGTGCTCTGTGATGTCCAAAATGTTTTGTTATCAGAGTGCTACTCAGCTGGTTTGTTCCTGGACACTTCTGTTCTTCCCTTGGAGATGCCACCTCCTCTGTTCTTCCTTAACTCTTGATGGCTGTGGCCCAATGACATTTTGCACTGCCTAATGCTGCAGGCACACATGGAATAATAAGGCAAGCAAAATTAAAGGGGACTGGAATACAAATGTGCATGAAATAAGCTTGACTTGCTGTTTAGATCAAGCATCGATTGTTGATTCAGAAAACCAAGTGCATGCAGTGGGGGAAAACACTGGTACAGCAGGGTGAGGCAGAGGTTATTTTGCATGCATTTTATCAGCTATAATTTAGCTGCATTTCTGACTTTTGAGTGTTGGAAGTGACAGAATTCTCATCCTCATATCACAGTTTTACAAATTCCAACATGTATATTCTGAATGGAAAGAGTCCTCTCTGAATATATACGAGAGACACACAAAGGTTCCTGTTTGCCAGCATATTTTGTCATGACAGTTTTTTTCCCTTGTGCTTCTGAGCAATACATCCATTGGCTTTTAGGCACACACAACAAGCTGCCAGAGTTGATCTGTCAGCTATGGAGGGGATTTTTGTGTAGTATCGAATCAGGAGCCTACACACTGTGTGGGTATACATGCATTTGTGTTTGCACATAAGCTGTTATGCTCTGTGTGGGCATTTTGATTGATAGCATTTTGGCCAGTTACAAAGGTACTTTCTCTCCCTTTAAGAAGGGCAAAAATGGAAAAGAGAGCTTATCTGTTGGTAAGGTAAAATATGTACTTACCTCTTGCATTGTGAAGCCATCAAGAAGCAGATGTTCAGGAACTCGGCAGCCCTTCTAATTTAGCCTGTCTCATGCATCACCAGTGTCTCTGTAATGTTTTGAACAATTTCATGCTAGACCTGATTGATGTGTCAGTACCATGCTAAAAAGGATGAACAGAAAAAACACTTACCTAAATAAAACTTTAAAGAGAAAAGAAGCCCAAGTGCTGATCTGCCTGTGTGATTCTGTGGGATCTGTGTCAGCCAAAAGATCAGCTCTTCCATTTGACTTCTGGCCTAAGTTTATCTGACTGTTGCTGGGATTTCTTTTTCCACACTTTGCTATGTCAGCCAGGGCCTGCAGGGATGATACCAGCATTTCCTTCATGAAAGGCATGCTGGGTTCTTAGAGGGAAGCTATTGCAAGGGCTTTGTTACATTAAGGTACTGCTTAATCCAAATATTTTGGTGAGTTCTGCCTGGTAGCTAATTACCCAGCTTTATAATAATAATCAAAAGGACAGATCTCAGCATCTTCGTTTTCTTGGCTTTTTTGGTTTGTTTAACACACCTTAGTGGTACTGAGAGGTGCTCCAGTAAACAGAGACTAGGAAAGAATCAGTGTCAATGAAGTTATGCCAGTTTACATACCTGAGAACCTGGCTACAGGCATCCTGGCTGACACTGTTTGCTGTATTTAGTCTCAACATGAAGTGGTACTGATGCAGCTCAGGGTGTCAATAGGAGTGAATCCACAAGTAGTATGCAGTGCTTCTCCAAGGAAGAAGATTTCTGAAAGATCCTCTTGGGGCAGTTCCTCATCACTCCCCACAGCTGGCAAAGGGGGGGTGTTCAAGCTTGTCTCCCTTCACATGAATCTGGGCGCAGGGCTTGTCAGTATAAGTGACAGTGTGCTCAAAGGTCAGGAATCACTTTGCTGGATGCTGCACTGTGAAGACCCAAACAATGATCTACACTCCAGTGATTTTAGAGTGTTTTTGTGGGAGAAGAGCAGAGGCAGAGGAAGGATGGTCAATGGGGCAGGCCATGAGTTGGCCGAATGCCCAGGGCAGGCAGTGTACAAGATGTGCACATGAGTAGCAAGGCTCAATCAACAGCAATGGTGTCATTTTCCACACTGGAAGAGAAAAAAAATACTTTTCTTAGGTTTAGGCCAGTGTCAAGAGGCTGTGTCAGAGGTTCAGCTTCTTGATGGTAGAAGAATCCTAAATAATTTTGAAGCCTGCTAAACTTTTTCCCTGTGTGAAGGCTACCAGTAACCGTGTGTAAGCACTCATAGCTGAGCCATATGTGTGTATGCTGTCTATAAGCACACACAGATGGGCTATAAATATTTTTTAGCTCATAGGCTTTTTGCATTGTGAACTCTGCCAATGATATGTTTACAGAACAAGAGTAAAAATGAAGCATTCAGGGAAGGATGGGGTTTTATTAGTTATAGTAAAGGAACTTAGGTTCCTGACCCTACTATTGACCGGGGACATGTTTAGGGTCTGGGAGTTGAACATACTTTATTTCCAATAGCATCTGCTGAGGATGCTATCAGTACTTATGTCCAAGGAAGTGCACTCAGATTCAGCCAAACTGGGTCTCATTTCCAGCTTTATTCTAGCCTTCCAGCATAATAACAGATGCGTCAAGGAAGAAAATTCCCTGTACTGAGAACTTTGAAGGTCTGCACAGTACCTAAGTCCAAAGTAAATCTTGTAATGAATATCTGTGATCTTTAAAAATGCATTAACACATCCAAGCACCTACGAAAGCAAACTAGAATAAGGATGAATGACAAGATGAAGGCATAAATACTATTTTCAATCTAAGTAAAATTGTATAGTTAACCCAAAATTTCACACTTCTTTTTCCTGTTGTTTCTAGATTTTGAACCCTCCTCCTTCCCCAGCTACCGATCGCTCCTTATACAATGCAGAGATGTTTTATTCCTCAAACATTCCTTCAAACACAAGATCTTACAGGTACAGTTCAGATAAAAAGGTTTGCTAAATCTTCTATTTATCTGCTTTTCATTCTAGATCTTGTTCAGAGTTCATTTAAAACTCTTTTCCTCTCTTAATAAATGACCATTCAAATTATGTACATTATATTTCTATGTAGCAGTCCCTGAGCATCCTGTATAGAGGTTGGTGTTTTCTGCTCTTTTTCTTCAGCTTATCTTAAAACTTTCATGAGTAAGCCTATTTGTCAGTGACTGGGCTATATGGTCATAGTGGTCTCCTTTGGTAGGTTAGGGGCTGGAAGAATGTGCTGCTGGCTGAGGGTAGTTGTGGCATTCAAAATTGACACAGTTCAGGTACTTCTTGTTGGATTTCTCTGAGAGTCTGAATTAAGGCTCATGTAGTATTAATGAGCAGGCATCTTGACTGAACACGCTAAGCTGTTAAATCTCTTTATTTTTTCCTTCTTTTCTCCCCAGATTGCAACTAATGCATGTGCTTTCTTCTTTTTTGTTTTTGTGCAGGCCGTACCTTATACGAGGGATAGCTCCACCCACAACCCCATGCAGCACAGATGTCTGTGACAGTGACTATACCACGAGTCGATGGAAGGCCAACAAATACTATATAGATTTAAATTCAGACTCAGACCCTTATCCCCCTCCACCCACACCTCGCAGTCAGTACATGTCGGCAGAAGAAAGCTGCCCTCCATCTCCTGCCACGGAACGAAGCTATTTTCACCTCTACCCCCCTCCACCCTCTCCTTGTACAGACTCTTCATGACCTCAACAGAAGGAACTTTTCCTGTAAATATTTTAAAATATGAACAGATTTAAAATATATATTTTATGATTTAAAAATAAATCTGGGTGGGAATTAAACAAAACAAAATGTGAATAAAAATGGGGGGGAGGGGTGGGGCTGTGAAAAATTGTACAGAGGAAGAATATTTATAAAATTGATTTTTTTTAACTTAATTTCCATTCTTTGTGCCATATTTGCCGTTTTGAAATCATGTAACTGACTCAGTCTCCAAAGGATTTGGGGAGGGAATGTTGAAACTTTCCACATTTTTAAGTCACCTTTTTACATGCAAAAAGTGTATGTAGTTCTTTTTGTTAAAAAGAACTTGTGAGATAAGAAAACTAAGTGGCTTGTGGGAGGGGGGGTCATCTAAAGAAAGATGCAGGCTTACTCCTAGAGAAAAAAAAAAAAAATTTAAATACAATTGTCAGTATCATCCCTGCCCCACCACTGGAAGAAAACGTGCAGGATCACAACCCTTAGATGCTCCTGTTTGCAAGTGAGCTGAATGCTTCCCAGCAGAACTTGAGTGCCAAGACCTGAATTTCAAACCTCCCTCTCCATCTGCTTAGCATTGAACTGAAAGAACACTTCTCTTGGCCAAACCTTCCAGGTTAACTAAACCCACAGGCATCACGTCCTACCTTATGGCAGTGGCACTCTGCACATGGCCAATTCTGTAACTGATTCAGGCTAAATGAGATCAGTCCTAAAAAATTTGGTTTAGGCCCAACCAGTTTCCAACTTGACTGGGTGAATGGTAGCAGAAGCAGTTGTACTGACCTGTGGGTGACAGCAATGGTCAAGTTTGAAGTGGTATTTAAGCTAAGGTAAACAAACTGCAAGTTGGGTCAGACTCACCATTTTAATAGTGATGCAACCAAGATCATTCATCTTCCTTGTGAAGCTTTGGTGACTGTCTGGGAAGAAGCTGTAATAGTCAGCTGCTTCTTAAAACACAGTGCTAGTTTTTTTTTTCTCAAAAGTCCTGTAATCACTGTGCCAGATTTCTGAGGTGTTCACCTGTGTTGACTTGATCAGAAAATTGCTTCATCTCTTAATATTAATTTTCCAAAGTGGAACAAAATGGTCACTTGTATTCAAATGAGGAAAGTTGTTTGGGTTTTAACTGGTGTTTGTAGAAAAATGGTATCCGCATAGCTCAAATCAAAAATCAGTTTAGTCATATCTCATAAAACTTTGCCACATGATTCAGACTTAGAAATAGGTAGAAAAAAGAACAGAAGAGGGAGAAAAGACAAATACTTATTTTCTAATCATGTTGCTATAAAAATGATTAACTTGTACAAACTGCTGTAACCTCAGGACATCAAGATCAACAAAGTGCTTGTTCCCATTCCTACCAAAAAAAAAAAAAAAACAATTAGGGAATGGGGGAGCTAGAATCAGTCCCTTTCAAATTCAGAAGACAAATTTTTGCTTTAATTGCTCTTTCTCTGTAGCAAAAGGGATTGGGTATTTTATGGCACTTTATAAATTCAGCACTGGTGATGATAATGTGAGTGCCTGCTTGGGACATCTGAGGGAAGTTCTGAATATGCAAACTTGCACCTGTTTCTGCAGCTGCTCAGTAACAGATGTGTTGGGCCTTCAACAGCTTTAATATTGATGGCAACAATGAACATTTTTTCTTGTTTGAACTAAAATTGTACTTGGCTTTGGGTCTTTTAAACAAGTTATTTGAGAGCACATCAGAGAAACCCTACAGCTCCAGGAGAGAGGTCTTTGTTGTGGTGGTGGAAGGCCTGGGACCATAGTGTTCTGATCCACTTTCTGTTTTCAGATCTGTTTTTCCTGTCTGCATAGTTCAAGGATAGCATTTGTGATGTCACTGGCGTGTTACTAAAACTCCTAAAGTAGCTTTTACTACCTTCATGTCTAAATTTTTGAGAAATTAAGCACAAAGAGGTTGATTTTTCATAGAGAAGAGTACAGAAATGGAGTTGAAGAATGGGTTCTTTCCTCTTCCTCTATGAACATTAGCAATTTTGTACTATGCTGGGATGGGCAAGGTCACAGTTTGTTACTCTTGGAGTGACTTAGCCACTCTCTGAACTGATGGTTTGTTGAAAGAAAGCAATTCTCATGTGATCATGTTTCAATTAACTAAATTAGGAATATACATCCACAGGATATTTTATGTGCCACATGAATTGCGTAAAAGAGTATTTGTTCTGCATTACAGTAGTTCGTAGTCCAATTTAATATCATACATAATTTTCTGCTTGATAACTATTCACTATTTGTAATGAATTCATTAGTTGTTTCATGTCACAGTTCTAGCTTAGAGATATACCACGTTCATTTTCCTGTATTCCTGTGATGACACTGGATGAAGAATTACTTAATTTTTTTTCATTAAATCACTGATCTTTTTTAAGAGCGATAACTAGAAGAATCCTGACCACTCCATCTGAAGATTTGTATCCTATTAGAAACATTGGAATTGAATCCAAGAAAATTAGCATTTTTACTGAGAGTTGAACTAGCTTAAGAGTCACATTCTTTTGGAGCTGAGGTTTTAAGAAGGAAGGAAGCATTTGCTGAATTGGGTGAATTAAGTGTACATTTTTATTTCAGTTGAACATTCATAGCCTCTTGCTGTTGATGTTTGCTGAGGCACTTGAAGTTTGGTGATGAAAATCAAAGTCCCACACCGCTCCATATTACTGACATTAAAAGCCTTTAAAAAAAAAAAACTGTATATAAATTTAGCATCTTAACATTTAAATACTAAATATTATTTTTGATTGCTATAGACTATATACTTTAAAAGGATTACTGCACTCCTGGTGTTAGAAAAGACCAGGAAGAAAATCTGAGCAACAGGAACTACTTCTTTTCAGAATATCCCCATTGTGTTCTTAGTGGTTTCCATCCTATGAACTTTCAGGCTAAAACATAGAAAATAGGTGCTATTTTCTTCTAGATAAGGATGAGAGAAGGACTTGCAAGGAATTAGAGAGTGCATATGAGAAATTCTGGTAGTTCAGGGATGAATAGGAAATGTGCGAGGGAAAGTTGCATTTTGGTGAGGCTTAAGCATGGTTTTAATAACTCAGAAGTTTTCTGTGAGAAAGCTGACTGAGACATTTTAAGACTTCTACCCTAATAACCTGCAGAGGGATACATGTGATTCAGCTTCCTGTGTGAGCTAGTGAGTACTTGAATCAGTGATTTCAACCACTATTTTCCAAGCCCATTGTGACTGCATATTAGCACTTGATACAACTCGGGGTGTAATAAGGAGTGGTATCTGGAGAGCAGCCAGTAATGATATGGCTGATTCTGTGTTAGATTTAAAGGACAGATGGCCCAGCAGAGAGCAGCTTACCTGTCCTGCAGGGCAGGTGTAGCAGCAGTGTGAGGCTGTAAGGTAAATGGACAAGTAATCATTGACAGTCAAGGATTCCTTCATTTCAAGGAACAGTTTGTGCAAATTATAACTTGACTTGAGCTAGACTAGATTATAGCCACTGCATCTTTAAATTTTAATAAATAGGGGTAGTGAATTTGTTCTGGATGAGTCTGAGGAAACTTTATGAGCTCTATCCCAGCTGCCTTACTTAGATTTCTTACTCAGATTTCTTCTGTCTGGACAGATCACTGGAGAGCACTGTATATATGACAAATAATAATTTCTTCAGGATAGTGTTATAGTACAGAATGTTCTGTGTCTAAAAATGTGATTATGCCATTATCAACATATTCTAAAGAGGAAGGCAGAAATGAGTGGGAAACAAAATTCTTTTGGAATAATGGTATTGATTTTTAGTAATAAGCCTTAATTTCTGTGCTTTGCAAAGGTACAGGCACTAATCAGAACCTAAAAGTTCTGATTCTTTTCAAAGTAACAACAAAATGGTCTGTTCCCTCAATACCTGTTTTACAGACCTAGGATGGGCTTTCTGGAAATCTCCAGGTTTGTTTACCCTAGATCTGTTTTCCACCTGTTATCTAGAATGTCATGTGCAAGGTCCAGGGCTCGTGATTTTCTCACCATTTTTATGCCAACTGGTGCCTTTGGATTCTGGGGCTTTTGACATTCTGTGCACAGCAATGGAAAAGGATTTGGAAGGAGGAGCACTCAAGTAAGAATTGGTCACACTGGGCTGATGTCACTCCTCTGTGGCCTGCCAGGTCAGATCCCTTTGCTGGGGAGGGCTCTTGTCTGCCCTTCCTCAGAGCCTCTCCAGCATGTTTTGATAATTCACAAGTGTGCTCAGTTAAACATCACAAAAGTTGTGTGTCCTGTTGGCCTCGAGAATTTTTGGAAGCAGATCTCTTCTGTAATTTTGCTGGGGTTTATGTTGAGTCAGTCCAAATGAGTAACTGTGCTTACAGTTGTACTACAAATTATATCCATTAATGTCGGGAAATGAAAACAGAAGGCAAGCATGTTCCCAATAATTAATAACATGCACTCCATGCTGGCACAGAGCCCTGAATTGGAAGCAGTATATTTGCTGTTACAGTGCTGAAGAATATTTTATAAAAGTCCATGCTTGGACAGAGCCTTAGACAAGCCACAGTCGAAGATAACTGTTTACAGCTCAGTCATTTGGTGGTTTTTATGTGTTGTGACTCAATTATAAGTAGAATCCTCCTTGTAAATTTGCCTTGTCAATAAGAGATGCATGGAAGGCTGAACCCTACACTGAGAGGTGTCTGCTGTTTCTGCTGCTGTTCCCTTAGGTACTGCAACATTTTCTGTTCATCACTGTATATAAAACTCCCTTTCTACAGAAGTTGTAAGTTTAGCTAAACAGCTTAAGGTATTTACTACACATTAAAATAAATATTTAATAGGCATAGATATTTTCAATTCTGTTAGGTCTTCTACCTCTCCTTCCTGAGAACTTACTCTAAATTTTCTGAAGGGTGATTTTCTTTCATTTGTTTATTTTGAGGTTGGCCAGCTATGCTGTGGGCTTTTTCACATAGAATCATACTCCCTGTAAGGCAAAAAAAAAAAAAAAAACCAAAAGGTAAAATATATTTTAAATCCATGTTAAGCCTGCTGATAGGAATGATGGAAACCAGTCTGATATGTCTTCTGCATTCCACAACAAAATCCTTCAAAGTGCCATGTCCTGACATGCTGACAGTGCTCCCAAACACCTGTGACAAGCTGCAACATCCTGGCTGTTCCCAGCATGAGCCACAGACCTTGTTGCAGCCCATCTCAGGGCTAGGTCCTCACCAGCCAACACAGAATCCTGGTGGATAGAAGATTATAATGACAATTCCTAAACGGGTCGGTTTATATCGACAAAACACATGCAGAGAGTGTGCTTAGAAGGACTTGTCAGAGGAGAAAAGCAAGTTTGACAGCTTAAGTGACAGACTAATTCAGCGCCATTGACACCTCTGAAAAGCGAGTGCTCCCACTGATGCACCTTTCTGTAAATAAGAATGAGGCCGCTCTGGTGACAGCATTCCTGGGCTGGCTGCTTGACAACGGGAGCCACATTCCCGTTTGATTCGTACAAAGATCCTGCAGCCTGTAAATAGTTGTACATGCATCAGCCTGTGGAGGTAAAACAAAGTGTTGAAAATGGGAGGATGGCTGTGTGAAATTTGGGGGTATCATAAACACAAGTCTAACCCAGACTGCTTCCCTACTCACCTACTTGTATCGCAATTGCTGCTATTGTAAATGTACAGGAATATACAAAGAGTACCAAGACTTTTTATATAACCCACACATAATCTTTTTATATTTATATTAAATTGTGTATTCTACGAACAGTCTAATAATTGCAGCTTTATATGTGTATCATTTTGTAGCATTTGTTACCTCAAAAGACAACCAAACCCAATACTTCAGTGCCTTGTGTATTTTAAACAGATTAACATATAAACTGGGGGAAAAATGTAGATTGTACTCTGCTGGTTTTAACAAAGCTTTGTATTATTGTTAGGGTTCTCTTCAGTTAAAATACATACAGCCACAAGTGGAACTAACTGAAAGCTTACCATTTTGGAATTTTTTATAGAGCATGCAGGTTTTGAATTTGTAATATATTGGAGTTCCTCTCAAATGCATTCTTTCAAGTTAACTTTGATTTATATATTCATATCTATTTCAACAGACATCCCAATATCTGTCAAAAATACGCAGCATTTAAAAAAAAATGCCAGTAACTGATATTTACATGTGTGGGGATTAAATTAACGCTGCTTTCAGCATGTCACAATTTTCATTAGCGTCATAAAATCTTTATTGTTTTACAGAAAGTCTTTAGCAATTATTTTTCCAAGCATGGCCTTCTAACACACAAATGACTTGGTAATACTGTTGTAAAAAAATCTTTGAGGCTGTCATCACTTCAGACCATTGTATGTTAACAATTTTCTGGTCATGAAACTGGATTGTTTCTTTATGTTAACAAAACCAAAGGCTTGTTTGGAGTAACTGGTATTTTGTATAAATATTTGTACAGATAACAGACTCTGCTTTTGTACTATAGATTATGTGGATTTTGTTTTATAATAAATGTTTTAAAAATAAATGCTTAGCAGCCATTTTATGATCAAAACTGTTCCATCACCTACAGTAGAGACAACCAGCCAGCATCACAACTGTTTTAGAGACTATTTAAGATAAGGATAGTGCTGTCTCCTTGGTTTTAATTTTAAAATGTACAACAACAGTGAGAGCCGGAAAGCAAATCACCTTTAGAATTAGAGTTGTTAGCTACAGAACTTACCACAAGTTTGTCAGCATCATGACCTTACAAAAATTGTTACACTATATAGGAACAATCTCAATTGTTCTGACTAGGCCAGATCTGATCTGTATTTCTTTTTTAATTGTATTATATCTTTTGAACAGATGCTATAGGATGTCAAAGTAAACTTTTTAAAAAATTACTTCGTTTTTTTTATGGTGAATATACTTGAAAACTAGTTCCATTGAGTCTAGTTTTGTCCTGATTTGTGCAGTCAATATTGGTGGTCTCAGATTTGTGAGATTTAATCTAGAAGTCAAAATGATTTTTAGTGGAGATACCCCTTTTCCTGTGTGCTGGTTAGATGGGACTCAGACTGAAGTGTTCCTGAGCAGTCATCAGCAGTCGTGGTGAAGTCCAGTTCTGTTTCTTCTGATTTTTCCAGGCTAGAGAAAAAATAGAGCATACACATTCAGAGACTTGCTTGTTTCCTACAAAGTTCTTTCAGATTTTGCATTATACTGAACCAGAAAATGTCACAAGATTTTTCCTCTTAGTCACATTATCCTTGCTAATAATGCTTCATATAAATGGAGCCTGGAGCAGCCATATGATGACTGCCTACACCTAGTGATTTATACCATCTCTGATTAGGATGGATTTGTAGCTTGAAGGAAAATGACAAATGTGAACTTCTGGTGCTCTGCTCAGCCTGGAACAGGCCTTGCATCATCCTATTGTGTTAGAAAAGTTGAACCAAATTACCCAGAAGTACAGAAAGATTTTTAGGATTTCATATGGCATGAAGCAGAACAGCCCTACTCTTTTTTCTGGAACTCCTGGCTGTAGCTAGGCTTTCTCTCCTGTAAGATGCACAAGGTCCTCTTGGAGTGGACCCTGTCTGACACTGGCTGGTTGCAGGGATGTGTCTGATATGCACAATAATACAGATTTCTGCACATCATACCTACCATTCCGACTCTCCAGTGCCTTAATCCCAGATGTTTCTTGAAACCAGAGGACACAGTATTTTCTTTTTGCTCCAGAAAAGCTTGCTCACCTGTCTGGATGGATCTTTGTAGCCTTACACTCCCAGAGCTTACAGATTTCTTAAGCTATGGTATATAATTTGTCTGAACAGAATCTGAATACATTCCCAGGGCTGAACCTGTGGTCACAGGGAAGGGTGCCTAATTCCAAATCTACTGGTCCTGATCTTTTACAAAATTGCCCCAGCTGTTACTGTCTGTGGCGGGGCAGAGCAAAGTGTTGGCTGATTTTGTGCAGCATCACTGAGGACTGAAGTGAATAACTGTGTCTGGATGTGCTAGGAAGGGCTAAAGTGGTTGAAATGCATTCTGCCACAGCATGGGTGGCTCACAGCTGTGCTCAAGAACAGCCTGGTTCTAAACAATTCAGCTCCATGGATCTCCTTCCATGCTTTATGCCAGCCTCAAAGCTTCCATAGACATGGTGGTTGCTCCACAAGGCAAACATCATAAATAACTAATGCCCTTCCTTTCTCCTCCTTTCTCCTAGCTTTTATTGCTGAGCAGACATCATGTCACATGGAATATATCCCTTTGGTCAGTGTGGGAGATGTCCCCTCCCAAGATCCTGCCCACCCCCCCAACCTACTGGTGAGGGGTTACTGCTGGAGAGACAGCACTGATGCTGTGGGAGCACTGCTCAGGAGCAGCCAAAACACTGATTGGGGTGTTACCAACAATGCAAAGCACAGCACCATGAGAGCTGACCTGGGAACATGAGCTCCATGCCAGGCAGACCCAATACAGTGAGCTAACTGTGCCCACACACTGCCAAAAAGCCCATGTAGAGTTGTGGGGGAGGAGTTAATGTGAAACTAATGCTTTTTAGGACAGATTTGGTTGGTTTTCACCCATCTGTGCTCTGAGGGGTTTAATGCAGGTTGTCCTTTGAGTGAATGGCTAGGGAATGGTGGGGCAGCCTTTGAGGCCTTGGGTGGTGCTGTGGAGAGCAGGGCGGAGGGAAGGCAGTGCATGTTGTGTGGTTTCTGCATGAGCAGCACTGCAGCAGGCTGCCCACATCCCTGCTGACAGCACAGAGCTGCACACAACCTTCCACTGAGGAGGGCAGGTGGTTGCTGGTTGCTGTGCTCAGAAAGCACAGATAGAAAGAGGGTTGGTGTGCACAGGAGCCAATGCTGTTGTGGTTTTAGGCATCACAAAAAGGCACTTGTCTATAATTAAGACTGGAGACAAAGGTAGCATCTGAGAAATGGAGGCTTGATAAGCCAGGCTAATTGCTGGACTCTGAGTATATTGAAGAAATGAAGTGAGGATCGTAACTGCAAGGGGTATTGCCAGATCAGCTGGCTAAGATCACAGCTACAGTGAAGATTAGGACAGGCAATTTACTTGGGTCTGGCCAGTTTGGGTTTTGATGGATTCTTCACAGAACACAACAGCTGGAAGAGGCATGGCAAGGGCAGGATAAGGTCTTGAATTTTCTCTTGCAATTAAAGACTATCTCTTGTCTGTAATTAACATGAATAGTAAATAGGCTTGAAGCTAGAGTGGCTTTTGGAATGGAAAAATGTCAACAGTTCACATATATTCTGGACAAACTGTAAAGACAGGATCTAGGCTTGCCCTAATTGGGGTTAATGCCTTCTGTTACAGTTTCCCAAAGGCAAAGCTACTTTGGCAATAAATCTGATTTAAGGGCTAGCAACAGCATTGACAATCTATTACTTGGGGAGCGATGTTTGTTACTGAACTTTGCATGGCCTAGGGTATAAGAAAAACTCATGAGAACAGGGACAATACTTTCCATTGTATTTTAATTTGGCTTACCAGGTTATTGTTACAGGATTAATTAGGACTTAATTCTTAGACAATTTCTCTCATAGCTATCTGAATTCCTTCTAGGTTGTAAGGATACAAGCACAAAATTTAGTGCTTATGCTCATTTTACTGTAGTCATTGTACATAGGCAGTCACTAAAAATGAGAATAGAATTTGGGCATCAGGCTTCAAAAGTTTGTCAATTCCAATGCTATACATAGCCTGTAGCATTTGGAAGGGTTGATATCCTTAGCTTCTCTTTCCTGTTGTAGGTGGTTGTACCAAAAGCCCAGGTGCTGGGAACAGAGTGGCAAAGTGTTCAGTAGCTGGATTCCCTGGATCCAGACCAGACAGAAATGCTCAGGTAAGGGGGAGCTCATGAACTGAGGTGCTGTCATGGTTTAGGAATAGTACTCTCCAATTCAGTGCCCCCACCACCACCAACAGTGTAACAATAGTGTAACAAAAGTGTAAAAAAGTGGACAAAGAGGGGGTAATTTACATGCACAATGCTCGCCAAGGCCGAGATATTGAAAACCAATGGTGGAAGGCTTCCCTCTGCCTGCCACACTTTTCCCTGACTGGAAAAGAAACCCTTTCTTCTCAGAAGTGAGGGAAAAAGGGAAAAAGGTTTTCTTCCCATTCAGTTCCCATTCCTTCTCGTTAATGCCTGATATGCTACAGGAGCCAGCAATAAACTGAAGCCCAGGTGTTTTACATTTCTCAACCTGAATATTAAGCTTACCCCTGGCAGATATGTGAGTATTTAATGGATTTTAGTCCTCATTCTTACCCCTTCCCTCTGCAGTTCTGGATGCTGTATCCATGAAACACTGAAGTCTAAAGTTAGAGGCAAGGCAAGCAAGTGGTCAGAGGACCTGTGTGTTACACCCAGTTCCTGGGGGATGAAATGCTGTGTGTGGGCAAACTCAGGAAGAATCAAACAGGGTTCAGGGAAGTTCCAAGTTTGAGATTCTAAAATGTGGAAAGCTGACTGCTGTATCTGTAGAGGACGAAGCAGCACACTTCAATTGAAAGCTGAATTGGAACCCACTTGTCTTTACTTGTAAACTTGCTTGAAGGACCAGACCTGAAAAATCAGGAATTGGTAATGAATGAGATTGAATAATATATGCATCCTGTCCTAAATTTGGCCTTGTGACAGATACTGTATTTTGTCTCGTTTTATAAGTTGGTATCTTGTTTCCACCTAGAACTGAGGGTAGGTTTTGTGACTTGAGCATTTGAAGAGTCTAGTTTATTTCAAGATCCTGGAGCCAGGATCCTGGCTCCTGATGCAGCCAACAAGGAAACATCTAGAATCCCATCTTGTTCCAGAAGTACTTCTCAGAGGTTAGGCCTGGTAAAGACAGTGGCAGATGTATGTTATGAATAAGAAATTGCTTATTCCTCAAAAGTTATAAAGTGTTACCTTATGGCCGGTTGTTAAGTAATTGTTAATTACCCATTGTTCACCCCATTGTTAACTACCCCTTGTTCATTCCTTGTTAATTACTCCTTGTTCATCCCCTGTTAATTACCTATTGCTCATCTCCTGTTAGAAATCCCTTTCTGTTGGGTTGGGTTTCACCCCTGCTGCTTCCTAGAAAATGGCACCCGGGACTGTGAGGAGGAAGTGACATCAGAGGCAGTATGCAAATGAAGAAACACGCCAAATGCAGCACTAAAAACCCCTAAAACAGTGAGCCACAATGAAATCAAAGGACTCAAACTACTGCAAAGGGTGAGCAATTAGTCCTAGTGTCCGCGGGAACCTTTCTAATGTCTCACTCTAAACAGCAGAGATGCCTGCTAGAATGAGGACCCCTGACCACAATTCAGACTGTGGAATCCTGCCACTCCCATGAGGAGGGAATCCCTGGCTCTGCCTGTGCAGAAAGCGGACAAAGCTGGACTCCTCCTCCTCCATGCCACTCCGGGAAGCAGTGGCGGCGTGCGCGTGACGTGTAGGGCCCCCACCCAAACTGGTCACTTTAATAAAGGCATTTTAAAGGAGTACGATCTCCTGCCTTTTTTTTTATATCAATGTAGGGACAAAATCTTCTCAGTCTTACAACAGAAGACTGGATTTCATTGCCATGAGTGCATTTAAGGTTGGGGAAGAAAAACCTGAAGAAGCATAGGATGGCTTTCCAGCTTGCACTCACAAAAAAAAAAAAATGGAGAGGACGGATGTCGAAGGAATAGAATATTTTTGTTCTGTTTTGTTTTTACATTTTTATAATTGTTCTGTAGTGGTTTGTCCCTTAACTCCCCATTTCCTCCCAATGGTTCTGCCCTGAGTTTTCCCACCTCTACCCTCAATGTCAATCTCCCTGAAACTTCTTAGTCATCCCTCTGTTCCTCCCTTGGTGCCTTGTCCATCACTCGGCTCCCCATCCCTCTCTTCCAGATTCTTCTACTTTGGGCATCAAGTGATTGGCTGGGGGCAAGGGGCCCCTCCCTCAAGCTTCCCCCATTGGTTTTTGTACCTGTCTATCCCCTCATCCTCCACTCCCTCAAATCCCCCCATTGGTTAATGGGGGTTTCCCTCCCCCTGTTACCACCCCCATATTTAAACTGTTGCCGGAGTGCAGAGAGGGCTCTTGGCTATTGGATCACCTGGTGTTTGGAGCTCCTCAGAGCCTGGATTAAAACCAAGTTTGCTTCCCCAGCCTTGAGTTGGCTCCTTTATTATCTCCTTGGATGCTGTGTCTCCTCCATACTGGACTGACAGAGAAGCGCTCAGTCCAAGCCGTTCCCCGACTCTCCTGGAGATACAGAAGAGTGTCCCCTGTAGCTGTCTGTGCCACAGCTGGGCAGGTGAAGCCAGGGGGCTTCAGCTGGGCATGGCAGCAGCTTGGTGTACAACATGGGGCCTGAGATCATCGCCAGACCCCACGGAGGAGACAACTGGACGTCCTGTTGGACTTACCCTTCAGCAGCGCCCTGAATTTGACTTTGTCTCATGGCTGGCAAGCTACCCCAGTAGCAGCAGACTCCTTTTTGGTGGCTAGTGCTCCTGGGGACAGAACTGGTAGCCACTGGGGCACCACGGTGGTCAGTTCTCCAAGGAGGACACTACTTGGGACCTTTCCTTTCCTGCTGTTGGCATCAGACTTGTATGTTTTTTCTCCCCCTCCTTTGCTCTCTCTCTCTCTCGGTGGGGGGGGGAACTTTCTCGCCTGCTCCTCTCTACACTCTCTTCCACTGTCATCTTCTGGGAAGAGAGCCAACTTTTCTCCCTATAGAGGAATTTGCTACTACAGTAGCTATCACTTCACTGCGCAGCACCTTTAGCAGGCAGCCAGCAGCAGGAGTTTCTCTTTTCCTTTTGTTTTTCCCCGAGTAGTGTGTTTTTAATAGACAGATTCAACATCAGCCACAATGGATGCTCAGCTTTCTGTCTCACAAAACGGAGTCTACTACCAAGTTGTGGGAGTCCTTGCCAGGGGTGGGATCCAGTTTGAAAAAAGGGAAGTTAAGAAGTTTGTTTTGTGGTTGTTCCTGCATTTTCCTAATGTTTCAGCCAACCAAATTCACAATCTAGAGTTTTGGGATTTAGTAGGCAATTAATTACTACAATTAGGAGATTCCTCCCTTTCAAATTTCATTTTTTTGGCAATGAAAATTAGAAACACATTAAGATCTTCCTCTAAAATGCAGGAACAGCCACCCAAGGACAAACTCAACCCCAGTTCTCCCTGTCCTAGCCCTCTTCCCTCTCCCATTTGCCCTAAATCAGGGATTCTAAAGGGAGCAGCCTGACAAATGTCACAGGGCTGCCTTCATCTCCCTGGTTCCCTGCAGAATCCCCGAGAACCCCGCCCGGGCAGTCCTGGCCAGACTGCTTGGGATCTTCCCTGTCCCCCTACTTCCCCGCATTTTACAGCCCCGTCCTGAAAACCCTCCGTCCATTTCAATCTTCCTGAATCCAATTCCCTTCAAAATGTCCCCTGGAGTGAACAAGATGGCGGACGCCACATGGCTGTTCCCGCCTCTTGTCCTCCTTGCTCCCACAATACCCCTTTCTCCTCTCAAAACCCTTTCTGCCCATTAACCAACCCCTTCCTGTCCCCTGACTCCTCCCTGAAACCCTCCTCTTCTTGCGGCCCATCTTCACCTCCAGCCCCTCCCTTCTCCCCCCAAACCACACCTCCCGGTCCTGCCCCTTCAGAGACCTGCCAGTCATGTGTCCCCTTCTGTTGCCCTAGCCACACCCCCCTCTGACATCACCTCCTGTTCCCACAGCTCCCACGACCCCACTTCCAGTTCCCACACTCAGATTTCCAGTGGGGGGGTCCTGGGAACCAGAACCCTGAATCCTCCCCTGCGTTTACTGCTGCTCTGGTTACCTATGTCCCTACGCAGGATGGAAGGGCCCAACCCCAATGGTCCCCACTCCTGTACCAGACCAGCTGGTACCAAAGAGCTGTGCAAAGCTCAAAAAGAATTCGGGAGGGACAGTGAATATTTTAGGGGGGTTGTTAAAGGCCACTTTCTCAGGGAATGTATCGACTCCAGCTGACCTCCACCAGCTGTTTTCATGTTTACTATCCTCAGCTGAGTTTCTAATTTGGGAGGCAGCTTGGAAAAAAGCTGTAAAAGCTGTGATACCCACACTGTGGTCTGACCCAAATATGGCAGTAGAAGATGATGATTCAGTGTTGTCTATTAACTACCTTTGCATGGAAGGGGAATGGGTGGAGGGGGAAAAGCAAGCCGTGAAGATCCCAAAGGGGGCTCTCTGGCAGACCGCGAAGGCGGCAAGAAAGGTGTTCTTTGAGCTACGCCCAGCTGTCCCTATTGGTAATTACTTAACTTTAACTCAGTCTCCCTCTGAGTCCTTCCTAAAGTTTGTAGAGCGATTAAGCAAGGCTGTGGACCTTCAAGTACAGGACCCGGAACTGCGATAGGGAATTGCGGGGACTGCTGGGCTCCAGGACGGTTTGGATGGGTGGTAACGCAGGATCTCTGAGGCCCGGTCTTTAGAGCATATGGTTTATTGTAAAGGATGAAGGGCCCTGCTTAGAGTTGCTAGCCGCAACTCGTGGCAGGCCCAGGGAGAGCGGGGGGGAGAGAGAGGGAGAGAGAGAGATGGTGCCAGGTGGGTGTCCCAGCAGGGAGATCCGAGAGAGAGAGCGTCCGGTCCCTCGGCCACACCTTATCAGGGGGCTTCAAGGTGGGCTGGGACAGGACTTGGGCCAATGGGGTTACAGACATCGGATACTTCAGGGGAGGGTTACAGGTATGGGATGAACCATACATTGGGGGGTGAGACAGGACATTCCATTTGACCTTAGGATCTATCAGAAAGGGGGGATTGCTTTCAGCTTGGCTGTATTATTGTTTTCGGGATGCTCAGTAATGAAGGTTTGGTATTTCAAACCTTGTTTTCATCTCGATATCTGTATTCTCTGATTCTTTTGCCAGGCCATCATATTTATAGGGCCTTGCTATTTCATCTTCCCCAACATCGAATCCTGACAGAATTCGCTCGGCAGAATGCTAACAACCAGTGCAAGGCAGCGATTCTGAGCCTGCCCCTTGATCCACTGCTGATGCTGCAATCCGTGTTAGAAGTCTGCTCTAGGAAAGTCACCATCACGCCAACCTCACAACGCCATAAACAGGGGGAACTGAGGAGGGTAGCAGCTGTGGAAGTTCTGATCTGCCTTCTGCCAACCAGTCGCCATGCACCCCGAAAACCTACTGGAGGCCTCTCTCAGTGGATCAGCGATGCCATCTGTGCAAAGAACTAGGGCACTGGATGCCTAACTGTCCGTTAAGACAGCAATTCTTTAATTTCAGAAGGGACCAGCAAAAGCAGAAAGGCACTCCCAAAGGGGGACCCTCAAAAAACTAGGAAAAGAGCACAGTCCCTCCCTGCGCAACGATATAAGTGAGGCAGGGTCAACATCATCTGCAGAGGGGGGAGCAAAATTTAACAGTGACAAATAAGGCCTGCCTGAGTCGATTCAGATCATACCTAACACCGTTTATTCACTGGACTTGACAAACCCACATAAGCCAAAACCTATACTAACTACTGATTCTTCCCATGTCCCCTTTAGGTTGGCTCTGACAGAGTCCCTCCATCTAAGGAACACCAACTGGCACTTTGTATCGGTGGACATTGACAGAGCTCGTACTTGGAAAACCAACCGTAGTATGTCATCCTTGGGGACACTAAGCATACACCTATTGATATCAACATCCTCCCAGGTCTAGTGTCATCAGACCCGGGAAGACTCGTCCTTTGGCTGCACTGTACTCACCCACCGGTGTACGTGCCCAAGGGCCAAATCATCGCCTAGGCCATCCCGGTGCCTGAGCCTCTGTGGGACCAGGAGCAAAAAAAAGACACCCAACATACCATCGCCTGGACTCAGGTACTGGGGGCCGAGAAACCAAAAATTTCATGTGGATTACACTGTGGGGGGAGTACAAATCCTTAAATGGACTTCTGGACACAGGGGCAGATGTGACGATCATTCCCACCCGGGAGTGGCCGTCACATTGGGAGTTGCAAAACGTGGCTGGACACGTTCAAAGTGTTGGGGGCATTCAATTAGCTAGACAATCCAAGAGCGTCGTCCAAATTGAGGGACCGAATGGGCAATTGGCCTCTGTATGTCCATTCGTTTTAGGTTTTACGGAACTCTTATGGGGGAGAGACCTAATGGCCCAGTGGGGGTCAAAATTGACATCCCTGAGACCCCCCAGCTTTTTCGGGCAGCGGCCACTGAGAAGCGCCCCACCCAAAAACTGAATTGGAAAACAGATTCACCAGTTTGGGTAGAGCAGTGGCCGCTCAGCAAAGAGAAATTGAAGGCGCTTGAGGAGCTTGTGAAAGAGCAGCTAAAAAAGGGGAATATCCAGGAAACTACATCTCCCTGGAATTCCCCCATCTTTGTAGTTAAAAAACCAGGCAAGGACGAATGGCGGCTCCTCCACGACCTCCGTCAAATTAACAACATCATAGAAGACATGGGTTCTCTCCAGCCAGGAATGCTGTCCCTGATGATGCTCCCCCAAAACTGGAATTTGGCCATAATAGACATAACTGTTTCTTCTAAATTCCTCTACACCCTGACAATGCCCCACGTTTCACCTTCTCTGTTCCCACCATCAACCGAGAAGCCCCAAAGAAGAGATACCACTGGAAAGTACTTCCACAAGGAACGAAGAACAGCCCATGTATTTGCCAGTGGTACGTCTCTTCCTTGCTGTCCCCAGTCCGAGCAGCTGTTAGTGAAGTTATCATACTTTACTATATGGACGATGTCTTAGTATGTGCCCCAACCGATGACATGCTTACCCACGTGCTTGATCTGACAATCAATTCATTGATTGTTGCAGGGTTTGAGCTCCGAGAGGACAAGGTTCAGTGGATGCCACCTTGGAAGTACCTGGGCCTGGAGATTGGAAAGCGGACCATTGCTCCGCAAAAATTGGTTATCAAGAATAACATCAAGACTTTAGCCGATGTTCAGCAACTGTGTGGCTCTTTAAACTGGGTAAGGCCTTGGCTGGGTATCTCCACTGAAGACCTAGTCCCGCTTTTCAATTTATTGAAAGGGGAAGAGGAGCCTAGTTCTCCTAGGACCCTTACCCAGGAAGCGAAGGCCGCACTGAAGAAAGTACAGGACATGATGTCTGCCAGGCAGGCCCACTGGGACCAACCAGGCCTGCCCTTCAAATTCATTATTCTTGGTAAGCTGCCGCACCTCCACGGGGTGATCTTCCAATGGGAGGTCACCCAAGTAGGGAAGGAGGACCAAGGCCAGAAGGATCCACTCTTAATCATAGAGTGGGTCTTCCTCAGTCACAACAGGTCCAAAAGGATGACAAGGCCACAAGAGCTGGTTGCAGAACTGATCTGGAAAGCAAGAGTCCAGATCAGGGAGCTGGGAGGGTGTGACTTTGACTGCCTCCACATTCCACTAAAATTGGAATCGGGCCATCTATCGAAAGCAATGTTGGAACATCTGCTTCAAGAAAACGAAGCCCTGCAATTTGCATTGGACAGCTACACCAGTCAAATTTCAATTCACTGACTGGCCCCCAAAATTTTCAATTTGGATGTCCAATTCACCTTATCACTAAAATCAATTCAGAGCAAGACACCTCTAAAAGTGCTGACAGTGTTTACAGACGCGTCCGGAGCATCTCACAAGTCAGTTGTGACTTGGAGGGATCCTTACACTCAGTGGTGGGATGTAGAGAGCTTGGTTAAACAGTAAGGGACATGAAACTGTAAAACTGGTCAAAGTATGAGGGGCTACGTGACTGCTGCAACGGTCAGCATGACCCTGGGTATAGAAATCAGGATATGTAGAAATCAGAGTTTGCAAGAATCAGAATGCTGAAAACTGCTTGGTATGTAGAAATAGATAGAGAAGAACCAAAAAGTATCAATCACAAGAACAGCAAGAGCAACCGAACAAGACAGATGCGCAAATCACACAGCAACCAATCATGAGCTTGGCTTTTGCAATATGCATGAACTAATTAACAAGTATATATAAACTTTGTAATTTGTTGCAATAAACTGAGACTTGATGATCATGATATCATGAGTCTTGTCTCCCGCGGCACTTCTCCGACAAATGGTGACCCCGACGTGATCCGAGGCAAAGGCGGGAGAGGTGCTCCGTTGGGTTCGGGTCCTGCAGCTGGAAGGACGGCGACAGAGCTGCCAGATTTTGCTCCGCGCCCTGAGTGACCGCAGCGGTGGGCTCAGCCGATACATGCTGCCGAAGCTTGAAGGGGCCAGCAACGGTACCGACGCAACCATGGACAGGCAAGCAGCATATGATTTATTTAGTACTTTTCTCAGAAAAAGACAGGTTAGGGGGATTGACTTAGATAAGGATCTCCCTTCGCTCTTACATCATGCTCATTCTTATGGCTTTTTTGTAAACCCCCATACTGTTCATGAACTTTCAGAATGGAGAAGATATGGGGATAAGTTGTGGGAATTAGTGTTAGATGATGATAAACTGGGCAAGAAAATGAGTAAACTTTGGAGAGTGGTCCATAATGAATTGTTGATGTGTCAGGCAGAAAAAAGGGCGGTGGAAGGGGTACGAACAGCTCAGGAGAAAAATAAGGAATATGAACCCTCGCTTCTCTCCAGTGAGCCAAACCCTCCGGTTCTCACAAACTTTCCCGTCCCCATCTCTGTTTCTGCAATGCCTGTACCTCCCACAGACACTGGTGACATTGAGGTACAACCGTCAGCTCCCCCTTTACCCCCACCGCCGCGTCCCCCTCCAGGCATACAAAACATTACTGTAGCACCCGCCCTGCAACATCCTCCGTCTCCCGGCCAGGAGCCTGTCCCTGGGGCAGAATCTGACCTCGCGGAGGCCATGGCTAAAGAGAGACATGAGGTATGGGCTGCTGTCGCACGGGAGGGTATGCAGACGGGGGACGCTGAGCTCTTCACGGCAGCACAGGAAACCCTTGCTTTTCCAGTGATATTTACGCCAAATGCTCAAGGGGGGTACACTGCGCAGGTCCAGAGCCTTGACTGGAAAATTGTAACACAGCTGCGTGCCACTGTGGGGAGCTATGGTATTACCAGTGAGCCCGCTAGGCAAATGCTTGATTTTATTTTTAATGCTCATACCTTATTACCGTCCGATGTTAGGGGAATGGCCAAATTGATTTTTACCCCGCATCAACGCTTACTTTTTGAGGCACGCTGGAGAGAGGAAGCGGTAAGAAGCGCCAATTTACCTAGGGCTCAGGGTGACCCTTTAGCAGGGCTTACTGTAGCTGAGCTTCTGGGAGAGGGTGTCCATGTATGTCTGGAACAACAGGCCGCCCTAGGACCCAACAAATTAAGGGAAGCCACAATAGTAGCAAGAAGAGCGATAGACAAGGTCAAAACCCCGGGTGGAGTCCCAATGTATATGGGGATTAAACAGGGTAGAGAGGAGCCTCTTGGCACCTTCGTGGATAAGATAATGGAAGCATTGTCCAAAGCAGGGGTGGCCGATCATATGCAGGATGCCCTACTTAAACAGTGTATACTGCAGAATAGCAATTCTACAACCAGAAATTTGATTACTTCCTTTCCTGGGGATTGGACCGTCCAAGCATTGTTAGAGAAGGCTGCTTCAGTGCCAGTTGGGTCTCAGGCGTTAATAGTTAATGCTTTACAAGAAATAGGACAGGGGCTACGGGAACAAGCAATAAGCTCTCAAAATCAGGTTTTAGCAGCCCTTGCTCCCCTTCAAGCTGCAGCTGCGCGCCCCCGTTCTAACACTACTGGAGAGGCACGACCAAGATGCTACCGCTGTGGAAACTTAGGTCACATTCGAAAAGAATGCGGAGCGACAGGAGTTTGGTGCCGCAGATGCCAATCAAATACCCACAACTCCAATGCATGCCAAAAGAAGCAGGGAAACTCCCAGAGCAGCGCGAACAGCGGCCGCGCCGGGACACAAATGGCAGCTGCAGGAGCGAAACCTCCCAGCAACTCCAACCTGCCACCTGCGGGAGCCTCGGCTTGGACTTGGCAGCCGCAGTAGAGACTGATCTCTTGACCTCAAAACCATATAAGATTCCAACGGGAATCCATGGCCCCCTACAAATACACGGACAAACTATGGGAGGACTCATTATTGGCCGCTCTTCAGCCGCTATATTAGGCCTCTTTGTGGAACCAGGAATCATCGATGCCGATTGTTGCGGCGAAATTATGATCATCGCTCATACGTCATATCCCCCGGTGACGGTACCAAAAGGTCAAAGAATTGCTCAGCTAATCCCACTCCCACAAATGACCAAGGGATTGGAACCTATGTCCCAGGTCCCTAGAACCCCGGAAGGATTTGGTTCAACAGGAGGTCTTGCATTGCTTACCCTAGACCTTAACACCCGCCCCAAAAAATCTTGCCGCCTGATTCATCAAGGACATAGCATTGTGCTTAAAGGACTTTTAGATACGGGTGCAGATACTAGCGTCATCGATCCAGGTCATTGGCCTGCGTCTTGGCCCACTCAGCCTGCAGCAACCACGGTGAGCGGTATTGGTGGGATGACACTTGCGAGCCGTACCCCGGTGTTGAGATTGAAGGGAGACAGGCATCTGCAGCACTTTCTATAACAACTTTACCACCTGCTGTCCAATGTCTAATTGGTCGTGATGTCCTAGCTCAGTTGGGCCTAGTCCTTACCAACGATCATTCTTTTCAGTGACGGCCATTGTTTGGACTTTCCCACTACCACTTACATGGACTACTAACGAGCCTGTGGTAGTTAAGCAGTGGCCTTTGAAACGGGAAAGTCTAGAGCAGGCACACCTGCTGGTTGATGAACAATACAGGCAAGGACACCTTAGGCCCTCTACAAGCCCTTGGAACACTCCGATTTTTGTTATTCAAAAAAAGTCAGGCAATTATCGGCTTTTGCATGATCTTAGAGCGGTAAATGATCAGATGGAACCTATGGGAGCACTGCAACCTGGTCTGCCGAATCCTGCTATGTTACCGCAAGAATGGCCTATTTTAGTAATAGATTTGAAAGACTGCTTTTTTACCATTGCTCTGCATCCTGCGGATACTAAAAGGTTTGCTTTTACTCTCCCTGCTCTCAGTCGTGGTGAGCCAGATAAGAGATTTGAATGGACAGTTCTGCCACAAGGAATGCGCAATTCCCCCACAATTTGTCAGCTGTATGTGGATGCAGCACTGCAACCGTTAAGACAACGCATGCCTAATACTATCATCTATCATTACATGGATGATATTTTGTTTGCACAAGCAACCCCCTTTACAGATTCTCAAATTCATGATATCCTGCATACTTTGGAGAAGTCTTCTCTTACCATCGCACCTAATAAAATTCAAACTTCTGCTCCATGGAAATACTTGGGATGGATAATCACTCAACAGCGAATCACACCGCAGAAGTTACATATTCAGACATCAGTCACCACTTTACATGAAGCACAAAGGCTTTTGGGCGACCTACAATGGCTCAAACCAGTCACTGGAATTCCTAATATCCTTTTAGACAAACTACGTCCACTGCTCAAAGGAACCGATCCCTGTACTCCAGTTCATTTATCGTCAGATCAGCGTCACGCATTACACGATATTACGCATTGCATCTCTACCGGTTTTGTGAGACGTCTTGATCCTGATCTTCCCCTGCATTTGACCATTTGGAACACTGAAGATCACCTATTGGGGGCTGTCACCCAGCATGAAAAGAAAACGGGGGAGACGGCGGTGTTAGAATGGATATCACCCCCGTTACAGCAAAAAAGAACAGTAACTTCTAAGGTCGACAGCCTGGCAGCACTTATTAAGAAGGGACGTACTCGCATTTTGGAAATAAGTGGCTCAGAACCAGTAAAAATTAATTTACCCATGGAAAAATCCACCTTGGACTGGTACCTTTTAAACTCTGCACTCCTCGCTGAAGCATTGCTTTCATCTCCAGCTACTGTTAGCACAGGATCCCTCACACCCAAACAATTACAATGGATAGGAAAATGGGAATGGATAGAGAAACCCCTCAGAAAAGAGAAGCCTATCCCGAATGCCATTACGGCTTTTACGGACGCAGGTCGCAGATCACGCAGAGCGGCTGTGGTCTGGAAAATAGAACAGCAATGGCATCACCAGATACTGGAAGCAACGCCTCATGATAACTTACAGACATTAGAATTAATGGCAGTTATTTGGGCAGTGTCTCACTTATTGGGGCCGCTGAATGTTGTTTCTGACTCACTCTATGTTGTAGGGGTGGCGTCAAGGATTGAAGATGCCACCATCAAAGAGGTCCAGAATCGGCAGCTCTATGAACTCTTTCTTCAATTGAAGTGCACCTTAAGGAACAGAAGAGAAGCATACTCTATTATACATGTCCGCAGCCACAAATGGAATGAAGGGCTGGGAGCAAGCAATGCCATAGCCGACAAATTAGTGTCAATCGCTCGTCAAGTAGCGCTTCCACGACAAACACTGGCCCGAGAGAACCATGCTATCTTCCACCAGAATGCTAAAGGTTTAGCACAGGAGTTCCACATTCCTCTGGAAGAAGCTAGAGCTATCGTTAAAGCCTGCGCCGTATGTAGCCATCACAATAAGGGAGTAGGCCTAGGAATAGGAGTAAATCCGCGAGGCCTACAGGCTAATGAAATTTGGCAGATGGATGTCGCTTATGTCTCTAGCTTTGGTCGTCTGAAGTATGTCCATGTGACCATTGATACATATAGCCATTACATATGGGCTACCGCTCAGACAGGAGAACGGGCCCTTCATGTGGAACGACACCTCAATAGCTGCATCGCGGTCATGGGAGTACCACAGAGGATTAAGACTGATAATGGCCCTGCTTATTGCAGTAAGCGTATTGCTCGCTTTATGCAAACATGGAACATCACACACGTTACAGGGATTGCAAACTCCCCTACTGGACAAGCAATAGTAGAAAGGGCTAATGGAACACTTAAACAATACCTGGAGAAATACACTGATGTAGTTAGCATACAGGACAGGCTATTAAAGTGCTTGTTTGTACTTAATCACTTATGCATTTTTGGAGATAGAAAATCACCTGCAGTAATTACCCACTTTGCTTCTAAAACTCCTGCCCCTTCACAAATGGTGGTCAGATATAGAGATCCAAAAACAGGAATTTGGCAAGGTCCAGCAAAGGTACTGTACTGGGGCAGGGGTTATCTGTGTGTTTCCACACCAGCAGGTACTGTGTGGGTCCCAGCTAAGTGGGCACGCCCTACCAATGACCAGCCCAGAGCAGAGAAGGAGGCGGCGCCTTCAGAAGACGATCTCCAGGATCCTGCATGAAGTAGAAGAAGAGTTGCAGATTAAGTTCCATATCGACTCAGAAAGAGAAGTTGAAGACTGCCTCCTACCTTGTCTAGCTAGAGACTTTAATCGCTCTTGTCCGCTTGCTTGCTTGACTTGTAATAGCTATGACCACCAATCTTGGGTAAAGATATATTGTGGAGGGTGCTCTCAACGTTGGTGGGTTTATCAGCATCACCTTACCTCTGCATACTGGTGTCGTACCTGTCAGCGCCAGTGGAACTCTGACTTACCGCAACGTGCCTTAACTCAGCTAACAGGTCAACCTATCGGGGAGAGTCTGAGATTAATAGAGAATAGGGAAGACCTGGAATTAAGAAATCTAGTTTGGAGGGTACAGCATTTGGCAAAAAGAATTCTGGGTACCAAAAGGACAGAAATTTTAGATTCCTGCTGCCAGGATGGTGTTGGGATCCCCATTCAGTGGCAAATTGACCCAGAAGAGTGGGACAATCAGTGTAGAAGGTTTAGTCATCGCAGCCGTACTGCTAAGCATGCGGGCGTATGTTCCACCTCAACCTAAAACGAATGCATGGGTCACAATGGCAAATCTAACAGGGCAAGAGTCCATTTGTCTTGCCTTGTCTTCCCCGGGTAATCCATTTTCCACTTGTCTAGTCGGTCTCCCGTTAGACATGTGGCCGTGTCCTGAACACATTCCAACTTGCAACAATTAAAATTTGAATACAACTGTAGATCACTGGGACGCGTGGGTGCCTTACTTACCCATCGCTCCGGCGGAACCTCAGGAGTTAGAACTACTAGGGGCAGTCAGAATGGATTGCTGTTTGTACTTTAACTAGTCAAGTAAGCAGCAGAAAATTAATGGGTCTGCAGTTGTTGTCAATTCCACCTTACCAGTTTACAGAAATAGTAGCAACTGGTGCCAATACACGACCAGAAACGTTTCAAAGTCATCAAATAATCCCCTCTCTTTACCCAGAGGAACATTCTTGATTTGCGGTGACAGAGCATGGGCTGGCATACCTTCCAAAATAAAGGGAGGTCCTTGTTCGTTAGGAAGATTGTCGTTACTGACACCCAACACCTCAATGATATTAAACATGGCTCGGCGTCATCATGGCAGCAGAATGCAACGCAGCGTGCATAGCTTCACCAGTGAATGTCAAGATAATGTTAGATTTTGGTCCCCTGAGGTGATTATTGCTGCCTCATTCTTAGCGCCTGGTGTTGCCTCAGCAGGAGCATTAGCTCAACTCAACAAGCTAGTATGCTGGCTAGCTAAACAAACGAATGCTACATCAAAGGCCCTAAGCAACCTGCTTTTAGATGTGGACTCAGTGAGACATGCTACACTGCAGAATAGGGCTGCTATAGATTTTTTATTGCTATCCCAAGGTCATGGTTGTGAAGAATTTGAAGGGATGTGCTGCATGAACTTATCCGATCATTCTCAATCCATCCACAAACAAATACGAAAATTGACCAAGCTAACTCAGCAGCTAAAGGTAGAGGATGGGTTGGGTTTAGAAGGCTGGCTAAAGGGATTAGGAATAGGACCATGGTTAAGAGACATTATTAAATACGGCATAATAGTCCTAAGCATTATTGTGATACTTTTACTTGTTTTGCCCTGTGTGTTTACTTGCTTGCAAGGCTTAATACAACAACTTTTGCAGAAAATGCTGAATGCACACCTTGTTGTGCAAAAAGAAAACAGGGGAAGTGTAGAGAGCTTGGCAGAAGAATGGTTAAACAGCAAGGGACATGAAACTGTAAAATTGGTCAAAGTATGAGGGGCTACGTGACTGCTGCAACGGTCAGCATGACCCTGGGTATAGAAATCAGGATATGTAGAAATCAGAGTTTGCAAGAATCAGAATGCTGAAAACTGCTTGGTATGTAGAAATAGATAGAGAAGAACCAAAAAGTATCAATCACAAGAACAGCAAGAGCAACCGAACAAGACAGATGCGCAAATCACACAGCAACCAATCATGAGCTTGGCTTTTGCAATATGCATGAACTAATTAACAAGTATATATAAACTTTGTAATTTGTTGCAATAAACTGAGACTTGATGATCATGATATCATGAGTCTTGTCTCCCGCGGCGCTTCTCCGACAGTGGGAGGCAGATGTTGGCGAGGTGGAAGGATCACCTCAAGTAGCTGAGCTGGCTGCTGTCGTTAGAGCTTTTGAGAGGTTCTCTGAACCATTCAATTTGGTCACTGATTCAGCCTATGTTGCAGGTGTAGTGTCCAGAGCAGAAAATGCAATTCTGCAGGAAGTTTCCAACATTGCATTGTACGAGTTGCTCTCAAAATTGGTAAAGTTAGTCTCCCACCAAGAGCAACCATTTTATGTGATGTATGTCAGGTCACACACCGACCTGCTGGGGTTCATCGCCAAGGGCAATCGAAGAGCTGATGCCCTCACTGCACCTGTTCAAATGGCCCCACTCCCAGATGTGTTCAGCCAAGCTAAGATCAGCCACCAGCTCTTCCATCAAAATGCGCCTGGCCTGGTTCGCCAATTCCACCTGATGTGTGAACAGGCCCAGGCCATTGTGGCCACATGTCCCAGTTGCCAGCAAAACTCTCTCCCTTCCCTGAGTTCCAGAGCAAACCCCCAGGGTTTGAAGAGCTGTGAGGTGTGGCAGATGGATGTAACCCACATTCCATCATTCCGCAGATTCAAATATGTCCACGTGTCTGTAGATACTTTTACGCTTTGGCCCACATACGGGAGAAGGTTTCTGATACCACAAGACATCTGGTTCAGGCCTCCTCCATGCTGGGCATCCCCAAAGTCATCAAAATGGACAACAGCCCAGCGTACAAGTCCAAGGAATTCCGGAGCTTCCTGCAACAATGGGGAATAGAGCATAAGACCGGCATCCCCTATTCCCCGACAGGTCAAGCCATGGTAGAGAGGACCCACCAGAGCCTGAAGAGGGTTTTGCATCAACAGCAACAGGTGATGAAGGTGGAGTCCCCTCAAGTAAGGCTGTCAAAAGCTCTATTTACTATCAATTTCTTGAACTGTACATTCGAGAATTTAAATCTGCCAATTACCAGGCACTTTTTAGAAAGTAATCAATCCAGCCTAAAGGCTTGTCCACCAGTTCTCATTAAGAATCCAGAGACATGGGAAAGGGAGGGACCCTACGAAATGATAACCTGGGGGAGGGGATACGCCTGCGTCTCCACTCCCTCAGGTTTGAAGTGGGTCCCCTCCAAGTGGGTGAAACCTTATGTTCCTAAAACTCCCAAGCCCAAGACACCAACACAGGTGGCCAATGCGTGTTGGAGGAGGAAGAGACGCCATACACTCTAAATTCTCTGTCCCCTCCTCTGTCCTAATATCTCCTGTTTTTAAGATTTATTGTAGATTCCGTTGACCCAGACCCAGCAGACGTGGCCATCAGAATGAACCCCATCCTGTGCAGCTGCTGCTTCTGCTTGGCATGCTCCATCATAGCACCGAGTGGATTGTTCCTCAGCCCCAAGTGAACGTGTGGACAATGCTGGCCAGAGCCTTCAATCAAGATCACATTTGCCTTGCCGCCTCCTCAGCTTCCAATCCGTTGTTAACCTGCCTTGTGGGGATCCCATTTAAGTCAGACGAACTCCCTTTCATTCTCCTCAAAGCCTCCTCTCAACCCAAGAGAAAGGCTCACTCCTTCATAGTCAGAGAAGTAAATCCTTGGGAGGAGTGGGTCAAAAAACTGCCAACTATGAACAAAGACGCCCAAGAATTTGATCTCTTAGGTTCTTCCAAATCTTTTATTTGTATTCATTTCGCCGTTAATCCCCATTCCCAAGCTCACCCATATATGGAAATAAAACAATACAATATTAATTACACAGCCCAAAATTGGTGCAAAAAGATAATACACATCCCCAAGGCATCTACCCCTGATAGCAAACCCCACTCCCTTCCAAATGGTACATTTTTAATTTGTGGTGATCGAGCTTGAGCAGGCATCCCCTCTCGTCTGATTGGAGGCCCACATACTTTCGGCCGGCTGAGCCTGTTTACACCCAAGAAAACCCAAATTTTGGATTGGCAAGCCAAAAACAACAGCAAGGAATTGGCGCGCCCAAAAAGAAGTTTCAATAATTTGGACCCAAATTGTGACTCAGAAATAATTCACTGGTCTAAGCCAAAAGGCGTTGCTATCATCACTATCCTCCCTTGGATAGCAATCGCGAAGGCGATGGGTGAATTAGCCAATCTAGAATGCTGGGTAGCTAAGCAGGCCAACGTTACATCAGCCGCGCTTTCGGACCTTCTATCTGACAAGGAAATAACAAGGCAGGCCACCCTACAAAACCATGCAGCAATTGACTTTCTTTTACTTTTACATAATCACAGGTGAGAGGAATTTCCAGGGCTCTGCTGCCTCAATTTAACATCAAGGGCTGAGGACATCCATAAAAGAATTGATCAGTTACAGCAGCTGGTCAAGGACATTAAGAAAGAAACTGCTGATGCAGACTGGTTATCTGGACTCTTCAGAGGATGGGGACTCTCAGGCTGGGTCAGGTCAATTTTAAAACCGGGACTTTTAGTTGCATTCATTATTTTGGTGATACTAATCGGCTTTGGGGTCATCAAGTGGATGGTGTTTAAGCTAATCAAAGACATCACATCTCCAGTGGAGATAAACAGGGTAGAGGTACCCACAGCTCTGGAAGAAGAGCTAGAAGATTGTCCGTGGTGAGAAACAGCTCCAACCCATCAGCCTAGGTTCGGGGACCTCTACCCTGACTCAGAATACCCCAAGCCGAGTTCACCTCCTTAAGTTTTCGTCCCTTCCTTTTTAAAACAAAAAGGGGGAATTCTTGTATTGGGTTTTTACATTTTTATAATTGTTCTGTAATGGTTTCTCCCTTAACTCCCCATTTCCTCCCAATGGTTCTGCCCCGAGTTTTCCCGCCTCTACCCTCAATGTCTATCTCCCTGAAAACTGCTTAGTCCCTTGGTGCCTTGTCCATCACTTGGCTCCCCATCCCTCTCTTCCAGATTCTTCTACTTTGGGCATCAAGTGATTGGCTGGGGGCAAGGGGCCCCTCCCTTAAGATTCCCCCATTGGTTTTTGTACCTGTCTATCCCCTCATCCTCCACTCCCTCAAATCCCCCCATTGGTTAATGGGGGTTCCCTTCCCCCTGTTACCACTCCCATATTTAAGCTGTTGCCAGAGTGCAGAGAGGGCGCTCGGCTATTGGATCACCTGGTGTTTGGAGCTTCTCAGAGCCTGGATTAAAACCAAGTTTGCTTCCCCAGCCTTGAGTTGGCTCCTTTGTTATCTCCTTGGACGCTGCGTCTCCTCCATATTGGACCGACAGCGAAGCGCTCAGTCCAAGCTGTTCCCCGACTCTCCTGGAGATACAGGGGAGTGTCCCCTGTAGCTGTCTGTGCCACAGCTGGGCAGGTGAAGCCAGGGGCACGGCAGCATATTTTCTTCCAATTTCGCTAAAAGGTTTTTTTTCCTCTGGCTAGAGAAAAATAAATGACAGTAATTTTAAAAGGAATTTTCACTTCCTTCATATGTTCTGTGTCATTTGAGGTTGTTTAAAACACTATAAATTTCAGTATATTTTGAAGGTGGATTAGTGTTTCCAAATTTTTTTTTTAATTTATTTAAATTGGAGTGGCATGTTCTACACTCATATTTTTATGTCGACCACTTCTGGATTTTAGAACCTGTCAAATTATATGCAGCCTCCCCAGTGCCCAATTCAGGGGGGCAATCACTGCCCTAGTCCGCCTGGCCACATCTGACATTTATGGGGAGACATCCATGTTAAAATATACATAAATACTTCAGAGCTTAGTACTAAGCAAAGCCACAAGGTGGCACAGTCCTCTGCTCTGAAGCGTTGCTCATGAAACTTCATTTCCCAAAGTAAACTCAACTCCAGAATTTCCCTTTTCAAGAGGGAATCACCCAGCCTCTCTCCATCCCTGCATGCAGTTTCAGAGTAAACACTGATGGTGGGTGTAGCTTTCCTGAGAGTGAGATCTTTGTTGTATAATAAAACCCAACTATGGAAATACTTACCTGACAATATTTTGCTGCTACTAATTTTTCTCAGCCCTAGAAAATTTGTAACAGTAAATCCCCATTTTGCCAGTGGAAGTAGCATCTCTGCTAGGCAACAGTTTGTTTGGTGCCTGATTTCAGCATTAATATCATGAGGGTTATGCAGGTTTTCAGAACAAGGTAATCTATTTATCTATCTCCTCATTTTCTTCTTTGGAGGGAAATGTGGAAGGTATGGAAATCCTGAGATGAGAATCTGGGAAAGGCAAGTGCCCAGAGGGAACAAATGATCTTTTGTGGGAGAAAAAAAAAAAGAAAATAATTCCTTATAGCACTTGTTTGCAGAGACAAGTGCATTTGTCAAGGGCATAGGGAGGATTTAGCATCACTAGGAAAAAGCAGAGCAGTAAAGGGAATCATCAGCGTATCTGTAATTTTCTGTTTTCTTCTTGCCTACCATGGAGTAAATGCAGACTCTTGGAGCTACTTCTGTTTGCTGACTGAGTGTTGTTTGACAGTAGGTAGAAATAATTTCTCTCATGTAGACTGTTTTGTTTGTCTTTGTCTTAATAAGAAACATGCCAGTGCCCAACCTGTGCACAGACATCCTGGTCCTTTGGGCTGGAAGAACCAGTGTTTTGCTGTTTACTTCTGAAAGGAAAGACACCCAGCAATGATGCATCTCTGCTTGGTGTTACAAAGTTCTGACAACTGATCCTTTTGGTACTGTTGAAAATAGTTGTCTATACACATATATACACACATTTTCTTCCCTGTCCCTCACTTCTGTACTGTCCCTTTTTGGAGGTTATGTATATAAAATTGCTATGTGTGTTATATCTCTCTAGATATATATTTATCATTTCTACATAGGTTTAGATATGAGTGCTTGGGAATCATGAGGAATTAACTAACTGTCCTTGACTCTGTTGAATTGAAATCAACCCCTGTATATATCCCAAGTCAAGCCAGATTCCCATGTAGAAAATGTACATTTATTTCCCTGTTCATCATTTCTGTACTGTCCCTTCTTTGAGCTTTGCTCCATGCTACAGGCTTAAATGGCTGTGCTGAGCCTCCTGTCCTTTGTGAAGGCTTCGTTCATGGGGCAGATCAAACCTCAGGGACACAAGTATGATTCTATAGGGTCCCAAGGCTGCTGCAGGAGCTGGCAGAACTGAAAAGAGCCAGACTCAGGGCTGGGTGCTGGCAAATAATGTGTCCAACCAAATCCTGCTCCAAAATGTGCTGTTTTTATCAGTTGCAGAAGTCCAGAGTTTAACTCAACAAGAATGAAATCAGACTTCTAGAACTGCTTTGATTTTCCTGTCCAAAGGGCAGAGATTTACTTTAGGTGGCCTTTCTCTTAGTAGTTGATGAAATGCCTGAAGATCTCCTCGTCGTTGCATGGGAAATAGAAGTTTGAAACGTCTGCGAACTCACGCCCTGTACATGAGGCATATGGGAGTGCAGCAACTGATGACCTAAATGAGAACATATAAGTAGTTAGAACTCAGTGTTTACTCCTGGCCCTGGCTGTTAATTCCTTCTGTACATTGTGTGGGCTTTCACCACTGAACTCCACCAAATGTCTAAAATGCAGCAGCAGTGTTTCAACAGGGGCCTATTCTATTCTCAGTCCCTTCCACAGGCTGAGGTGCCCGAGCGCCTTCATCCGGGCTGCTGCAAGGGGAAACACTACACTTCCCTTCCTGTAGGAACATCACTAGCAAGAAGAGGTAGGACTGCCCCAGGAGAATGGATCTTTTTTGTGGCAGCTTGAAGTTAAAATGAAAAATTAGTGAAAGGGCATCTCCACTGCATTATTTTTTCCCAATCACTCTGCATCTTCCCCTGCCCTGCCAGAGTCTGACAGAGCAATTATATTCTTGATCAAAACATGCCACCTGCTGTTTGTGAGAAGGGAGACATGTATAGTCAATAAAGCCAGTGCATAAACTAACCAAACTGGAAATGTATTTGCATTGCAAAACCAGTCAGAAGTCCTGGGTGCCACAGGTTAGAGTATGACCTTGGCCACCGTACAAAAATCACCTGGCAACACTGCACTCTTAGAATCCTAGAATCATTAAGGTTGGAAATGACCTACAAGTAATAGACTTTAACCATTAGCATAGAACTACTGTGTTCACCACTAAACCTTATCCCAAATTGCTGCATCCACATGCCTTCTGACTACTTCCAGGGATGGTGACTGCAGCACTCGCCTGGGCAGCTTGTTCCAATGCCTGACAACTCTTTCAGTGAAGACATTTTCCCCAACATTCTGTCTATACCTTCCCTGTTGCAACTTGAAGCAGCAGTTTCCTCTCATCCTGTCACTTGTTGCTTGGGAGAAGATATCAACTCCCACCTTGTGACAACCTCTCTAGACTGATAAGATCCCACTGAGCCTCCTTTTCTCCAGGCTGATCATCCCCATCCCCCTCAGCTGCTCCTCAGAAGACTTGTGTTCCAGACCCTTCTCCAGCTCTGTTGTTCTTCACTGGACTCACTCCAGGACCTCAATGTCTTTCTTGGAATGAGAGGCCCAAAACTGAACTCAGGATTCATAGTATGACCTCATCAGTGCTGAGTACAGATCTTTTCCCTAGTCTTTCTAGCCGCACTATTTCGAATGGCCGGGATGCCATTGGCCTTCTTGGCCACCTGGGCACTACTGGCTCATATTCAGCCACCATCAACCAGCACTCCCAGGTGCTTTTCTACCTGACTGCTTTTCAGCCACTTTCCCCCCAGCCTGTAGCATTACATGGGGGTTTTGTCACCCAAGGGCTGGGCCTGGCATTTCACCTTGAACCTCATGCAATTGGCTTTGTCCCATTGATCCAGCCTGTCCAGATTCCTCTGCAGAGCCTTCCTACCCTCTAGGAGGTCAGTGCTCCAACCCAGCCTGGTGTCATCTGTGGACTGACTGAGGGTACCTGATCCCCTCATCCAGATCATTGCTAAAGATATTAAACAGGACTGGCCCCAACACTGAGCCTTGGGGAACACCCTCTGTGCATGGTCACCATCTGGATTTAACTTCAGTCACAACCATCTCTGGGCCCAGCCATCCAGCAAAATTTACACTGAGCAAAGTGTAAATTTGATTGTGTGGCACACAATCAAGCCATGAGCAGCCAGTTTGTCCAGCCAATGCTGTGGAAAATGCTGTCAAAGGCTTTATTAAAGTCCAGGCAGACAACATCCACAGTCCTTCCCTCATCCACTAAGTGGGTCACCTGGTCATAGAGGCAGATCATGTTGGTCAAGCAGCAGATGGGTTTCATAAACCCTTCCTGGCTGGGCCTGATCCCCTGGTTGTCCATTATGTGCCACATGCTGGCACTCAGGACAATCTGCTCCATGACCTTCCCTGGCACCAAGGTCAGGCTGAGAGGTCTGTCCTTCCCCAAATCCTCCTTCCCACCCTTCTGTAGATGGACATTACTGTTGCTGACTTCAGTCAGCTGGGAGGCCCCTGGTTCACCAGAACAGCTGACAAATGGTTGGAAATGGCTTGGCAAACTCTTCAAGTGCCCTTGGGTGGATCCTATCAGGGCCTATAGCCTTGTGTATGTCTAGATGTGTAGCAGGTCACTGAGCTGTTCTCCTGAATTATGAGGGCTTCATTCTGCTCCCCATCCCTGCCTTCCAGCTCAGAGGGCTGGGTACCTGGAAAACAACTGATCTAGTTATTAAACACTGAGGCAAAGAAGGCATTAAGTAGCACAGTCTTTTCCACATCCTTTGTCACTATTGATCTGCAGATCTGCAAATGCTGTGGGCCAGCAAGACCAGAGTCTGGACAACCTTGCAGATTACTGCCTTCCATCCAGAGCCAAAGCACGCAATTGGCACTGCCTAAGAAAGCCACAGTGCAAGCAAACACCCCTGCTGCCTCCAGCTGAAAGTTCCTAACACAGGGCAAGGAAGGGTCTAGCCAGGACAACAAAACTGCTGTTGAAGCAGATTACAAGGCAACACCCAATATCTGCTTCATAAGAGCAGTGATAACAGAGGAGGCCCCTGGGAGGAACCACTGCCTCTGTGAAAGGGAAAATTCCCAATGGAGACCCCATATAACATGCTTTAACTTTTGGTCAGCCCTGAAGTGGTTGGGTGGCTGTGAGAAGGTGAGGTGTCCTGGGACTTTTCAGCTGGTACCTGGGCTTGGATGGCTTTTGGGATGCTATTGAGACATTCTGGAGCACAGAGGCAGAACTGCAGCCCTCTTTGATGTTGTGCATGCAGTCCTGCCCCAGCACTGCCTCCTAGATTGTCTGCCTGTTGCTGCAGAGCGATCCCCTCGGTCTTAAAGGAGTCTGCAGGACAGCCACAGGTCCCTGGAAGGGCTGGGAGACACCATATGCTCTGCAGAGAGGGAAGGAGGGAAGAAGGGGTTAAAGGACAGAGGGAGGGACGGCTACATTAGCAGATGTCCAGGGCTGAAAAGTAGGTCACCTATTTCTGCCTCGGGGGGTGATTGAAAATCGGCACTACATCAATGCACAAACAAAGCCGAGTAATAGAGCAAGGAATGAGCTTTAGAAGACTGACAGAAATCCTCGAAGTACACACATAGCTTTTCTAACACAGAGCTATTCTATTCTATTCTAAGCTATTTTCTAACCATACAGAGCTATTAATTTAGACTAATTAAAAAAATATTTTTACCCACATAAACGTATATACAATCACATAAGAGGAGAGACTAATGAAAAGGAGAAAAATTGAATGAAAAACACCCAATAAAAGCAGAATTTATCTTATTATCCATATGCAAGGCTTGAACAGATGTTTCAGGTTTTTCTTTGCAGCCTTATGCACATTATTTAGGCCTAGATTCTCAAGGCTGAGTACTAACCCCAGTTGATGCCTTTGTGAGTCCTTGTAAAACAGACATTTGCAAATACTTCTGAGCTTGTGACCCTCAGTGTGCCTGTGTCTCTCTTAACATGAAAAGTTTCCATAGCATGACTGAAGCAGGTCAGGTGGTCTCTGCAAGGCACTCCCTTCCTCAGATGTTGAAATTACACGAACAGTTAATTGCAATCACCTACACTTCTCAGGAACCTAATCCCATGCTATGAGGGCAAGAAGGTCAGGACAGATGGGATGAGAAGGAGATGAGATACAGGAAATTAGGTGGGTTTCTCCAGTCAGGTCAGGGTAGAGTCACTCAGTATTTATATTCTCTAATTTATTAAAAAAAAAAAAAAAAAAAAAAAAAAAAAAAAAAAAAAGACAAATTCTGATAGACATAAAAGCAGCCCTAGCACGTAATAATAATCACTCCTGACACCATATTATCCCCACAGGATAAAAGCTATTGGACTCACAGTAACACAAAAGATCTTTCAGGTAGGAAAAAACAATGGACTCTTACTGTTTTGTATAATTTGTTCAGAAAACAGAATATTTCTGAACTTTTATAGATTTTTAAGTGCCTTAATGAGAAACTTCTGAAATACTTTAAATGCTGCAGAAAACATATGGGTGTGGGGTTTATCTGTTTGGGTTATCACAGTTACCAGGCACTCTTCAGAGCTCTCTGGTGCAGGATGTTCCAAGCAAAACTTAAAAACTCTTATTCATTGATGTCCTATTTCTTTCACACCAACAGTGAAATAACTTTTTGGAAAGAAGCTGTCCGATGAAATCCTCACACATAAGGAATTACATCAGCTGTCTAAAATCCAGACTTGGAGGAAGACTCAGGGAGTGTTACACATTTGCTACAGTCAAGTCCTTGGTAAGATCAATTGAGTTTGAAGATATTTGTTCTCAAGCAGGGGCTGAAGAACTGCCCTTGCATTCTGCCATCTTTCTTGAACCATCCTAAGGTTAGTTCAAGCTCTGTTCAGCCTGGATATGGCATCCTTAATGTGCCTGTGCCACGTTCCTAATTTAAAAAGACTTAAATAGCATTGTCAAGTGGGTCATGAGGTCTCTGCAAGGCATTTCTATCTTAGAGATGGGAACTACCTGCACAGGTAATTGCACTCAGACTTTTTAGGAGCCTAATCCCTTTGAGAGGCACTCCTCATCTTTGCATACATGTTCCAATACCAGGAGACCAGCAGGTCAGGATAGACAGGAAGAGAATGGGGCTGAGATAAAGAAAGCATCTTAATTTTCCTTGAAGTACTGTGAAGGCTATTTTTCAACCTTGTTTTTTCTTTGCTTATTTAGTCATCATAGTTCTCAAAAGATGGGTCAGCTGATCATAGTGGTCCTTCCTGGCATTGAGACAGGGAAACATCTTCCTTTGTTGCTTCCTACCCAGTGGAACAATGGGTTAAAAACAGAGTTCGGCTCTGCATTTCAAGGTTGCAGTACTTAAACTATGTGCAAGTTTTGATATTGACCAGTTTGGGGGAATGACATACCCTTTTTTTTTGTGGTGGAGTTGAAGGGGAAGAAAGAAAAGAGAAAGGAAAAGCTTAAAGCAAAAATAACCTGCAACTGCTGCTTATGACATGCACCTGATTAGATGACTGTGTTCACAAGTTTGCCTGGGTAATGCAGCCTGTTTATATAATCTCTTTCGGTCCCCCGCCAACATTTCACAGAAACTCGATAGTTACTAGGCATCTGTATCATGGTTGGTTGGGAAATGACACAATATATGCACTTTGCACGCTTGAAAAGCACTTTAATTTTCTTAGGAGAAGTACCATGAAGGTAATTTCTCTAACTTGTTTTTCCTCTGTGCTAGTTTAATCAGCTTAGCTATTAAAAGATAACACGGGTTTAGGACTATCATTAGACCAGAGTGGTCATGTGGTTATGCTGGTAATTAGCAGTTAGCACTGTTGCTGAACAGTGTGACATTTTTTAATAGGTAACTACATAATAAAACCAGTACCTAGTGCACATCTAATGAAGCAGAAGAACAATGAACACTCTCTCTCCTGGGATCTGTATTCAAGTACTTGTCTAGCAACTTTCTGCTCTCTTTTCTCCTCTGTCATATTAGTATCTCTATCAAAAGCTTTTAAGTGCTTGAAATGGGATTAAAACACTGCAGTCTAAAATTGCAATCCTGCAATCCACCTGCTCAGCTGCTCTGTAAGCTTTAAGGTATCAAAAAATCCCTGTGAGGGCCCTGAGAGGGTCAGACAGGTGACATCTGAATCATGGTGCAGAAGCTCTGTATCATTTGGCCTGAGTTCCCAGGAGTTCAGTTTGGTCAGCATCCCAGATCCTAGGCCTACTTCCAGGATACTGGACTCTTCACAGCTCAAGAGTCCTTAGGTATGTTTTCTTTTGAAGCACAGCCAGAGGGAAAAGAAATGGAGATGGAGCTCCTTTTATACAAAAGTCTTAATGAGACTGTGATATTGCTCCCTTTGCCATGGAAATTTCAATCCGCACCTCCCAAATGTACCTATAATCACCAGATTACAAGCTCTCCTGGGGTGGGAAGGTGCTGCCAGGCTCCTATCAGGTCAGTTAGTACCAGAGAAGGAGAAACAGTGCTGTACACCAGTCATCCAAGACAATTTCTCTGTACCTGCACTGGGTGCTGCACGTGTATGTTGTTTAACAGATATTAAGTTCTGCTCACTTTTATGGCTGGACTTGTGTTTCAGTCTCAGATGTTTGTTGGAAACTATACATTATTTCTTCTGCTTACAGTACACACTCTGTTTTGTTACTAGAGCATGATTTGCTTCTGATGTTAATAACTGATGTACCCAGGTCTTCCCCTGTTCCCCATGATTCCTAAGTGTTATGTTTGGATGGGAGGTAACCTCCAACCCTTTTATCTGGACAAAATAACCAAAAGGCTCAAGGGAAACCACCCTGCATATATATATATATATAGGGACAGTGGTAGCACCAGGACATAATGTTTAGGATTATTAGGTTTCCATTTCTTCACCCATTTTCCCATGTAATAAGGTTTATGGAGTTTCCAACAAATTATGTCAAACTGTCTTTTGACCATGCCCTCACCAATCACTGTTTCCTCTGCTCTTTTATAAAATGGATGGGAAGAAATCAGTGCTTTGCCCATACTGCTGGCACACCTTGCCAACCTTCAGCATCCTCTCAGAAAAAGAGAGGATCTATCCCAAGAGGGATGGGGTTGATCAGTCAGGACAGCTTTCTGGTGCAGCTACCCAGCAGGCTCCCATACCTGCATGCTGGGCCCACACTGTGCACTTTGCTGGCAGGTCAGCAACATCAGCAGGTTACTGTTAATGTTAAATAACATTAACTGCTTTTTGCTCCCAGGTGATATGCCATTGATTGCTAGTGCTGGGCAGGTGGGAGAAAAGCATGACCAATACTGATATATGGTCTCCCATGGAGAAAGAAGGGGGATGGCCAAAGCTCTCAAGTGAAAACAAAATGGATTGGTGCCAAAACCTCCCTCCATGCCTATGTTCTTTCCAGCAGGGCCACAAGTATGTTATGGAGGTCCAACTCTACTCCCCAGCAGCTTTGCCTTAGAAATGCTGATAGGATCAATGCTTGAAATGAGATTAGAAAACTGAACTTGAACATTTTGTTTCAACTAAATGGATTAACTTGTGGGTCTGGTGTAGTCAAACATCCATGTTCACCCTCAGCATCATAACCATGAAGTTATTGTTCAGAAATGTTCCTTCTCTCTTCTTAAAGCTACTTAGTTTTCACAATTTTAATAAGATGTTGAGCTAAACATTAAATCATTAAAATTCTTTAATAGACTTTATTCTCTCCTGAACTGTAAGATGAACAATGGATTTTGTAAGGGCTATGTTTAAACCAGAGGTGTTTCTGTCTTGGCTGACCTTACTCTACAAATATTCTTTCAGTGTAAACAGAGATGGGGACTCTAGTGCAAGGCACCCAATTGTCCCTCTTTTTCTGGGTCTGTTTCCTACATGTAACTTGTAGTGCTCAGAAGAGTGAACCTCAACCAGATTAAAAGAGGTTAAGCTATGACTTCATTTTATGCCTGAGTTGATTGAACAGCCAGATATCAAAACTGGGGAGGTTCAGCTCCAGATCTGTGTTCAGGTGTTCCTGTTCCCTTGCAGGCAGTGGTGCTTCCCTGTGCCTGTGGGAAACCCAAGTCTGCAAGCTGGGTAAACTGGAAACAAACAACCTCTCATAGAATCCCTCAGCTGCCCTGGGGGGACAAAGGGAAGACAACACGTTGATAGGGACAGGACTATGGTTGTCTTGGCAGAGCTGAAGCAGAAGCACACCTCACATGCTCATGGTCTGACATTATGGTTCTATAAGAGCAGCAGCAGCTAATAGTGAAATGCTGCTGAAAGGCTACTGTCCTGCCTGCCCTCCTCTGCTGTCACATCCAGCAATTGCAGAGCCACAGGACAAGCTGGCTTGGCAGGCTGTGCCACTCTTGGGAAGACAAGCTTGTTCTCCAAGGTGTGGCAGAGCTGCTGAGTCACAGCAAGCCCTAAGAAATGCTTCTCCTGGCACCTGCAGGGAGCCCACCTGAGCCCACCAGCTCCTGGAGGGAGCACAGCTATGGCTGAAGGATTATAGGTTCACACTGAGGAAACATGCTCAGCATCCTTTGATGGGGTGACAGTGACTGAGCAAGCTGATTATTTGTAAATTTTTTATTTGCCTATCACTTTATGCTGAGGAAGGGGCTTCCTCGAGGGAGTAGAGGAATTCACCAGAAGTGCTGTCTCTCAAAGTGTCACAGGCAGCAGCCATCACTAAGTTAAGATACTGACACTTGAAACCCTAGCCTAGTGATTTAGTAAAACACCATCAAGCTTCAGGTCCATTGCCTAAAAGTTAAAGTTAGAGTTCCCTCGCCAGCAATAAAATACTACAGTCACCTGAAGCAGGCTAGGTTTTTGTTTCTGATTTGCCTGTAATCACAGGCACAGGAATGGTTTGGAGATCTTCAGATTTGCACATAACTCCCAGGGACAAAGGACTGGGATTTCACTCTTTTGCCTCTGGTTCAGCTTACTGTGTGATGTTGAGCAAGCCACAAAACCTCCCCATTTCCCCCAGGTGTTCAGTAGATCCTCTTTGAGACATGAAGTGTTTCTACCTTGAGGTAGTAGTGCCCTGGCATTAGCAACTTATATGGGTAATGGCAGTTCCACTTGGACAGCTGTAGTTTCAAAAAATAATTGCACAAAATCCAGATTTAGAAATATATTGATAGGAAATCTCTAAGATAACAACAGGGCCTATGAAGATCCAAACTTTTTTGGAATTGTGATGGTGGTGATAGGACCCTTGAAAATCAGATATGTGCCAGCGCAAATATTATCCTGCCTCTTCTGAGTTGAGATGCATCCCTTGCTGCCAGGGCACATTTGCTCATGATATAGGCTGTGTCCACAGCAGCACAGTTTAACACTTAGTTATCTGTGAGGACATGCTTAATATTTACAGGAACTATACTAGGTACCTAACTATTTTACTGTTGTAGCTGTTCTACACTCAAGCTATTAATACCCTCTCCAGATACCACTTCTGGTGCTTGCTATATTATATGTTATACGTTATGTATTACATTATATATTTTTTTTTATAATCTCATTATCCTTTTAACAACCGCCCTGCTTGTCCTGGGGATGCCATTTAACATGGTACACTCATCCATCCATTGTTTAGACCCATTTTTCCTGTTAAGTCTCTAGTCAAAATTTCCAGCGTCTTTCCTACACACTGTCATTGACAACACAACTAGAACTGCCTCTACACACTTTATATTGTGAAATCTCCATTTGTTGTAGGTAGTGCCAGTACTCTCTGCTGGAACATACAAGTGGCATGACAAAAACAAAACCACCCCACAAAAAAAGCAGACACAGTGAAAGAAAACAAAAAGAAGACAGCTAAAATAAATGTGGAAAAAATACAGTTTAGAGACCTTTCTGGACTGAAACATCAGCTGAAATGTTGAATAAAGAAACAATGTCCCATTTCATGTCGATTGTTTTGAGAATAATTTTTTTTTTGTACATTTTACTAAATAAATGTGCTTACATTAAAAGGAAAGCAAAAATCAGGCTGTACACTCAAGAGACCTAATTGTGTAACTCTGTGCATTAAATATCAGCAAATACATTTCATGCTGCTGAGTTTATACCATGGTTTTGTGACACATTAAGATCACATGTACCCATAGTTGCTGCAGCTCCACTGACTTATTCAGGCAGAATGAGATGATCATGTGTCTGTGCTGGCAGCCAACAATATCCTATTAACAGAAACAACCCACCAGGCTCACAGCTTGAGGAGGGCTTCTGTTCACAGGGGTTTTGTAAGACAGGGACATTTTACTGAGCAGTCATATACTGATACACTGAAGGGGGGCAAGCACAAGCACAGCTCTTAGTAGGATAATGGACACTGCAACTCAGTCTTTGGGAGAGCCAGTAATGCCTGCAGAGAGGACAGGAGGCAAAGCTTGGTCAACTGGTGGGAAAGACACAGGAACACAAGAAAGGCTGACATTGTGGCCAGCTTTCTATGCAATAAGCATTATGAAACCAAGTACCTGAGCAGCTGGCAAGAGTTTCCTTTGGACAAAGCACAAAGGCCAGGCCACATTAGCCTGTTTTCAGCTATTGTAAATCCAGTAGCTACCTTTTCCTTAGAAGCAAGTGTCTTAACCTATCTTTCTGTATTTAGAGAAACCCCAAGCAGCCTATATCCTATTTTGAAATTCTTGAACAGAATTGTGAAGGAGCAGATGTGGAGTCCCTCTCATATGAAAAGGACACACACAGAAAGGTAAGCAAAGGCTGAAAATAGTTTACAATGCTATTACACTGTCCCTTTGTCCAAACCCCAAGATTTTTTATGTAGAGACACGCTCCCATTAGCACCTTATTCTTGTAGACCAAGGTTTGAGCCCATTTCTAGCTTGGATCACTGAAAAAGGTGCTGCTTTCTGCAGCAGCACCCTCAATATTTGTTTCTTGTCTCTATCACTAGCTTTGTCTTAATGAGAGCAGACCTGCTGATTGTTTTTCAGTAGGAAGTAAGTACAGCTGTGCTGAGCTTAACTTTGTCAGATGAGTATGTGAAAGATGTGAAGATACATTATTCACAGTGGAGTTGCTTTATCCTAGACTGCTGATTCATAATGAAGGTAAAGAAGTATATTGTTTTCCCCTCTCTTCGGTACATGAAATAAACACAGTGCTTCCCTTCAGTTTCCATGTCCTCTGCATGAGAGGCCTGCAAGGACTACCCTAATGCTAAACTATCATTTCAGCTCTGTTGTTTCTTTCCCCGGTGTAACTAAATAAATTAATGAGTCCTTGCCTTAACTAGACCATGCCCTTTTAACAAGAAACCAGTCAAAACCACATTGAAACCTGACAAAATCCCATTGAAGCCAGGCAAAAGCCCACCAAAACCAGACAAAATCTGAGGACACCAGGCAAGGCAAGTACCTGATGGTAACTTGGCTGGGCAGTGTCCAACAGGTGGACAGATGTCATCCTGACTGTGACATTCTGAAACCAGGGAGGCTGCCCTGAGGGGCCAAGGGGCTCGAGCCAGAGGGGTCACCACCTTTTTGGGCAGAGGTTATTCGGGAGGCTTTGCGAAAGAAGGCCAAAAGCATCCTGGCTGACCAGAATTTGTTCATGCCTTTAAGGCACATGTCGCTCAACACGCACCATGGGTTGAACGCCTGTTCAGGTGTGTGCCACCTGAGCTTTCCAGCAGAGCCCCTTGCCTGTCTGCTCAGCCAGGCAGGGCTGCAGTGCAGCAGCCACACCAGCGGCTCTGCAGGTGGCAGACAGGGAGGTTTGCCAAGGCTGAGGCACAGCACCCACCCTGGATCTCACACAGGTTCATTCCAGAGCACTTTGGGCTGTATCGGGAATAGTGTGGCCACAGGACCAGGGCAGTGATTGTCCCCCTGCACTGCTGAGGCCACACCTTGAGTGCTGTGTCCAGTTCTGGACCCCTCACTACAGGAAGGACACTGAGGTGCTGGAGTGAATCCAGAGAAGGGCAATGGAGAAGGGTCTGGAGCACAAGTCCTGTGAGGGGCAGCTGAGAAAGCTGGGGGTGTTCAGCCTGGGGAAAAGGAGGGTCAAATGAGACCTTATCACTGCACAACTGCCTGAAAGGAGGCTGTAGCCAGGTGGGGGTTGGCCTCCTCTCCCAGCCAACAAGCAGGCTCGGGAAAAGGCAAGTCCCGCCGGTGCAGGAGGCGGGCAGCGCCGCCGCCACTCGCGCACCCCAGGCGGCCGCTCCGAGACCGGGGCCCGCCGCGGCCCTCGCGCGCCGCCGCCCTGTTGTCAGGCAGTTTGGCGCCCGCGCGCGCCCTGGGGGCGTGGCCCGGCGCGCTGGCCAATGGCGAGGCGCGGCGGGTGAAGATGCGGGACGGACGCCACCGCTGGCTCCCGCCCCCCCGCCGCGGCCTCCGAGCGCCTCGGCTCCGGATTGGAGGGAACGGATTTATTTTTAAAAGGAATCTGCTTTCTCTATTGGCCGAGAGAGACGCCTGTCAGCATGACGTTACCTTGTTGCTAGGCTAGGAAGGTGGGAATCGATGTGCACCCGCCCCGTGCGCTGATTGGCCAACGGGAAGCCGGGAGCCCGCCGCCATCCGCATCCCACCCTGTCGCAGTCGCGTAGATGGGTGACTGACATTGGCCTGGCGGCCAATGAGAGACCGAGCTCCGCACAGCACCCAATAGGAAGGGGCAAACCGGGGAGAAAGGCGGTTCCGGGGCGAGGTGATTGGCAGGTGGGCGGAGGTAGAGGAGGGCTCGCTGGAGCTGCAATGTCCGCCATCTTGGAGCGTCGGTGATGGTGGCGAGCGGAGGCTTTCCCGCCTGAGCGGAGGCACCCGGGGCCTGTGGCGGGGGACGCGCTGCCGAGGTACGGCCTGGACGGCGCCGTGATCTCCGCCCCGCCGCTTCCAGGGGAGCAGCGCTCCGGCGGCGGCTCCTCCGCGGCGGCGCGGGCCTGGCGCCCGCTCACGGCCGTGCGGGGGCTCCGGGCGCTGCTCGTGCGCGGCCTCCCGCACCCGCAGCGCGGAGCCCGGGGCGCGGCTGCGGGGCGTGGGGGCCGGAGCGCGGCGGGGAGGCCAGGCCGCACGGCAGAGCCTTCCGTGCCTGCCGCCGCTCCTGCCCCGGGCTGCCGCGCGGGGCTTCTCTGCTGGGACGGTTGGGCTGGTCTGGGGCTTTAACAAGGCGGCTTCTTGGAACTGTAATGTTTTAAGAGCGTAGCAGTGTTTGGGTAAGCTTTAACTGCTGTTAAATGCGCTTGGCAAAATCTCACTTAGAACCTGCCAGTTTTTTCTGGTTTTGGTTTTCGTTGGTTGCTAAGAACTTTCCAAAGTGTAAGAGGGAATTAGTGTTATTGTCTATTTAGTGTCATACGAGACTGTCTTGTATGACATAAGTGCAATTGAGGCTAAAGATCATTTCTGTCAGCATAAACGTTGTTTAAGTCAGTGAGATACTTTGAATGGGTGTGTTGCTATTTTAAAAAAAGTGTTCTGACTGGAGAAAACTTAGGAGTAGGTGGATAGATTTTGAAAGGAGTCCTTTGCGATGTTGACAACTTAAAAATGAAAGATTATGTTACTTATTGGTGGTGGTATTACTTAGGTTTTGAATGTCCTTCAGTGGAATGAGTAAGTGTACTCTTAACAGTGCAGTGTGTTTTTGGATTGCACAAACACCTGTGTGGGTTTTTTTTTTTCTGGGATGCTGAAAAATGGGAAGTCTCTGTTTCAGTTTTCCAGGAAGATTGCTGAAGTTATTTGAACTGAATGGTCCATTTCCAGTGCAACAGGCATTCAGATAAGACTCTGATTATTTATCTCTGTGTTATTTATGTTTTCAGTAGCAAGACATGGACTAACTGAAGCTTGCAAGAGTTTCTTTATTATACAAATAGAAAATAACACTGCAGAATTACCTTTCAATATGTAAATTGTGAATGAGACACCATGCAAAAGTGATATCCAGTTTACATGTTTTTCTTGATAGTTTATATTTTTAAGTACTTGTTTAAGTTCACTTAAATTACTTGTTTTGTCCATCTATGATACTATTTGAACATAAGGAATTCTTCTTATTGGCTTTCTGTTTGAAAAGCAGAATGTATAGATATTGAATCCTGCACTGTCTGGAGTTACTAAAGGAATTTATTTTCTAAAACTACTTGGAAATACTGTTTTGGCCTGAAGAACTGTTGGTGAGGTCTTTTTACAATGACCAAGGAAAACATTGAGTGAATTGAAAGGTGTAGTTTAGAAATTCCAGAAAAGCAACCTGTTTAACAGGAATGCCTTTAAGTAGGGTAGTGCATTACAGCTTCTTTACAAGCCAGTTAGATTTGTACATAAACTGCTGTAAGCAGCACAGCTTTGGATTTTTTAAAAATACAATTCAAGTAGCTGTTATTCCCTTATGAAATTAAAGATACTGAGTAGTTTATGTGTCTCTTCACAATACTGCCTGCAAACTGCTGACTTCTGCTGAGTTGCTGAAGTGAACAAAAGTGACTTTTTCCTTTGGCATGTTTCTGTCTTGCACTTAAAGGAGGTGATGCTATAGCCTGTGTACCACTCAGAGAATCAGATCATGTTCCAAGAGTGAAATTGAAGTGAATTAGTAGATGGAGCCTGAATTTAGCAGTATTAGAGCAGAAATTTGTGTATGTAGCTTTAGTATTGACAGATGTTTAGAGAGTGAACTCTGTTGTTATGGCTCAACATCTTTGCTTATTTACTCAGCTTAATCTTGACGTGAATGTACTGTGAAATGCTAAAGAGCAGGCTCAAAACCAACCAGTCAGAAGGGAGAAATGTGTTGAAGAAGTGTCTGGTCCCCTCGCCTTTCTATCCATTAATGCCCTGTTTTGTTCAAGTGCTTAAAAAGCCTTGAAGTATGTATTTAAATTCACAGTGAGAGATGGAAGCTAAAGAATGGCTTATTGCAATATGGTTGCAAAGAGCAGTGTTTCAGCATAGTACATCTTTGTCTTCACTTTTGTATTCACTTTTCTTGGGTAACTGAGTTAATTTATGGCTTTTGGAACTATGGTGGAAACCATGGCTTTTGTGCTTGGGCAGAAGAGGAGCTGGTATGACCATAGTGGTCTCTTTCTGTGGTAAGGTAGGATGGCTTCAGCACACTGTGTGCCCTCTAGATTAGTCTTGTAGTCGCACCTTCACCTGTGGAACTTAAACTTGCTGTGTACTCCAGTATCTCATATTCCAGGTTTAGGAATACTGTGTTATCTCAGGTTAATACCTCACACCCAGATTCTAAAGAGCAAGCTGTAGAGCCATTGTTTTTGGCAAAACTTTTCACAACAATAAAACAAGTAGGGGTAAATGGGAAAAACATCTTGCTTGTGTCTTCGTATTTTGGTAAGTTGGAGGAATAGAGCAAAGAACTTGAGAAACTAGTGATCCCGGATATTTTTGGAGTGGGAAGCAAGCCTGAAAGATCAGGGAGAAGACACAGAGAATACATGAACATCATGTCGAAAGCTCTGCATAGCATGTTTAATTGTTTCTGTAGCGTGTCAGGGTGCCAGCATTTGTTTTAGAAACCATGTGCTACTAAGCAACTGAAGTAAAATATTTTTCTACTCTTGGATATTATATGTAGCTTTATAGCTAGTTTGGGACACTTCTCAGGAAGTGGAATAGACTGACTTGAAAAGATTGGGAGGACATGTGGTTTAAGCTTGCCTGTTTATGGAATAGCTCTTCACATAATATTGGCAAAAAAATTGTTAGTATGAAATACAAGACTTTTCGTGACCCTTGATTATTCAATAACATATATAACACGCCAAGAAACATGTTTGAAATGGTATATGTGTTTGGAATAGGTGAAAAAGTTCCTGCCTAACCCTTTGACTTGTTTTTCTTCTTGTTGTTAGTTCATGCAGTCATCCCTTAATTCTGTTAAATGGATGTATCTTTTCTTCTTAAACTTGAAATGTTCAAATCTGTGGGATATGTTGCATACCAGCTGTGGAAAAGAATAGCAGAAGCACCTTAGCATACAACCTTATGGACAAGTGAAGCAGTAACACTCCACTGGAGGGGAGATTTATGTTGTTAGGCCTGTAGGCACAATGGCACAGAAGAGTACCTGGGAAAGGCAGAGTGGGGATTTGATTAATTAAGGGGAGGAGATTAAAAAAGGAGAATAAAAATTGTGTATATGCACAAGCAGAAACTGCCCAGTGGTGAGATTTGAGGATGGATTAGTTTCCTTGAAAGGTTCTTAAAACTTTATCCAATTTCATTTTGAATTAGATGGTTCCAAGCATTTATGCAGTTTAAGTTGTGCATCTGTGAGGAGGTGGAGTACATGGCCTGGTGGTCTCTCCCCTATGTCCACTGGCCCTTCTTGAAAATGAGCACAGGAACACCATAGGCCATCTCTTGTTGCCTGTGCCAAAAGATGCTTTTAAACATGCAGAAATCTCTAAAGCCCTTTTAGGATGCCCACATCTGTCCTAGGTGAGGCTTGAGAGATGGCCATGTGATTTCCAGTTTGGTAATAAAGCACAGTTGGGATGGAGGATGAAAACTTCAAATTTTTTAGTAAAAAGTAGTTTCTGAATTAATTAAATATGTTCTAGAATAGCTATTTCAGTACTAAAAGCATTCTGATTGTTAATTACAGAAGTGAATTGCAGGCTTCCCACCCCTCTTACACAGTGGGCGAGTTCCCTTCTTGAGTGACCATTGGCAGGATTTCTAACTGGATAGTGGTATATAAAACATGATTTTGTTGTACACATTTAACTTCTGCTGTGGGTTTTTGAAGTGAATGCCATTATTTCCTAAACTATTCTGTAAATTTACAGGATGCTCCTTTAGAAGAGTAAAGCCCAAGACTAATCCTCAGTTGTGTTGCACCTTTCTCTCTTGTGGGGGTAACCTAATTGATAGATTAAAACTTTCAAGTAGTGCTTTATGCAGTAGCTGTAGGCAACGCTAGTGCAGGTGTGATTGCATTTTCCATTGTATTGTAACTGGTTTGAGCCTTTGTTAGAGCAGAAAACAAGGGAGTAGCAGATACTCTCAAGGCTTGCCTTGCTACAAGTTGATATTATTCCACTTCTGTTTGCATTGTGAAAGGGGTGTAAGCCACTGCCCTCACAGGGTGGGTTTCTGCACCTTTGTAGCAGAGTGCTTACACAATTAGTGATCCTCATAGAAATGTGACAATACAATGCTATTTTCTTTTTTTGTAAGTATAGTGTAAACCAAGTTTTGTGTTTCCGATCTACTTAGTGCAGGGGAAAATAAAGGAGTTTTTTGTGTAGGGTTTTTTTTTTTTTTTTTTTTTTGCGTGTGAGGTTATTTTTTTTTTTTTTTCAATTACTCTTAAGTTTCATTAGGGCAAAAATCATAGGTTAGGTATTGGTGACAGAACTCATTCCTTTTGTGATTTGGAGAAATAGGGCCCTCCATATTCTGTTCTTGCTTACCATGTACCTACTACTTGGACCATCTTAAAAGTTCACCTGTGAACTTTAGGTCTGGTTTGAACTGCAGAATTTGAATTCATGTTATTTCTTCTACTGTCTTGATGGACTTGCTGGATGTCCATGTAACCAAAAGCTAAGTCTTCTAGAAAATAAGTAGTAGGTTAAGTAGGTTACTTTTGACAACTTTAGCTGTTGTCACCAAACTTCTTGGAAAAGGATCGAAAGTTTAGAGACAGCTAAAGCAAAGCTGTGGTGGTGGCAGGAAGAGACCCTGTTTTTAAGTAAGGGGGGGTTCCTAGTGATGTAAGCACCTCCCTTTTTAGGAGCTCAAGGTCCATGTCATGTCAATGCTGGTCAGTCTAGATGGAAGTGCACCTAGAAGTTGCAGCAGCTCAGGGGTTTTGTTCCCATTGGTCATGTTTGTCTTTCTCTGTTCTTTCTGGCTCTTACAAAGGAGGAGTTTGCTCGTGGCAGTTCTGAAGGGTGATGACATGTAGGAGTCTTTTCCTGTCTGTGAGGGACAGCTGTAGAAGATACAGTGAGCTGGCTGTGAAGTATCAGTTCTTCCTTTTGGCTGTGTCCAGCAAACATTCATCAAAGGCTCCTTCTCTGTGTGTATTTGATGCTGATGATGGGCTCTTTGTTGCAGCTTTAATCCACATCTAAATAGCAAAAAATTGTTTACCAAACACTGTATTTGGTGAAATCTGTTTGATAAAGGATTTGGTAAGGTAACATTAGTGAGAGATCTGCATTTCATAATGATCAACATAAAAAACTAAATGTATCTTTTCAGGCTGCTTGCTTATGCTCTAAGGGCTAATGCTCTCTTCTAGAGTCATGATATTAAACATTTTTTCTGATACGAGTAATATGAGATTGAAGACTGAACTTACAACTTCTCAACCCATTAATGCTTGATTGCTTTACTTACTCAGTAGTTGTGCCAGGTGCAGTTGTCTTAGTATGACTTCAGTCATAGATGGACGCATACTTTTTTTTCCTGTGTCTGCCTCATCTAGTATGCCCTCCTGCTGTACTTAAATATTACTTATTTTGAGAACAAAAACCAAAGAACTTTAACATAGCTGAACTGATTACCAGCTACACTTAGCTTTGATGCTCTGCTTCAAAAATGCAAATTTATAATTTGCAAAAATGCAAGTTATAAATTAATCCCTAATGCCTTGGTTACCGACTAGGGAATTTAGTTGCCCAGATTGGAATTGGAGAGATAGGATATTGAAGGCAGACAAGAATAATTGTGAATCTTTTATGTATGAGAATGTCTATGGAAAAAAGATTCAAAGTCTGAAAAACCCATGGGGTTTATGTATTTACTTATTTATATTTTTTTATAGGAAACACCTGCAGATGTTTTTCACTGTGGGAAACTGGATGCCTTTTAGGGCATAACAGAAAGCGAAAGCAATGATATTAATACTTGTACAAGATTTTTTTCCTTTGAAATGCACTGGTCCAGTCTTCCCCTCTTCTGGATTTGGGAATTCTGAAGTTTAATTTGTAATCCTAGCTGTAAGGCTGGAGATTAGAATGCAGTGATGATGTTGTTTGTTTTTTTTTTTTTCCCTGCCATGTTGAAGTTGTAGCCCCATGCAGCCAGGAATGAAATTATTTATAGAGACAATAAAAATTTGTAATGTGGTGCTGATCTCATCCTCATAAGAAGAAGGGTTTATAGGTTATACAAATGTAATTTAAAAAAAATTATTGTGGGTAGTGAACATTGAGTGAAACCACCTAAGAAGTCTTGTTACAGACTTCAAGGCATTTCAAACTAAGTTAATTTCTGTACCACTTGGTATAGCAGTGACTTGACTTTTTGGAATGGTAATAAGACTGTCTTGACAAAAGTCTATGTAGAACCCTAAATGTTACTGAAAAGAATAGAAGACTTAAGTTCAGGTCTTAAGTAAATTGATTTCTATGTCTTTGGCTCAGCAGGGTATTTCTCTTTAGGATTTTATCATGTAATGCTGTAGTAAATACCATTTTAAATTCTGAGCTTGGATTTTAAGTCGCTTGGTTTCTTTGAAACTTTATGCTTTAAATCCCTTGAGTAGGCAGAGTAGGGCAGATGTATCACTGTAGTTTTGTATAACTAGCCTATCAGTGCTGTTTTCAGTCTTGCATTGGGATTGGTTATAACAGTGTGTGTTCAGTAACTCTTAGTAAAGTAACTCGTGGTGAGAATTGACTCTCTTGCAGCAGGAGAAAACTGTTGGTGGATAGATTGGTAGCTAAGAGAAAGAACTGGTAGGAAGGAATGGCTGCTTAAAGTACTATGGTGAGTTACTGTGTGCCCTCTCTTGAAAGGGCACAAAGAAAATGAAAGAGAAAACAGCCAGTTGAAGGAAGGGTAATTTCAGAAGGACACTGTGTCCTTTAACTGTGGCATATTGCTTGAATGGGTTTTTTAAACTCTGTTTGAAAGTGTATGCTACTGTCCTCATGGTATTGCACAGCTGATGATCACTTCAGTGTAAAACTTCAGACTAATCACCCTTTGGAAACAGTATTACTAAGAACTGCTGCTAAATCTTTGAGACACGCTTGCCCCACAGTTGCCACTTGAAACTGTGATAGAATTCTGAAAGGCACTCAAACAAATCTGCTCCTCTGATTTGTTGGAGTCTTAATTCAAGAAGCATTGAAGTAGAATTTTGAAAATATTATTTTGAAGGTCATGGAGAAGATGGTAGGTTTGGCTTTTTTTTTTATGGAACTTCAGCTTTTTTTTCTTTAAACTAGAGTGAGTGTTGCACTTGGAAGGTGGTGTCTTATTCTGTTAGGCAGTCCTGATTTTTGTACTATTGCCCAAATAGAAGAGTTAATAGAAGAGTTAATAGAAGAGTTCCATGGGGAAGGCATTCCTTCTGTTCAGTTGAGACACCAGCAGCACCTGTGCCTAAAAAAATGTGTGATTGCTCTGTGTGTGTGGTTTGTAAAAGGACAGCACAGCAAAACTCAGTGACTGGAGTCTCCAAAATATAAATTGCCTGTGGGAGTGGGGAATGGGAAAGAAAGATCGCATTAGCTTAATAGCCACTTCAGGCTTCAGTGGGAAAGATTTTGCACTGAAGTTTCATGATTTTGGTGGGTTTCTAATTTCTTTTCTGAAACTTATTTTTGGCGGTACCTTAATAAAAATGACAGTAATTCATTAAACTTATGTAGGTGAGAATTGGTGAAATCTTCCCATTTAAAAGCATTATTTTCTTAGTTTTCTAAGATGAGTCTCAGAAAAGTCAAGCTGGTCTTGCTTTTTTAAAGCTTGTTGTTTAAGTAACAACAGTTACTGGACAGTTGTCTTTGTAGCACTCTGTATTACAGAAGGAGAATATTGAGTCACCATTCAACTGTCTTAGTCTTTGAGTGATAAATTAATCTGACTGTTCAGCATCCAGTACTTGACATTTCATATGTATTAGAATATTTTTCTTTTTTATTTTTTATTTACCTTCATCCTCAGGATATCTGCAGAGGTGGAGAAACTGTTGTGTAGACTGTTTTCCCTGAATATACAGGGTATGTTCTGTGAAGGAAAGTAGTGTTCTTGTTTGGTTAAAGGGTCAAATAAAGCTCTAAGATTCCAGATGGCACTAAATTTTGCTAAATACAGATACTAAAATCTAGAGAAGTGAATATGCTAAAGTAGTATCATTCCCCTTGTATCTAGGCGCTGCTTCTGTGTTTTATTTCTCTTGTTTGGCATTGAAAGAACTTTTCTACTTTTGTCCTAGGGATTGTATTGTTAAACTTGAAAATGCTGGTATTGTAGGAAAAAGTATAGATGGGGCTTAAGCTCTTTGGTAAAGCAAGTCAATTTAGTGGTCTTTGCCCATGAACAAATCAAAATAAAAGATGTTTTAATTTGGTTAAATTAAAGATTGAAGGAAGAAATATCTTCAACTTTTCTGTTCATCATGTTGGATTTGAACACTCTTTGAAGAGTGTTAGGGATTCTAACTTTCATTCTCAAAAGCAAAACATGGTTATGATACTGACATTAAGGGAATATTTAGCTTGTGTGTGCATTTAGGGTGGGTTGAATAGTTCTGTCAGTTTTTTCAGGATATAGTAGCATTTCTTGATATCCTGATTAAAAAACTTAGGAACTTACAGCTGTCAAAATTTATTTTAATGGCTTTGTAGAGCTTTAGCATGAGGAAAACCAGGAAGATACCCTTGCCCATAGCCTTTAACTAGTGCAGGTCATGTAACTTACAATGAAAATTCAGGTTACCTGAACAGCAGGTCCCAGAAACCTTGAATGAAAGTGAAGAGTTAAGCAAGAAGTTAAAAATTGCTTTGGATTTAATTTTGAAGTTGCTATCTTCATGCGAGTCCACTTCTGTTGTGGCAGCAGCTATAGCTGACTGGAGCTTCAGGAGCCAAAACATTGATGTGCTCCTAGAAACTGCTGACTTCCATTTCTGAACTGCAAATGGTCTTTAAGTATTCTTTTTAACAAGACTGGGATTTTGCATGATAAAAATAAAGCAAATAATAGATGTGAATGCACTGTCCATACAGAAGGAACACTGGTGTCCTGGTTAGAAGTTGTTGAAGTAGCTTTCTTTTAGCTCCATGTATTTTTCGTGTGCCTCAAAATCTGACTTGTGTCCAACTTTCAAGGCCTAATCCACAACAGGAGTAGGAGGATTAATTTGAGGAAAAAAAATCCAAATTCATGCTGTCTTTGAACTAATACAGTGAACAGAATAAAACACATGCTTATAAAATAAACCTCTGGTAAAATTCATGCCTTTCAACTTAAGGCTGTGTCTTTAAGTTACAGTAGTTGTTTCTAAAATGTGCAAACAAAAAAGTTAAGTTTATTGCTAAAGCAGTAAGTCACTGTTACTGGGTTTTTTTGCATTTCCAGAGTAGCAGTGCAGGAATTCAGGACTCATTTACACTTGCAAATTATCAGCTGGTTGAGACAACAGTAGAACTGATGCAGAGTTGTCCAAATTCAACATCACCCATCTTATGTATTGGATTCAGGAGAGCATTTACTCTGTCATCTGAGCAGGCTTGTGGCGATATAATTTAGGGCAAAGATACAAGAGTCAGATCCCGATTGCACTGTCCCTAATGGTGTGTTCCCTCTTCCTTGGTGGCACTGGCCCTGGTGATTGAATGACCCTTTCAGTTGTTCCATCCCATGGACATGGCAGAAAAACTCTTTTCACTTCTTCCTTCTGCATTTGCCACTTTTGGAGTAGTTTTTTTCTTTTGGAAATGCCTTGGCAGAGGTTTCATCTGCCAAGGGGATGGGGAGCCAACAGAGGGTGACTGCACAGCAAGGAGTAGAACAAAGCTGCTTTACATAAGCTAATTTAGCATCCTAAAGCACTCCTGTTAGAGACTATGAGGAATTTCAGTCCTTATCTTCATTCTGAGTGTGGATGGTGACATTTCAGCGTACAAATGTATCCTCTAAGCAAGGTGTTGGGAACTGATAGCCAAAGCATTCAAAGTTTAAGTCCTGACCTAAGTGAGATGCTTCTTTGTGTTTAAAAATTGCCTTGGTTATCATGATGATTTTTCTATAAACTTAATTAGTTTACAAATGAAAATTCTAGACTAGTTCAGATGCACCAATGTCTTGGCCCTTCAGCTCTCACTACTACCAAGTTGACGGTTGTGGACAGCACTTTCAGGTCAAGTTTCTTTGAGAACCATCTGTCCAAGGGGTTACTTAAAGGTTTTGGGAAGAGAATGTTCCTGATCATGTGGTAACATGTGAGTATTCTCACCAGGAGTGCTCCTTAGATTTTTTTTTTTTTCCCCTCTCTTTTTTTTTTTCCTTCCCCTCCATTACTTTGATTTTTCTCACCTGGCATTTGGAGAGTTGTGGTAGGGAACACTGCTGAGTCTTAAATTATGATTTCATAGTGCTCTGCCTGAATGTTACATTAAACAGTTTTGTGTTGCTATCCTGTAATTTCACTGGGGGAATCTTTCTGGGCCAGTTAGCCAGTGGAAGAAGGGAAAAGATTCTACTATTTTGTACTTCAGCTGTTTTCCATGTGTGTTGCATAAAAATTCTTGGACTTTTTCTGGCCTAGAGAGGTGACAGAACTAAACCATCCCATGTCCTATGCTTCCCTTTATTAATTGTAGTCCAGGCCCTTATGTTCGAGAAGAGATGCTGGTGTTCTGCTAATGGTTTTGTCAAGCTTATGTAACAACTTTATTTCAGATATATGAAGTTATATAAGTTAATGCATGCAGAGAATTACTGTAAGAGCAGCACTATTCAGGAGCTTTGCAGTTCCTGCACTTTTTTACCAGGATGCACAAATGTTGCATTGGTTTCTATTCATAGAGACATTTGTTTGGTTTCAGTGTTTGAGCCAATAGAGATGGATGGGATTGGTTTTAGAAACAGACATGGCCTAGTTCATGCAGCATTAATAAAATTAGTTTAGTCCTCTTTATGCCAACTGGTCACATAGTGGTTAGCTTCTCTTATCTAAAAATGCGTGAATAAACTTTTTTACATACTACTTAAAACAGACTTTGCCGTGCTATTGTGTTTCATGTGAAGGTGGATCCTACCCTGGATAGTTGTGCCTTGCTTTATTTTCTGGGTGTATTACATAAACATGAACATGGATCTGGTCCTGGTTGTGATGACTCTTCATAGTTCTGTGTTTGAATGTAATCCATCTGTACACATGACAATACTTTCATCCTGCATGTTACCTTCAGGTCTAAGGTTTTAACCTTCCATCACTGGATACTTCTTCGTGACAGGACTGTATTAACTTGGCTGAACTATTGCTGAATGCAAGCCATCCCTGGATGTAGGAAAGCCAGATTTAAATAGACTTGAACCTCATCCAGTCAGGTGATTCTTTTTTTACATTGCTTTATGGGAAGACCTCTTGTGAGTTTCTGGGGGTGGGGGTTTGTCCCTTTTTTCATAATGCAGTACCTAATCTGTCCTGCATAGAGGAGCAGTCTGAGTTAATGAACCACATGTACCACTAAGTGTAAGTCAGTCTTTAGACCAACCTCTATACTCTTGCAGATTTTGAGGTGGACTGAAAAAGTCCTGATTGACCAGAGCAGGGTTCTGGTGGGTACACCCTTCACAGAGTATGCTGTAATACATGCACTCCAAGTATCTTGCTAATTTTGGTTACACTGGTGTCTCTAACTTACTGTGTAATCCTGCTGTATTGAATTCAGAAGCCAACTGTTCTGGTGTTAGACAATGGTATTTAGACACTGAAGTCTTTAAACAGAAAGCAGAGTAGAGAAATAACAAAGACATCCTTGTAAGGGGAGTAATAATAGTGGTTTTCATTTGGATAGTTCCACTAGCAATTGAAATCTGTGGATCTTAAGAATGTGTAAACTCTTCTGAAAGTGCATTAACCTAAGCAGGTTTCTTACTTTTTTTCCACATGACATAATTGAAGAAGTGATGTTCTCTTCCTTTTTGGAGCTCTGCTTTGGAACATAGGTGCGCTTCTAAAATGCAGGAACAATAACCTACAAAACTTCAGTGAAGTGAACTGAGTCCAGAAAATTTGTTTAATTTTTCTGCTCTAGTTCATCACTTGACTCACAGGGTATTGGCAGGTCTGTCAGGCATGGAGACCTCAAGGTCTGCAGGTGGAAAAATGCATTTAAAAGACCTTTAAGAGAATTATGGTCAGTGCATTACACTGAGCTTCTGTTCATGTGTATGTTGGTTGCTAAAATAACCGGAGAAATTATGTTTAAGGTCCTTTCCAACCAAAGGTATTCTTTGACTCTGTGATCTTTAGGTTGACACAGACCATCTGTTAAATCACCTGCAAAGATCAAAAAACAGCTTTGAAGACACAGCTCCTTATCTTTAACATGGAAGGTGTAAAATTAATACAATTAATAATTGGCAGAATACTTGAAAAGCTACTGAGGTGAATAGTTTGGGTTTTTTAGTTGAATATGCCAAATACTGGGTAGTCACTGACCTGAGTTAATAAACATGCCACTAATTTTGCTACCCTTCTTAGTTGCTAGTACTTTATTTTCCATAAACAGTCTTACCCATGTTCCCAAAAGAAACTGAAGAATTGTGTGGCTTGAAACCTGTGTTAAAAGCAAAATCAAAAAGCCCCTCAAAGTGCTGGAAAGTGAAGGTGAATTTTTGTTTCAAAAATTCTTCCTGCAACTACTACAAACAGCTAATTGGAAAGAAAAAGCAGTTTTGTAGGGTGATTTTTCTTGCTTGTTTGGTGTTGACTAGAGTACAGACAGGTAAGTGTCAGTTTGAAGTAAGTTAAGGATACTAAATAGAGCTCGTAATACTTCAGTGTAAAGCAAAGTAACATTAAACTATCAGAAGCAGAGATTTTCATAATGGTGACTGAATGCTCTCTTAATTTACCTTGTTACGTTGGAAGCCTGGATGTGGTATCTGTTGGGTTTTTTGAAGCTGACCTGTTTCCAGATGGAAACTGGCTGAGTTCTTTATAGACTTGTGCCAACCTAACAGGCATTCTTAATGCTTCTTAGTTTATTTCTGTGTAGGTTTGCGGATAAATGACATTAATATAAGGGAATAGTTATGAAGATAGGAAAAACTACTGCAGAAAGGTCTAGTAATGGGCATTTCAGGTCTTCCAGATCTGAAGATGTTATTTTATGGGAATTTGCTAATAGTTTTTTTTTTTAAAGTCTGGATTTGTGTTAGATTTCAGTGAATTACAGATTATAAAGGCAGTTTCATTTCAGTGAAGATGAAGTTTCTTCTTTGACTCTCAAAAATGGAAGGAAATGTTAAAATTGATTTAAAAGTAAATAGGTATTTCAGATGACATGCTGCTTTTCATTTTATTTTCAGTGTATGCTCTGCTGAAGGGACACTTTTCTTCCTAGCAAGTTGTTTCTTTCCTCTGTTCACGTGTTATATTTGTTGCAAAACAGTCCTTAGTGTTTATGCAGTTGTCAAGCTATTGAATAGAACCTATTAACAATATTAAATTATACAATTCTTTTTTGTCGTTGTAGGAAGAAATCTGCTTCATCTAATTCAATGCTAATTCAGTCCTGCTAATCTGCTAGTACTGTAGATTGAAAGATATTTTTGCTGTTGCCAGGATACCCTGTAATGGGCAAGAAGCCTGAGAGAATCAAAACGTTCTGATTTTTTAACCTTTAAAAACTTTTGTGTTTTAACAGGTAAGAAACTATTAAACTTCACCTACAGCAGTAGATTTAGCTTCTGCATCTATAAAGCCTTATCCTAAGGCATTCAGAAACCACTTAAATTTTAAGCTTTTCATGTCCCTGATGTCCACTAAAGTCACCTGATTTTGTAAGTTCACATTTACCAATTTCTAAGTTGGAGTTCCTTCTTCAGTTCAGGCTTTGTGGCCATGCCTTCCCTTTCTTGCAGCTTTTTTCCGACTCCTTTCTAGCTGGCTGATTCTAACTTTTGTCTTTTAACCTATCCTGCTCTTTCACTATCTTTCTCCACCCTAATTTGGTTTACTGTGACAGTCAGGGGTGTTCCAGACACACAGTTGTGGATATTCTGTTTGTTTTACAGTGTTTTGCTTTTGTGCCAGGAAGTGTATCTGCTGCCCAACCTTTTTGAAAGTTTCAAAGCAAATATGTTCATGAACTGACATATAGTAGATATGAGTGAGGTTTATAGATTATTATACCGAAGCAATACTGTCTTTTGCAACTGATTTTTTTGGTACTAAACTTCATGTTCCAGTGCAAAGGTGTCTTCTGGGTACCTCTGCATTGTTGAACTAGCTTGCACTTTATATTATTATGGAGTCATGTGCATTTCTTAGTACAATAGTATCTTCATTTTCATTTTGAAGCTAATTGGAAGAATTCAGAATAGGAAAAAATCTAACTGAATTCTGTGACCAGTGGATATTTTAAATTTGTAATTGGCAGTTGATGTGAAATGACTAGAAAATGATTCATCTTCTCTACTTGGGCAGGAGGGATTAGTGTCTTAATTTGTAATTATTGCATGTAATTAAGATCTTTATTTATTAACACTTAGTAACCTGTGGTTTGAGATAGTGTAGGAATTGATGGGGATATAGTTGTTATTTGGTATGGCGTTGCTCTTGTCAATTCATTGCAGACTGTAGATTTCACCTGCTTTTTGTACTTCTGTTGAACAGGTATGACCTCTTGAATTTTGAGGGATTGGTGTCTTGGACTAAACTTGAACTAGTTTGGATTTATTTACATACTTCATGTCAAAGCTATAGATCATTGGGGCATTCAGTCATAAGGGGGAGTGTATATGCACATGATATGTGTGTGTATATATATAATGTATTATATAAAAAATCATAGGATGACAGAATAGTTAGGGTTGGAAAGAACCTCTGGAGATCATCTATTCTACCCTCCTGCCAAGGCAGGGTCACCTAGAGCAGGTGACACAGGAGCATACTCAGGTAGGGTTTGATTGTCTCCAGACCTTCCTGGGCAACCTGTTCCAGTGCTCTGCCACCCTCAGTGTAAAGAAGTTCTTCCTCATGTTGAGGTGGAATTTCTTGTCATTTAGTTTATGGCCATTGCTCCTTATCCTGTTGCTGGGCACCAGGAGTCCAGCACCATCATCTTGGGACCCAGCTTAGATATTTGTATACAAGAATGAGATGCCCTCTCAATCTTTTCTTGTCTGGGCTAAAGAGGCCCAGCTCTCACAGTCTCTCCTCATAAGTGATGCTCTAGACCTCAAGCCCATCATTGTGGCCTCTGCTGGATCCCTCTCCAGTAACGCCTTTTCTTGCTTGAACCATGGCAATTAGATTGACCATAGCACTTCACTCCAGATGTGGCTGAATAGAGGGACAGGATCACCTCCCCTCCACCTGCTGGCCGCACTCTTCCTGATGCACCCTAGGATACCATTGTCCTTCGTGGCCACAAGGGTAATCTGCTGGCTCATCCACAGATGTGTTTTTCTAGTTCTCATCTAGATAGGAGTGCAGCTGAGATTGATAAATAAGGGTAGAAGTGATTTCACTTCATTTCTTAACTGTTCTGTCACAATAGCAGGCTCCTTCTTCTCATGACTGATAGAGAAATTAAAGTCCCTGCTTTAATAACTTGCCTCAGTAGGAGGTGGCACCTTGTTAAAGAGCGTGTTAGGAGATCACTGTCTTCATCCAGTTTTCTGGCATGTTTTTCTCACAGTGAGGGAAAGACTGCCACATGGCATCTCCTGCGTTCCTCTCAAGAGGATGTAGTTACCCTCTGAAAGTATGGTAGTTAGCAAAGGAAAGACTATAGTGTCTGGAAGGAATCCTGTCATGGCATCAGGAGGCCACTCTGGCTGCAGTATATGGCCAACTATGGCTGTCCTGGGAGCTTGGGAGACTGTGGCCTGAGAGATGTGCTCATGTGGGAGAGGGAGGCTTAGGTAGACCGAGGTCCCCTTTTCAGGGATCGCTTCCCTGTTCCTGCTGCTCCTTGGACACAGGGACTGCCCTCGGCCTCCCCTCGTGTGCCTAAGCTTCAGCCTGCTCTTCATCTTGTGTCTGGGCTCCCCTGCATGAGACAGAGGCAGTAGTTTTGCAGGAAGGTCAGAGATCCTTGGTAACCTCCCACTCTGCGGCCCCCTGTTTCCAGCAGTGGCTGAGAAGTGGGTGAAACATCCAGAAATCCTGCTCTGTGGAAAAAAGTGCAGCCAACCTTCACAAGGTCTCCCAGCCTTCCATGAAGGAATTGTTGGTTGGTTTTGTTTCCCTTTTAATATCTCTTCTAGTTTGTTATGCCTGTGGACTAGGAAGGGAGTGTGCATGGTATCAGAAGTATGTGTTAAACTGTTGAGGTAGAGTTTTTTCTATTTTCTTTTCTATTTAATTCCTATTAATTTCAAATAATTTATTTGTTCCTTTCTCCACAAGAGTTTCTTTGAAACTTCACTAGCTTATTATAAGTAATGAAGGATTTCTTTTCCACTAGGTCTCAGGTTTGTGATGTGAGTAAGCTGTTCTGACACTGAAGAAACAGCTGCATGTTATTTTGTATTCACTTCAGACTTGTATTCTATATGAAATTGATCTTACATTTTGTTTAAGAAATGTGGCAACTGTACCATGAAAGCTTATTACTGCATCTAGTTTTTTTTGTGATTGCTGGGTGTAATTGTAAAGCAGTGTAATTAAATCGAGGGATTTTGAACACCAACTTACATCTTTGTAGCTAATAGTACTCAGTGAACCTCACTGCTCTGATTGAAAAGAAATTTATTCCAAATAGGTTAGGACAGGCAGTTGTAGACAGCAAGTTTACAGTGGGTGATGCTCTGCTGAGTACAACAGGCAGTTTAAAAAGTAGCAGCTAGAGTGTCTTCTGTTATTTTCTTTCACTGGTAATTCTCTTCGGCTCTAAATTTTTTTCAGAGATGCATTCATACTTAGTTTTGTTTTGAACAAATGGTCCACTTTCAGTGTCAAAATAAGCACTTTATAAGTGCTAGGACAGTGTCTTATTACTGTCCACTGATTGGAGGAAGGGGACCTCCTGGCCTAAACTGGAATCTCACTAAACATACCTAGATAGTAACTAGGTGAGGTTATATGAAGCTGGCAGAAGGGCATGCTTGGCATTTGAAATAAATCTCTTAATGTGTTTAAAGGCATTAGAAGATAACCTACCAAAATTTTTCATGATAGAAGCTTAATAAATTATCTTCACTGTTACTCTATTATTCCTTAAACTTCCCTACCTACTTGGTTTTTAGGATGCAAGGGATTCTTTGCATTGGAAATGCTTGTTTCATTAAGAAGTGCAAGACCATACTAAAATCAAGGACTCCTTTGGTGGTTGCTCTCCTTGCATCCAACAACTAGGCTGGCTTTTGCTAGTTGCTGCATAGAAATTATAAGTCCTGTTTTGCTGAAGTAGGCTGCATCACTTAAGATGTGTTTCAATTGTGGAAGTGTTTGTTGGTGCAAAAGTAACTGATTTTCTTTTCCATCTGTGTACTTGAATTCTATAGTAAGAAAACACAGTAGTGCACAAAGAAAAGTGTCAGATTCTGAGTTCTTTATAATGTAGTAATTGTTACAACTTTATATATAGCATTTCTCAGAATTTCACTTACTAAGGAATCTTCAGGTTGATACTGATACACTTGCTTGAAAAATGAAACTGGGCATTGCAGTAAAATCTGTTAAGTTCCTGAGTAAAGCTCTGTGTATATGCCTTTAACATCTACGTAGTTATCAGGTAAATAGCCTTCAACTGAAATCCTTCTGGTTTTCCTTTTACACTGGTCTAGATGCCCATGTTTGCTTGGAGCTGCCACTACTCACTTTTATATGGAAATCTGAGGTACTGAGTTGGAAGGAACTCAGTGTAAAACACCTTTCTCATGTTTGTTTAACCTAAGTATGATGCTTAAAAGTTCAACTCAAAGGAACAGCTTACTGTAGTTTTATTATTTACTGGAAAGACTTCTGAATGCCTTAAAGACTTGTTAGTCTGTTTTGTAGAAGGTTCAGTATAAGAGACGTTGTCCAAAGCCATATGCTTCTCTGACTGGAATTCACATCTTAGTCTGGTAGCTTGAAAACAGGAATATGGCTATTCAGGAAAGGCGTGTGACAGCTACCATCACTTGAAGGTACCTGAGAGATTTTGTGATACAACTATTACCAACTTTTTTTAATGGAAATGCCACTTAAGCACTTGACCTCCAGAAAGATCCACTGATGAGTTACTGTTAAAAATACCTGTGTGGTTTTCTTTCCCTGTAACAGATGGAAGATTTCATTTTCCTTCTTGGTCTGAAAGGATTATTTCTAAGCTTTTTCTTCCATTTTGCACATAATACAAGTGAGAATTACAGTTACCTGAATGGCAGCAATTGAAAGCAGGCTTTCTTTGCTTTGTTGAACTGTTTTTTTCTTTTCAGATTTAAGTATTTATTACATGGAATGCTATTTAGCATTAATTCAGAGAAGAATCTGTTAACAATATTAAGAAAACAAACCAATATTTTTACGGATATTAGATGTCATTCAGGATCTTGAATTGTCGTAAGTTGTGCATCAGCAAGTTCATGTAAACTTTTCTAAGTACTGTTTAATGAATTGGATGTCAGTCTTGCTTACTGGGAACTTCCAGAGATTATAGAAAATGAACATGTTATCAAAGACAGTTAAATACATGCAGCATCTTTACCAACTTTAACATATTTTGTCTTTCCACATGTGAGTTTTTACATCATCCTGGATTATTTTGTAGTTTATAATCTTGAGCATGTCTCGTGTTTGGAAGTCTTTTATATCTTGCATTAAGTCCAGATGTCTTTTTCTGCTCTGACTGAAAGTGAGGTAACATTGGGAGTAATACAACCCATTTGACCTACTGAGTTTTTTGTAAATTTGCAGGAAGTGAAGTTTTGGAATGAGCACACTTGAGGGTTTTGGACAGAAGGCCTAATGCTGATGCTGTTAATAGGACTGAAAATTGAAAAAGCATGATGATGATACAGAATTTCAGAATTAATAGATTTTGGGAGGGAGGGTAGAACAGTAGGCTTTGAGAAAAATAGTAGTAACATGTTTTGATTTTAAAACTTCCAATCTAAACTATGCTAGGCTGATTCTAGATTACTGTCAGTAATAATGCCTAAGAAAATTCTCTTCTCTTCAGGATTCCTTGACTTTCCCTTTGGCACAGTTTATGTTGTTTATTTTTCCTTATTTCAAAGGACCTGGGCTCCTGTTAAGAAGTGATGGAATAATCTGTGGCCGGCACCTGATATATTGAGGGAACAGCCCCTAAAGGAGCTTGCCTGGGAGACAGTTTGTGAAATAATGCAGTAACATGTTTGCAGTAGTACGCCTCTTTTTTTGTTATTGCTCTTTTCCATTGTTGAATTTCTCTTGAAAATACTGACTGAGAAATACATTGAAGCTACTGAAATGAGCATTAATCACTATGGAGGTATTTACATCTTGAATTAGCATTGAGAGTGGTTACTTATGAGCATGGTACTTTCACTAATTGGGGCAAGGGGAGGGATTTGATCTACTTTCTAGAGGTTTAAAAATCCCAATCAAAAATATCCTCTGGCTTTAATAATGCACTATTTTCACTTCCTGACAGTAAGTTTGTGTGTAGCTTGCATTACCCACAAGCTAGTGTTTTTCATAAATGTATAAGTTGATTTAAGCTAATTTGTAAGATCATGTATGTTAAACCCTGCTTGAAAGTTTACTAATACTTCTAGTATAAAATAGGTTTTTTTCTGCTTCCTAATAATTTAATACTTGCACGGGATGTTAGATTAGTACCAGTACTGCAGTCAAATAAATCTATACATTGCCTGATTGATTTTATTTGAATCCATGACTTTATAAACAGAAAGCTGTGTAATCTAGGGCCAGTTATGAATGTTACAACTTCTGAAAAAAGGTCAAGCAGAGTAAGGTGATCAGTATGTAGTGGTTAAAGCAACAATTAAAACCCTCAAAGCAATTAAAATGTCTTGAAAGTGAATATACCAAGCTTTATAATATTTATGCTGAATACTGAAAGTCTTGCTAGTGGAAAGATTGTACACACAAAGGTTTTGCTAGATCCTTCAGGCTGTTTCTGTTTCCAAACTGCTCAATTACTAAATTTGGCACAATGCTGTTCTAAGTAGCTGTAGTGTGCATGCTGAATCAATTTCAAGTTGGAAGAGCTTACATGCTGCCTCTTAGTTGAAAAAGCATTGGGTATTTCTATTCTGTATTTATGGGGTGTTTTGAGTGTATGATAACAGCATAGTTGGATTATTGCCTTTAAGCTTACTCCTGTATACAGCCTACAGTTGACAGAAATGTCCTTGCTAAAATAATACTGTTCACTGAAATTCCTTGCCTTAACTACATGTCCTCACAGCTGATATTGCTAATGCACAGCAGTAACTAATATATTAATTTAATCTTTCACATTTGGAAATTATTTACTAAAGGAGCAAAAGGAGTGTTTCTTTAAGTGTGCTTCTCAAAACTGCTGCTTTCAATTGTAAGGAAAGGAAAGTTTTTCTTACTGTATTCTAGTATCTCTTTTCAGTCCACTTAAAATCTGCATTCATTTAAGCCCAGTTAATATTGTGTCAGAGGTCAAATGTCATGTGAAAGCCTTGTTTTCAGGGCTGGAGGGAAATTAAGTGTTTGTATGGAGCTTAATGAGAGGTGAAAGCAAGAATTTATTGGATATATTGTAGACTGAAATACTCTTTTTCTGATGGCGCAGTTGTCTCAGTAGCAACTGTTCAAAAGGTGTCTTTGAGGAACAGAATTAATATAGAGGTGCCAAAGCATTTTATAGGAAAAGGTGAAGTTGTTCATTCTTACAGATCTGTTACAGCCTCTTGGAGTGTTTCAGGGCTTGGGGCCACTGCCCTTGACGTGTTCGTGTCACACATCTTGGCCTTTGCTATTCCTCCTCTGTCAAGTTTGTGGAGGCAGGGACAATTAGCATAGTGTTGAAATTAGTTCCCGCTTTCTGAAGTGTGCTGCCTGCAAGATAAAATTCTTTTAATTCCTCTACCTTTATAGATGTTTTCTTCAATGGTGGGGGTGGTATTTCAGTGCAGTTATTCTCTGTCCATTTCCTCTTCACCCAGCTCGATTAATTGCTGAGGAAATAGCTCTGAATCTCTGACTCAATGCATAGATTAAAAACAAGGAATGGGAAAAGCAAATTTCATACCTTTTTCTTTAATGCGAAATCAGTACATTCCTCTCATATAAGTAAAACCCTGCCTAACTCTTACCTTTGGATGTTAGAGTAATGCCTACTGCTAATATATTGCTATTCTTCTTACACAGACCAGCATGTTTTGGAAATTTGATCTCCATTCATCATCACACATAGATACCCTTCTAGAGAGAGAAGATGTAACACTGAAGGAATTGATGGATGAAGAGGATGTTCTACAGGAGTGCAAGGCTCAGAATCGCAAACTTATAGAGTTTCTGTTGAAGTCAGAATGTTTGGAAGACTTAGTTTCATTTATTATTGAAGAGCCACCTCAAGACATGGATGAAAAAATTCGATATAAGTAGGAAAACTTTTGGGGTGGGGGAGATTTGGAAGATGGAAAGAGGACTAAATAAGTCTATTTAATTTGATAGTGTGAATCCCTGTGTGCTGGTATATAGTACAGTACTGGTGTGTTTGAGATTAAGTATGTTTTCAAGAGGCTTCATAGAATTTATAAGTAATGGAAGCTTCTTATCCACAAATGCTTTCAAAACCAGTTCATGTCCAAAGGAGTTGCTAAAAAAGGTTCAACCAGGACTCATATTAAGTTTCCTATAGTTGTGTTTAAGAAAATAGTTGAATGAAAAACCCTTTTTGGGTAGTATAACTGAATGGTTAGCTTTGTTTTGTTGATTTGTAAGATGTTTTGAAGATACCTTTTAGAAGATTTGTGATACTCCTTGGAACAATGTCCTTAAGGTCTTGATGCTGATGCTTTTCTTTCCAGAGTATGGCCATGACTTCTGGCTTACTGAGAAGGTTCAAGCTCAAAATCCGTCTAGAGATTTGTAGAAAAGCACTTCTACTGCTTTTGGCCTATTTTAGTGTTGTCTGTACAGAAAGGGGCTTTTTTTCTTAAAAGGTGTGTTAAAATAATGTGAAATAAGTTACACTCTTAGCTGCAGAACTTCACCGTTTCTGAAAAACCAAGCCTCCTGTTTCTAGTAGAGTTGGAAATTGAAGCAAATTAGAAGTCAGTACTTGAAGAGATAGATTTAACAATAGATCTTGAAATGAAAGCTTTCTATCTCCTTTTTCAGAAAGTGTTCTGTTGCTACTGAAGATTGAAGTAGTGCCCTTCTTAAATGAAAACAGAGCTTATAGGCTGAATGTGCAGTTTTATTACTTTGTGTTAGTTTGCTACTTTAGTGTAAACCACCCCTGCTTGAAAATTTAATCAGATGCATTACCAGGTTCTGAATTCAGAGGTGGAAGTATGAGAGTTCTGATGTATGAGTGATGGAAAATTTTTTCTTTTCCCCAGATACCCAAACATATCATGTGAGCTGCTTACATCAGATGTCTCACAGATCAATGATAGGTTGGGAGAAGAAGAATCCTTACTCCTGAAACTGTACAGCTTCCTCTTAAATGAATCTCCTCTAAACCCCCTCCTGGCCAGTTTCTTCAGCAAGGTGTTAAGTATTCTTATCAGCAGAAAACCAGAACAGGTAACTGTAAACTCACCTATTTTACAAGTGCTCTAATAAAGCTGTGGAACTCAGCAATTCTGCTTTAAGATACACAATTGAGGGATAGCAGCAGAGTCAAAAGAGAGCATTCAGGTTCCACCCTAGCTGAAGACACCTTTTCATTATGCACACGATTAAAAAAATACACTTGGATGAATAGATGTATTTGATTCAGATTTGCCTGAGCTATTTATGCAGTGAATGTTTGAGTGCCTACCTTTTGCCTTAGCTCTGTTTTATATGATCATATTTGCATTTATTGCTGTTAAAAGCAAATGTAAATGACTTGAATCAGTGATAGTGGTCCTGACTTGGTGTGAAGAATTATTTAGAACAAGGAGAGAAACATTTGGAGTCCTTGCTCAGAAATGCTCTTGTGCTCAGTGTATGTGGTCCAATACTGCAAACAGATGCAATGACTTGACTCTCAAACCTGAGATACTGTTTGTATTAAGAGTTTTGCTGTGTTGAGCTTTGCCCACTAAGCAGAGATGAGACTGATTCATATCAAAAAGAAAACCTGACTCTGCTTTGGATTATAAGTAGGTTATGGTCAGCCAGTTGGGTTTGAAAGGAGACCCAGGACACACTGCCTGTAGTATGGATCTGCCCTGTGCCTGGGTTTTATCTTGTTTTGCACTGCAGGCTTTAAGTGGCAGAAATTTAAGAAATTCTTGTCTATTTTTGATAGGAGAATGAAATGGAAAGTGACTGGTGTAATTTATCATGTAAAATACATGAAGCAAATATAAGCTTACTTTTTCATTTCCAGATTGTAGATTTTTTAAAGAGGAAGCATGATTTTGTAGACCTCATTGTTAAGCACATAGGGACCTCTGCTATCATGGACTTGTTGCTCAGGCTACTGACTTGCATAGAACCTCCACAGCCCCGGCAAGAAGTGCTAAATGTAAGTAAAATATTGCAGACCTTTGGTTTGACATGTGTGAACTCTAAGCTGACTTAACTTCTGCTGGCTTTACTAAGTTTATTTCTTGAATATGCTGAAATTAGATGTGTGGGGGTTTGTGTTTTTTGTTTGTTTGTTTGTTCTTGGTTTTGTTTTTTTTTTTTCTGAGCTGCCAGTATTTTTCCAGTGAAACCCCACTGCTGATGGGGACAACTTAGAACCCGAGTGGCTGGTCTCTTCCCCAGTCTTTGGTATCTAACTTACACCTGCAGATGCAATTTTAAAATTGTTTTGAACCTTACCAAGCACACCTTGGCATCAAAGTTTTTTGAAGTTAACCTAAGATTTTCTTTTTTACTGTGGCTCAGAAATGCTGATTTTACTTCTTTTTGTTCTGAAGTATTGTTAATCCTTATTAGAAGTATTGACATTATGACTTGTGGCAGTTGTCCAAAGGCTACTTTCAATTTCATGAGTACATTTAATTAATCCACTTGGGAAAAATTCATATTAACATCCACAAACATTTTTACAGTGGCTGAATGAGGAGAGAATTATCCAGCGGCTTGTAGAAATCGTACACCCATCTCAAGACGAAGATGTAAGTATTGGTCTGATGATGTCTTGGACTGGCTACCTAGCGCAGAGGCTAGACAGAGTTAGAGAATAAAGTGGGTGTTTATTCAAGGCCTTTAACAGATACACCTTGGGCAGTGCAGGAGCCCTGCAGAGGCTACACCCAAGGTGGATGGCGGTCATGAGTTTTCTCAGACAGATGTAAGTTTGGTCTATTTGCATATCAGAGGTTAATTGTCCAATTATAGCTTGAGATAATGAAGTTATGCTGCCCTGGTTTGCTTCTCCCCTCGATTTACTTTTGTTGATACTTTTCAGGCCTCAGGCTGTGATGGTGACCTTGGTTCTCAGGCCTGGAAGGATTTTGTCTGACTAAACTGTGAAGAGAGCTTGCTAACACTATATGAAGTTCACTTACACACTAGTGCAGTACAGGATCTGAAAAATAGAAAAGCTAAAACTTAAGGCATCAGTGGTACTCTCCTGGGTCTATCTGTTCAGCTGTACAACATGGTGTTAGAACTCTTAGTTTTACTGTTTTCTGCTTGCTTTTTTCAGTAAGTTAATTTCTGTATTAAGTGTGGTTATTTGAGAAAGGTTATGTGGTTTTGTTCACCTCCCTGCCTTAGGCATACTTGGAGTTGTTGGAAGATTCAGCTCTCATGTTTTGCCACCTTAATGTTGGAAATAAATTCTTGCCACGTGCTTCAAGGTTTTTTTTTGTTGGGTTGTTTTTTTTGGGTTTTTTTTTTTTTGGTTTTTTTTTTTTTTTTGGTTTTTTTTTTTTGTTAAAGGTTAGTTAAGGCATAAAGCTACTGCCTGAATGTTTTTTGAGTAGGAGAGTTCTTGTTCATGTTGAAACTTTCACCTTTTTTAACTGAAGAATTAGCATCTAGCATGTTATTATTCTTGTAGTGCAAAGTGCTGTTTTTCTGTTTCAGAGGCATTCAAATGCATCACAGTCACTCTGTGAAATTATTCGTCTAAGCAGAGACCAGATGCTACAAGTACATAACTGTTCAGAACCAGATCCACTGCTTGCAAGTTTAGAGAAGTAAGTTGGTTTGAATTTTTAATTTTATTCTCACTTCATAAGAAACTAGTTTTTAACTTTTGACCTTGAAAACCTTCAGAAATGGCAAGCTCTTTTTAGGTTAATTTTCTTGACTGCCTGTCTTCTGTTTGTGCAGTGAAAAATAACTTGGCAAGTAAGCAGAGGACACCTGGAAGATTTTCTAGTGAGGAATGTGGGAGAGAAGTTGTCTCACTAAATTATTTCCTGTGCTGCCCAATTGAATGATACCTTATGTGTGGAGGTCAGCTTGATACCATGCAGACTAAATATGGGAAACTTGAGCTTTGTTCTGTTACTTAAGTTAATCTAAGTGAATGTTTCTGCCAGAAAAGATTCTGTATTCCATTTTCCCTTTTTTTATGTGGGCAAATAGTAGTTACTTCTGCTAACAGCTGTCCTGAAGTGGTTTCATCTGTTACCAATACTTTTCTTTTTCAGACAAGAAATAATAGAGCAGCTTCTGTCTAATGTTTTTCATAAAGAAAAAAATGAATCTGCAATTGTCAGTGCAATCCAAATCCTCTTGACCTTACTTGAGACAAGACGACAGACGTAAGTGTTATTATTTCACTCAGTTTATGCCTGCAGTAGCAAATGCCTTCCTTGTGCTTGAGACCAAACCATTTCTGTGACCTGTTGTAGCTGAAGGAGTAAAAATGCAAATCAGGTGAGTGTGGTTGGCATTGCTGCACTTTCACGAAATGACTGGTCTTTTTGCAGCTTTATCTAGTGTGAGTACCAATAGACAGATCAGACTAAATACATTTCATCAGTTTGTTTCTGGATACAGGGAATAGAATAAATAAGTATAGTGCAGTGACTGAATATTGACTTTTTAAAAGTTATGTGTAATATTATTGCAACTTAATTTGGAGAAACTGCTGAACAGATCTCTCTGGTACATTCAACTTACGTCATTTCAGATAGACAAATGAAGCTCTTCAGCTGCTTCAATAAAACAAATTAAAATGTAGTTTTTAATCTCAAAACTATTTTGGGGATTTCAAGCACAATAAACCTAGAAATATCAGGGCTAGTGTTTGGGAAAATCTCTTGTTCAACCATTATGCCAAACTTAATTTTTATCTGTGTGTAACCCTAGGTTTTTGCATTTTTTGCCTCTTCGTTATTTTCACATCCTTTCAGAACTGTTACATACCTCAGAGATGTTTTACAACTAGTTTTGGTACTAATTACCAAATTCTGCTTATGTGCATTTTAGATTTGAAGGTCATATAGAGATCTGTCCTCCAGGCATGAGCAATTCCACATGTTCTGTCAACAAAAGTGTTTTAGAAGCCATAAAAGCACGACTTTCATCCTTCCATGAGCTCCTACTTGAGCCTCCGAAAGTAAGTGAAATCTTGTGTTAACAAATTAATTGAAGCAGAACTCACCATGTGTCTGTTTTAGGCAGATTATAATAAACAAGACCCAATCTGACAACTTTCAGGCAGGCACCCAGGCTACTTCCTAGCCTGTTGTGAGCTTTGGCTCAGGCAAACAGTAATAATGAACAGCAATGCTTTGTGCTTTTCCAGCACAAACTTGGTTTAATTAGCAAAGTAACCTTGGAGCAATTACTCCTTTCTAAACACAACAAAAAGAGATTTGCTATATATTCTCAAGGGAGGATTTTGTGTTTGGAAATCCAGTCTGGATAGGAAATACGCACTATAGATGCTGCAGTTGTTTGGAATTTTGGAATGGCCCACATGAGGCTTGTGCATTTCTCTTGACTTTCCTAGGACCCAAGTAGATTAGCTCCATGACACATCTCTGCACCCTAGGCATGTTAAATTCCTTGGGCTTTTTAACTGATTAATAAACTTACCTCTGTCATGTGCTTGCCAAAGATGAAAAAAAAGTATAAATAGGGGGGTTTACCTGCGATTCATTTTCACATTTTCACTGGCAGAATTTCAGCTGGAGTAGTGCACCCTGAACTGGGTGCTGCAGATTTTAACAGAAAAATGAACGTGAAATTGTTTTTAAATATATGAAATTAGGGTTGCTGAGGCATTATAATATATCTAGACTGTCCACCTAACTGTTCTTGTACATTGTAGTAATGTAGAATAGCTGGATTGAATGAGAATTATTGCTGAGGAACTATATCGTAATTCCTGTCAAGGTTGAGTAGACTTCATCTACTTTGAGATCCTGTCTGTAGTTAGCAATAATTTTTTTACTAAGTTGTAGCTTTCATGTGACTGATTTTAGTGCTTCCTGTCTGTGGAATTAAAATAAGCTACAGTATTTGGAATTAAAAATAGGGGGGTTTTGTAGGATGAAGGTAAGACAGTTGCTCAAGGACTAAATGTATCTATTTTTAAGCACTACTCAGTTATTGTATGTAGAAATAATAAGTTGAATTTTTAAAAGATATTTTTATGGGTTTATGTATTAAACTTTTTTCTTTTTCAGAAAAGTGTCATGAAGACAACCTGGGGTGTACTGGATCCACCTGTAGGAAACACACGTTTAAATGTGATTAGATTAATATCTAGCCTTTTACAGACAAATACAAGCAGTGTGAATCAGGAGCTTATAGAACTTAACAGCATAGGAGTCATACTGGTAAGAACTTTATGCTGTCTTCATTTTTTGATTGCTGTTGAGATCTTGTCTGCTTTTTCTGACTCTGCAGATAATTTTCCAGCCTAACTTTTCAGCACCTTTGTATTGTGATGTCTGTTGCTTGGTTTAAGAACTTTTAATATTGGATTTTACTGTTAATCTGTCTGAGGGAAGTGTTTTCTTCTGACCAGTTGAATGGTTCTTATTGCTACACCTTCATAAATACGTGAAGTGGTTTTCTTAATGAGCTTATTTTCAACTGGATGTTCTTGAGTTTTCAGCCATGCTCAAGGCTTCATTGCTATTTAATTTTTCCCTAAGTTGTTCCCTCAAAGCCCCTTTTTCTCGCTTAATATGTGGCCTATGGAAAGGTATCTCAGCAGTGTCCTGTAAAGGAACAGTTATTTTTGGTAGCTTGTACTCCTTCAAACTTCAAAGCTAGGTGGTGTACAACAAACTCAGTTACCTAACTCATTGCTCTTTGCTGCTGTGAACATGTACTTTGAGTACTTCCCACTTGATACTTCCACTATAGCAGATGTATTTTGTGTTTTGGTTCACCCAAGAAATCCAAATGCTGGTTGATTAAAAAGTAACTTGAAATAATATAGAACTTAAGGTAGTTACTGAATAACAATATGTAAGCTTCTAAGTTGGCAGGTGCAAGCTTAAAGTGTAAATACCTTCTCTTCCTGATTTTAGTCCAAATCCCCTTTTTCCTGTATGCGATTAATACAGCGTGTTTGAAATGTTTTCATCTCAAATTTTCTTCACAATTGGGTTTGCAGACAGGTACTAACTTTTATACAAATAGCTGACTTCAGTGTAGCTGCAGTTTTTCCTAGGTCCATTGTCTAAGGAAGCATACATACTATGAATGCTTGCATATTCTTGTAAATAGATTATTTTGTGAACTCTGTTCAGTGGGGTTTGAACACACTTTCCTGTTGCAGGTTTTAAATAAGAAAAAAGTAATTGTAGCCATAGCAACCTCAGTGCTTCATGCTGTTTGCTGAAAGAGCACGTTTTACTGAGCAGACTTGACTTCAGAAAAGTTATGGGCGATTGTCATTAGTTTAGGAGGACTGAAGATAGATTGAAGACCTTTCGCTGTACTTTGAATGAGACTAAAATTATTCAATACTGTTCTAATCACTGCATGTATTTCCAGAACTCACTACATTTTACCAGTGATTTACCAGTGATCAGCAGTCATTTGAATTTTGCAGTGAGTAGCCTAAAATAACTAGGCTTGACAAAAGTCTTACTTGTGTTTAAGAGAAAAAATGTGGAGAAGCAGGATCTTGACTAAATGGAAGCTGTTTATTGTATTTCAACCTCAGTATTTGTCTTGTACTTTGTTAATAATGTTAAACTGCTTCTAGATTATCTGAGGTACGGGATGATGAGTTTGAAACAGATACAATTTCATAAGGAATCTCACTGAAGCAAGGAGCACATTTATAGAAGGGTATTATAGATACTAGGAAGTTAAGTGAACTCAAAGTCAAGGACTTCTAAAGTCATAAATAACACTTCTGACTGTGGGACTTTCTGGGCTGCAGCTGGCAGAAGGAATGTAAGTAGGGGACATTACTTCTCCCTGTCTTCATAGTCTGAAACTGCATTACTTGCCACCCCTGCAATAAGTCCAGTAGTTGCATTCTTGTTCTGATCCAGTATAGTATTCCTTGCATTCAGAAAATGGCAAGTATTTGTGACTCACAAAACCAGCAAAAATTACTGCTTTTGTGGGTCACAAATTTTCTCTTGTACAAAAATACTTAGTGTAAAACTTAAGATTTCTTCCAGTGTAGTCGTTCAGATGATTAGGTGGGTGAGACTGTTGGTTATGTTTAATGAAAAGATCTTGGTTTGTGTAAACCTTGGTGAATTTGTTTTTCAGGACATGTTTTTTAAGTATACATGGAATAACTTTTTGCATACTCAAGTAGAAATCTGTATTGCATTGATTCTTGCAAGTCCTCTTGAAAACACGGGAAATGGTACAATTACAGATCAGGATTCCAGTGGGGACAATCTCTTACTGAAACATGTAAGTTGTGTTTTGTGAGTCTCCCGAATTTTCCCGTTTCCATGCAGTTAATTTTACATAAAGTTACACCCCTTTCTACTTAATGTATAGAATGAAAAAGAGTGTCTTTCTGGTTTTACTTAAAATGTTAGTTCAGGGTGTTAAACCTGAAACTGCCATAGAGTAGATTTTTTTTGTTGCTCCATAGTGAGCATGGTGAAGAGCTGTAAGTATTTATTTCCCCTGAAGTTCTTCCTATTTTTAAGGCTTAAAATCGCTATTTCAGTACCTTTATGCTACTCCAACAACTCAGCACTTAGAAAGCAGAGTAGAATTAATACAGGTTTAGCTTTAGTTTCTGGTTGTGATCTGACTAGTGGACTTTCAACCCTTTAATGAAAGTATAGATCCTGAACTTGAAATTAATAGTCTTGCAGACTTTAGTATCCACTGTAAAATGCATAAATAGTGTTCCATTTTACTACTACTAACCATCTATTGCTTTTTTGACAGCTCTTCCTTAAGTGCCAATTAATAGAAAGAATACTTGAAGCATGGGAGATGAATGAAAAGAAACAGTGAGTAATTCGTTTCTTCATTCCCTGGAATTGTCTAAATCAGACTTGAGTTGTGAAATGAATGTGTAACCAATTCTGAAGTGATGTAGCCACTTCCAAAATCCTTGTATGTTAATATTTGGGTTAAAGCTTTCTTTTGTACTTTTTGGTAGCATTCTAATTCTTCTTCCTCTGGCCTTTTGGGAGCACAAGAGTTGTCATTCTTGCCATATATAAGATATTACTATGATCTTTACAGTTTACCCACGGTCCAGTAAGAAATAAGCATACTGTAAGTCTTAAGGAGACAGGAGATACTTCTCCCCAGTAAGCAGCTGGGAATTACTTGTGAACACATCAAAGCATATCACATACTGGGGAGCATCAGACTCCTAAATAGTAAAAGCTAATTCCTCAGCAATAGAATACCTTCTAAAATTTTGTGTTTGAAAGAATGTAAGCTTCAAGTAGCTAATATGGCCTGAAACTGTTTTTGTAGCAGGAGAAAAAAATCTGCACTTGTCACCTGAGGTGGTAAAATGTTCTCACGAAGGCCAAATAATTTTAGTTCTGGAGGTACTGAACAGTAAATGTTAGTTCTGACCTGTCAAAATATTGAATTGACTAGCTGGGGTAGTGCTGCTGGTTCAGTGGAATGTTGAGGCTGTTCCACTCCCCAAAACATTTGTATCTGAAGTGAATCAGATAGTAAATATATAGTTAATGTAACTGACCTGGAAATAAGGATGGTGAAGGGGAGTGGGGGAAAATAGAAAAAGGAATGCACTAAATTTAACTGTAGAAAACATGCTCTCCTGAAAGTCTTCCATTTTATATCAATTCTCCTGAGGTTATAGAGAATCGCCAGCTTTACTGGCCATTAGGTTCTCGTAGGAGAGAAATATGAAGTTTTCTCTGTAATTCCAACCTAAAACTTAAAAGTTTTACTTGGATAAGACTGTTCTTGATCCAGCACTTACCATATGAATGATTTAATTAAATATTTAGTCTCACATTTGGGAATACTAATGAAGAAAATAGTGTTTCAAACCTTAGGTAGTGCTTTTATCTGGAAACAGACTTGTAATGAATTCATTTCTTTATCCAGTTTTGTAGAGGTGTGTCTCCAGCTGTAAAAGGTAAATCTTTAAGGGTACTTTTAGCTTAGCTGTTTCAGGAAATGGGTATTTTTTTAGTCCCTTTGTATTCTGTCACTTAACGTTATTTCAAGCAGCTCCAGAAGCTTAAGGGTGACTGCGTTCTGCTAGTGAAAATCTGACATAGTAAAAGTTGTTTGGTTCATTGGGATTAATAAGCATTTGCTAACAAAAGATACAGTTGTATTCCAGTCTTTCTGGCAAGGCAATGTCAAGTCAGTCTAGTTTGTTAAATAGAAGCACTCTGTGTCATATCCTGTATTAGAAACTATAACCTTTGCTGTTATGTGCTGCTTATTTTGAATGTGCTTGTTACTTAAGCAAGCTGTAAACACTGCGATAGTTTATTCATGATATCTTGAATAGACATATCATAATTTCAGTTACCTCATATGTTAGACAATAATGGTGGAAAATAAAATAATGTGATCTGTATTTGCATAACATAAGGTACTTCATGAGCTGCTGCCACTTTACAACGATTTCAGTCATGGGAGGTTTGTCTAGCTGGGTGAGGGGGTCTTGCTAATTCTGTCATTATTTTGCTAATGCTGTGCATTTTGCTTTCTGCAAACACACAAAAGCAGTACAAACACTTGTACATCCTTCTTGGTACTTTATGTGCTTGTTAAATCACTTAAACTGGCTCAGTGAAGTCAAACCAGTTGATACCTTACATTTTTACATATTTTTGTGAACCTGTGGTTTTAGGATGCAACTCCAACTTAAGAACCCCAGTTCATTGTCTTGTGTACCATCTTGACTTTGGCAGTGTTCTACACCAACATATGGTATCAGAGTTGCTCTGAGTGCAGCACATGAACTCTTGGTCTCTTGCAGGGCTGAAGGAGGAAGAAGGCATGGCTACATGGGTCACCTGACAAGGATAGCAAACTGCATTGTGCACAGTACAGATAAGGGGCCAAACAGTGCACTAGTCCAGCAGCTCATCAAAGGTATTAATTCATGGTCCTAACTTTATCTTCAGGGCTTTCATTATCAAATGCTGAGGATATTAAGCAAACTTAAATTAGAAGGCAGCTGTTGGATTAAAGAAGAAAATAACTGGATTACTTCTGAAATATCCAATTTAAAGCAGTCATCCTTAAATAAATGCTTAAGTATTTTCATTTAAAACAGTGTTAAAGCTCCCTGAAATAGATGCAAAGAGATGCTGACCTGCTTAATTTGGACTTGTATGCTGGATGAAGTTACATTTATGGATTTAGGAGGATGTATATTTTCTTACCAGTATTTTTGGTAGAGCAGAAAAAAATATTTGAAAATTAAGTGATGTTTCATTGTTGATAGTTTCTAATTGGTTTGGTGTTTTGTTTCCTGTTGTAGAGCTTCCAGAGGAGGTGAGAGAGCGATGGGAAACATTCTGCACAAGCTCTTTAGGAGAAACCAACAAGAGGAATACAGTGGATCTGGTAAGTAGTGATGGGTAAGGTATGAAAATTGCTGCTGCTTTACTTGAACAGTTTATTTCCGTCAGCAGCACTGTCAGTCTTCCAAAACCCAGTGTACTTTTAAGGAGTCCCCTAGTTGCTGAGTTACGGAACTGATAATTCTTTAGTTTACTTTTCAACGAAAGCCATATTGTTAATATTTGTGCAGGCATAATGCAGATGATCAACTTGTAATAGCTAACTGGCTCATTACCTAGTGTAGCTAATCCCAGGCAATCTGTAAGGAGGAGGATTTCTTTACCTCTTCGAGGTTGGAAGTCCTTGAAAACTCCAGTGTGCTTGAGAGTACAAACTAAAAGTGCAGGTGCTGGTGTTGATTGCTTTCTCTACAGGTTGTAAATGACCCAGTACAAGCTTAACAGAAGACTGCTACCTGTATTCCACTGCCTGTGTTTCTGACCTTGCTTAATTAACTTTGCTTATTGTTGTGCACCTGCCACATTTCTTCTGCATGCAGTTGTAGCGGTTACACTTTTGGAAAAACACTTAAGTAGAAGAGGTTTGTGTAATCATCTTAAAAATACAGTCTAAGAGTAATCACTTGGAGACTTTAATAAGCAGAGGCGGTTTCTGATGTCAACAGACCAATCTGTGAATTTTATTTTACCTGACTTCTCTAGGAATGTGTGCTTTGCATGTGGCTTCATTAACTTTTGCTAGTCTTCTGTTATTTGGACTATAATTAATTGTTGAATTTGCTATTTCAACATAAATAACTGGAGTGTGATGTTAACAGGTGTCAATAGAAGCAATAAGAAATTCATCTGAAATGGTGCAAGTTGTGAACAGGTCCAAAAGATCTACATAAGGCAGTTTTTCTTGAGCCTGTGAATGCAAAGAATTGTGTAGTTGCAGATGAATGTTATTTTTCCTCTTGGTAGAAACTATGTCTTGGTCAAGAGCAAAAGAAGGATCATGTAAAGAGGAAGAATTTTAAGCTTATAAAATATGGCACTAATTGGCTCTTTAGATACATAATCATGTGCTTGGAGGTACTTGTTGTAGTAACAGTAAAACTTAATTGAAAACTTATCTCCAAATTCCGCAGTTTTGAGTAGGATAAAAAGACAAAGCATTAAAACAATTTCTTTTATCTGAAACAAACAAATACATTATATACTATGCCAATGATGCCATTTATTTGTCTAGGTTACTACCTGCCACATTCATTCTTCCAGTGATGATGAAGTAGACTTTAAAGAAACTGGCTTCTCACAGGATTCTTCTTTGCAGCAGGTGAGTTGAATTCTTTTAACAGCTTAAGTTGCTCTTTCTGTAAAAGTAAATTAAGTAATTTTTTAAGAAGCAGTGGAACTTCTATTTTCTCTCACAAGCAAATATAAATCTAGAAAGTTTAAATTAAAACCTAGGCATGTGTGCATGCACACAACTGTGTCTTACCAGACTCATAAGCATCTCTTTGAATTCTTCTGCTGGTAGTGAAGGAGTGGGAGCCATGTGGCACAAGATTGCCACTAGATCACTTAGATGGAATCAGATGCTTTAGATGCATTATTTGCCGGGGTTACTAACCAAAATCTTTCAGATCACACTAACAAGTGTGTAGTAACTACCTAATCTAATACTGGCTTTGGTATTTTATGCATTTTCTATAGTTTTTATAATAAGTAATTGCTTGTCTAAGTTTGAATTGTGGGTGGTGGCTCAATCTTAAAGAATCTGATGCATTTTTATCTGATTAAGTGCTTTTGTACCTATAAGGTGCACCTGTACAAAAACTTGATAAGTTGGGTGCTATCTTTAGCAGCTTTAGTGAGAAAGTAAGATCTTCTAATATCTCTGTGCTTTTCATGCATCCCCTTAGTGACCTGCTGTGCCTAGGCAATCCCAGCAGTTCCAGGTAGTTAATCTGGAGAAATGCAGATGGTCCAGTGCTGCTTCTTTCAAGTTTGTCTTGCTGTATACCTCCTCCTTTTATATATTTTTTCCTTTTCCTTCAATTTTCGTAATGCCTTGATCTAAACTTGGGGTTTTTTGATCGTTCTTTTGTTTTCTTTCCATATTCACTTTGTTCAACTTTACCACCATACTGTGTCCTCTCAGCTACCTAGGCAAGAAACAAAGAGTTGACATGACAGCTTTACTTCCTAGAATATCTTAGTGTTGGCTGACTTTACACATGGAAATAATGTTACTAAAAGTCCCTAGGGGATGTATAGTAATTTATAATTTAATGGTAGTCCTGAGAAATAAGAGACAAAGGCTATTGTTAGGGATCGGTGATGCCCACATGTACCTTAGTGTACATACCGATCTGCTAGCAGCTGACACTCATCTTTATTTAAAAAACCAGCACAGTTGTGTCAGTGACACTGCACTGAGATGTAAAATGTTCAATGGTTTCATTCTTCTAATATTTAATAGATGCTGCTGGTGTGTGTACCTGAGACTGATTTTGCTAGTGATATCTGCATAATAAATGTGCCACTGTGCTTTAGTATCTATATATAGTTTTCTTTTCTGGTTCTTACTACTTACAATTTCATGTTATTTTGAGCAAAGACAGCTTTTTCTTTTATATAGTGTTGTTTCTCTACTTCTTTGGGGTGCATTTGGAAAGGTGCTGGTGAATGTTAACAGATTCAGCTTCTTTATTGAAAGCTCTTAGATTGGCTGTCAAGTCAGTAAATATACGTAGGATTGTAGTTGATACTAGCTTTCAAAATTCAGAGGTTAAGACTTACCCTTTTATGTTTAGTTTAGATAGACTTTTATTTCTTTGAAGCAAAATGGGCAATAGATTTTAGAGTATTAGTAGAATCATTATATCACTGTCGTTGGTCCTGGGGTTGCCAGGCCTTTTCTGATTATCAGATGCAACAAATGACGTCCAATTTTATTGACCAGTTTGGCTTCAACGATGAGAAGTTTGCTGATCAAGATGACATTGGCAAGTGAGTATAATATTACACTGAATTTGGCTATAGTCTTGTGAATTTTCTTTCTGACTGTGTTTTTGGCTGTGATTTTGCTGGTGATAAGTACAAGCATTTACTGATGTGAAGCAGTTGCCAATCAGTCCTGTCTTTTTGTGCCATTTGTGTGCATTGATAGAAGCCTCCCTGAACAGAGGGAAGCAGCAGCTTCTCTTCTTTTTCTAATCTTCTGGTTGTGCCAATGTTGAGAACACTGTGTTATGAACAAAAAACTGAATTATAACTCTGCTTTTTACCAGACAGCTATGGTGCTCTTTTGATCTGATATTATTTGGGTCACTTTCACTTTGTCTCAAAGTGGGTTTTTTTCCCCTGCTGATGACCAGATGAATAGCTCTACTTCTGAGTTTTCCTGGAAAGGATGACAGGAACAACATGTAGCTGGGTGTATTTTTCTGTAGGGGAGAGTAAGGAAGGGCATTGTAAATCTACCTTTGTTTATAAGGTTGAGGCAGTTAAGACTGATTTCTACAAATAGTCTTCGGTGAAAGATGAGGAAATGAGAACAGTCTTGGTCAGATTAAGAAACTCCAAACTAGACGAAAACCAGCACACAATAAAAAACACCCCTCAGAAAAGCTGGTATCTTTCTTTGTAAGTAGATGGATGCAGTAAAGGGAAAAGGGGAGAATGGGGGTTCTTGCAGATGATGAAGTTCATAATTGTTTTTATAAGATTTCATGGCTTGGGATGCCATAACATGCAGTTAGGAATAAAAAGCATTACTTCAAGATAGCTTTTAGAAGGGTGTTTTTATAATAATCTCAGTGCTCTTCTATAAGACATGTTTAGTAAGTGATGTCTGACTGAAGCTTTTGTCTTCCATCCAAGAAGCATTGCTCCTTTTTTTATACCACAGAACCTGCTGAGATTAGAGATTAAGATATGATGGTAGAGGAAGTAACCCAGAATACTCCTTAACTTTGTTAGAAGCAAATGGATTTTGGGAAGGATAGGAATTAAAATTCCTTTAATTTCATGCCTTTGGAAGTCTCTTGTCTTGGTAGAAAGAAGATGACTACTTATCTAAAGAGGTCTCAAGACTTATGACAGGTACACTGATGATGTACTCATGAGTTGAATTAAGCTGTAGGTGAAGTTATTTTGAAGTTATGCCTTCTGTGCAAGAATCAATTACACTCTAAGTTACCTGCATAGCATTGTGCAGTAATACAGTCACACTAGCAACTTAGGTTCCTTTAGACCTCTTACTTTTCCCCTGCTTCATAATGCAATGAATATTAGAGGAGGAGTAATGTGTGCTCTGCTGAATGCACTCATGGCTACACAAAGAATATATGAACTCCTCTGATACGTAAAGATGTGTCAAGTCTAATATATAGTGTTATGTTTGGGGAAGTATTTCAGTGATTGGTTAAAAAATATTTTGGGGTTCTTTTGTTAAGAAACAGAACTTGATACTATTTTTCATTTTGTTCCTTCCTGTTGAAAAGGTCCTTTGATAGAAGAGTGAAATCAGTTAAAATATGTAAGAACTGCAGATTCAGATATTTGCAGGATTTTAAGGTATATCATGGTAGAGTGTAGTCAGTTTAGGCATTCGTTAGGCCTAGGTTTTCTCCAGTGCATAGCAATACAGTTTTTGAGATTTGGGTATATAATTTCAGTTATGCTTGTTTAGACTTGTTGCATACACCTAACTGTAGATGGCAATGTTCTGTGTTTTTGTTAAAAATATTTAACGGTTAAGAAAAAAAAAAAAAAAATCACAGGAATTCCAGGTCTCCTTGGTGTGTAATTTTGAACGTTTTCTGTTGGAGACTGTCTTTTATCTTCTGTTTTTAGATTATTGGAATATAAGAAACCAAACAGAAATTAAATGTCTTCATGTCACAATAGAAAGTCCTGTTTCATTGAGTACATTTTTTTTTGTAGTGTTTCTTTTGATCGAGTTTCAGACATCAACTTTACCCTCAGTACAAATGAAAGTGTAAGTATGTGTTCCAGTACTATCAGAAAAATGACTGTCTTTTAAGCTTTGGCATGACCTCAGAGCTGTGGTAGTGGTTACATTTATTCCTTTTAAGTGGAAATCACTGGAAAATAATTCCCTGCCTTATTCCCATATCATGAGATTTGCTAATTGGAAGACACTATTGTTCTTTCTGATCAGTATTAAGAATTGCTTCTAAGAATCAGTATTAGAATTCTTAAGAATTGCTTCTTAAGAATCAGTATTAGAATTGCTTCTAATTTGTATAACTGGGTTTAAGATTGGGCCTAGATCTGATTTGTGCATGTTGCACACTTGTGTTTTATGATTAGAAGCTATTTAAATCCTCAGTGAGATTGTAGTGACAGGAAAGTCAGGACAGAGTCTCTGAACCTCAATATTATTTGTTGGTTGAGCTAAAATGACTCCCCAGTACAGAAAATAAAGCTGGAGTACTTTGTGTCCTGGTTTTCTGGAAAGCTCTTAGGGGTCACTCCCACATCCCATTTTTCAACATGATGGAAGCTCCTAAGTGTTCTTTGGTCCACTCAGCTTGTTATAGTAGTCAAGTAAAACAAGCAGCACTCTGTATTTTCTTGACAAGCTTTAAATTAAGACATTCTGGATTTCTGCTGCTTTTAGAGAAAGGCTTAAGATTCTTTTCAGATTAGTCATGTATTATCAAGATGTTTACTAATGTAATATAGATTTTATACTTCTGCTGTATTTAGGGTAATATAGCCTTGTTTGAGGCATGCTGTAAGGAGCGGATACAGCAGTTTGATGATGGTGGCTCTGATGAAGAAGACATTTGGGAAGAAAAGCATATTGCATTTGCACCAGAATCCCAGAGGCGTTCCAGGTGAGAAGGGTGTTTCTCATCCAAATAGCAGTGTAGTGAGCCTGCAGTAATACACCTGTCCTCTGGTTCAGCCTGTCTCTTAGTACAGACTGTCCAGCTTAACTAGGTATTTCCATTCTGTGGAGAAATGAGTGGAGATGTGGCTCTAGTGCTTTGTTTTCCAGCCATAATTTGCAGAAGATGCACTTTGGGTTTTGTAGCTTGTTGGTTTTGGTTTTTTTCCCTGGTGTGTATTCTTTCCTTCTACTTTCAAACTGGCCTGACTAGCCTTGCTTTGGACAAGGCAGCCCAGCTCCACACCTCTATTAAACCTTGCTGTCCTCACAGTACCAGTATGGCTGTGAACAAAGGAAAATGCATTAAGTGGAAGGAGCATCTAGTCCCCACAACTCAGGGCTGTGCACCCTCCCTCAATAGCTGCTGAAAGCCTCTTCATGTGATCAAGTGAAAAATCTTAAACCTTGTTTCTTTGAGAGAGAAATGAGGGGAATACTAAGAGCTAAAAATTACACCTCAAGTGTTCTGTCAGAAATAATTGTAATTCTCTCTAGCCTGAAACTCTGCAGTATTTCATTGTGCCCAGGGTGTTATACTAAAACCAGAATGTAAACTCTCTCTTTGTATTTGAAGTTCGGGCAGTACAGACAGTGAAGAAAGTACAGATTCTGAAGAAGAGGATGGAATTAAACAAGACTTGTTCGAATCCCACACCAATACAGAGGACAAAATGGAAGTAGACTTAAGTGAACGTATGTAGCTTTTTTTCCCTGGTGCTTTGGGTTATAGGAAATTGTTAAATCTAGCAGCCTGATTTTGTAGGAGTTTCCTTGTTGGCTGCTTTTATTCCAACTGTCTTAGTCTTTCTCGCTTGCCACAGAACATGCGCATATTGGGAAGTTTGAATTCCTTACCTGTCTTAAATTACTTACTCTCTCTAAAATTCATGTTTCTACTCTTCAAGAGTTAAAAATGAGTAGTCAGAAAGGGGAGGATTAAATGCTGGTTTACAAATATTGAGTGCCTACAAAAACCTGATGTGTTACTATCCAAACCCAAAAGATGGTATTTTTACTGGAAGCCTTTCAGACCAGCTTTTTGTCTAACAGTGCTCTTTTAGAAGACTTCCTACAGAAGCTCAGTGAACTTGCATTGTTCTGGTTTCAAATGTGAGTGAAACATATACATCAGGAGACTCTTCTGTGGAATCTTAACTGATGTAATAGGTTGAAAAGTTTTCACAATCAAGTCAGACTAAACTGGCTTTTGTTAAACTGTCAATGTCTGTAGGTAAAAGCCCTGTGTTTATCTAGACTGTAAGGAATTAAATTAGAAGGAAAAGTTAAGGGTTTTCTTTTCTTTTGTCAGATTGGTGTCGTTGGCATCTGTGTGTCAAACAAGTTTTGATCCATGTGGGTCTCCTCCCATATCTGCCTGGGCTGGAATTTCTAATTGCTAGTCAGAGCTTCCTTTTCAGCCTGTTTTTTTGTATGTAAGTGTTAATGAAAAACATGTTTCCCTTGGGTAGGTGAAGTTTTTTGAATTGACCTATCCTAAATTAGATGCTATTCACAGTTGCTCCCAAATTTAAAATATCAATAAATATTTAAAGTTGTAAAAAGCCTTAAACTTTTCTGAAATTTAGCCGTGGTGTTAGTGCATGAGAAAGTATTTGAAGAAATTGAAAAAGGGATAAAAACTTTTGTGATCTTCATTATTATAGAAATTAGTTTGAAAAATGGTAACAAATATTGAGGTTAATTTCAAGGATAAAGCAGGATTGTACTTGTGATTTAATGCTTTATTAGTTTTGTTCTTCAAATAAACTTTTTTTTTTAGTGGAGTACTCTGAATTACTCATCTTAAAATTCTGCCTTACTAGCAGAATTTTTCTTTTAGGGAATACATTAATTTTTTTAACAGGATGTACAGGATTTCTCTGCATGTGCTTTCAAGTCTAGTTATGAATCTTGCTTCTCTTTATGAAATGTACATAGAGGAAATCAGTATTAGGCATATGTGCATTTGTGTTCCTTATAGAAATTTGTTCCTAATGACCCTGATGATGGTTTTTCAGCACCTAACTGGTCAGCGAACTTCGATGTACCCATGGAGACTGCACATGGTGCCAGTCTGGATTCTGTTGGTTCTGCTGTGTGGAGTACTGAAGCACCTGTGCCAGCTAAAGAAACTGGCTGGGCTTCCTTTTCTGACTTCACATCCTCTTTGAGGTAAGAATGTCAGTTACTCAGGGTGAGCTTGGTTTTCTTGGAGTGTCCATCTCTACACAAGCCTGTGTTGCTGGTGTATGTAAAGTGTGTGAATAGCGCTGTGTGTCCCAACAGCATGTGTCTGTATGATCTCCCTTTCCAGGATGAGTGGGCACTAGTGTTCTGGGCTTTTTTAGATTTCATATTGTTATGCAGCTGTGATAACTAGGATAAGTAGTTCTGCATGATGTTGAGAACACACAAGATAATGCTGTTCTTTTTTTGGATTGACACTACACTCTGCTGAATTCTTGTGTATGTACCTTATTAAATAGATGTAAATTTTGAGTTGGCAAATATTGGCAGTCAAGAACTAAATCCTTCTCATATTGGAAGACTTTGCTTTTATGCATTTGGCTTTTGACTTTCTGTCTGGGCATTAAAACAGCACACATATAAAAGTATGAAAAAGTATAAAAGTTTCAATAGAGAGCTATCAAATTGGAAAAATGCATTTAGCAAAACAGTTAAAAATATTTCGAAAATCTGCAAGGAGCTGGTGATACCTATATGCCTTAGTTACCAGGGACATGTCCACTAGTACTTGTAATGTAACAAAATCAAGTGAAAATAAGATTCTCATCAAATCCCCTCAGCTCAGTTCTGGTGCATTTTGCATTACTAGACTTCTATTTAGTACATCTTTCCAGCACTCTTAGAACAAACTTGCTTAATTCAGTTTCAGTGTAGTTCTAGGCCTTACAGCTCTCATAGAGAACTAATACTGTTTTAAGAACACTTCATTTTGCTATTCAGAAATGTTTCTAAAGTTTTTTTTTATTCTACTTGAAGCTCAAAAGACTCCTTAAGAAGTAATTCTCCTGTGGAAATGGAAACAAACACAGATCCAGGTGATCCCTTGAGTGCAAATGCAACTGCACTTACAACACAGCTAGAGAGTAAGTAAACTGCACTGCATTTCTAAATGCAAATTGCTTGATCATAGGAGTTGTACATAAGAAAAATCCCCATGAACTTCAAAATTTTAGGTTTGGACTCCTCTCTGGCTCTGCTGCTGTTCTGACAAGCATTGAAAGTGACTTTTCAAAGAATTTATGAACTATTTAAAATAGTTTCCAATTCAAAACAACAGCCGGTGTTACTGATCATTACTGATCCCTCTAAGAAGTTTGCACATTATGAACAGAAAAGCATTATAAAGAAACAAAGTTTGTAAGTTTGTTCTGTTAGAGAATCTTCTCACTTGTGTCAGCCTTTAGTTCAGCTGATGCCCAAAAAGAATAGTAGCCTCCATTGTTGACCTGTGTGGCAATAGGCCAGTAGCCTCAATGTGTTCAAATTTCTCTTCCTGCTCATGCCTTTCTAAAGCTGCCTTCAGTATGCATGCCCTAATTGTGTTTTACGTGTATGAACTGGTAAAAGGACAAAAATATTTTAATGAGGCTTTTTTGTATCTATTTGTATTTATTTGTATCTATTTGTATCTTTTGTATCTACCAGAGAGAGCAAGAAGTGCAGGTGAGAAGTCCAGGCACACTGGACATCCCAAAGATTTGTCAGTACTAGGAAGCTTAAAGTCAAATTTGTACTCTGTAGACCTGTCATGAATTTGACTGTACAGAAAAACAATTCGTCACCTACTAAGGCCTTGTTTAGGTAAAACTGTTGCAGTAACCATTGTCAATCAAAATGAAAAAAGCTACAGACTGTGGCTCATTTTTAAGCCATCTTAAGCCACATGTTCTCTCTATGTGGCAATTGGAGAAAGTGCCACATACATTCTCTGTAACGAAGAATTCAAAAAGTGTGCAAAACTGCAAAAATACTGTTCTTGATATATTTGCTTATGTGCTTGCACATGAAATAGAAACATAACCAGCCATATGCTGAATTGCTTCTATTTCTGCTTGCAGCCCCAGGAAGTGTTGGTATGGAGGCCAGCTCAGATGGAGAGGATGATGTGGAAAATGCAGACAATGTAACAGAGACAGTCATGAATGGCAGCATGAAGGAGACACTGAGCCTAACTGTAGATGCTAAAACCGAAACTGCTGTTTTCAAAAGGTAAGAATGCCAGTTTGTCTTCCCACCATGTAAATAGAACACTGTATCATCAAAGACAGTTGAAGTGATAATTCCTGAGGCTTTACTAGAAACCTTTCAAAGTAATTGTTTTGAAATTTGACTTCTAGTTAGTTACTCTAACATGCTACTTTACTTATCAAGCCTTAGTTTCAGTGCAAGGTTATTAGCAGAGGACTAACTCAGCTTTTGTCCCTGATGCACATTATTGTGCATTTTCAATGTACAGTTCTTTTAACATTGCACATCAAAACTGAGCTTTTAAAATTTTGCACAGAATTCTTAGGCTTGGATTGGAATTTCATACTTCTTATCCAGGAGGATGGAAGGCAGAAATTGAAGGCCAGCCAGGCACTGCTTTTAAGTGTTGCTCATCAGACACTTGGGTTGATCACTGTTGGTGGTATGCACAGTGGTGTTAAATCTATTCTAGAATATAGGTGGCACATGGAATTCTAGAATAACTGGAAGAACAACTTCGTAGTTTTGCTGTCTTCTGATACAAAGATTGAGGAATAAGCGTCTTACAACATGGTCAAATTGTATATTATACGTATATCAACACTGCAATCCTTTTATGAGAATAAATCACATTTCAGTGTTGTCTACTCCATCCCATCTACTAAGATATTGTGATCTCATATTTAATGATCAAGTGCTTTTTGTTTAGTATCAAATATTTATGTAGGGAAACAGAGGCTACAAACAGTATGACATGTAAAATTTTGCCTTTATTGAAGCTGATGTGTCCTGGCTCCACCCTGATGTTAACAAATTCGAACACACTGCTAGAGCATTTTGACATGCAGCCTTCTTCTCATTCTTCTAGAATAACTTCCTAGTATCTGTCCCTATTCTAGCTTTAAATACTAAAAAAAAATTGTCAGTATGTCTTGGAAATTGCTTTAAAAAATCAAACCCGAGTCGATTCCAGTATAAGAAACTTTTCCAGTGTTACTCCTTACACTCCCTGTTGTTTAAATTAATTTACTTCATTAGGAGAGGTGGTAGGAGATAATTCCTGAACTATCCAAAATGAATAGATCTTGAAAACCAAACAATTTTCTGTCACTCTTGATTCCATCCTTTTGGTTATCTGAGTGACTGAACTTGTGATGGTTTTTCAGCACAGAAGAGGGAAAACTTGTGACTGCACAGTGCTTTTAAATAAAATGGCATTGGTATAGGAATGAACCATAGTACTTTAGAGAGGTGTTGGGACTCTGTGCAGATTGATGTCACATGAAGCTATCCATAGTGCATTGTTGATTTAGTAAATGATGTGTCTGCTTTCCAGTTTGTTGTCTTTTGCACAATTCTTTTACATGGTCTTCACTCTTAGATATTCACAAATTTGGTTTAGTTATCCATGGTGTCTTTAAACTTCTCCTTTAAACTAGTTTAGCTCACATGCACTTTCAAGTTGTGTGACTTGTGATACTGGTGCAAAAACTAGCATGAGGAGGCAGTATCTAGTGACAGTTCCTGCCTCCCTTCATGGAATTACCTGCTGGAACTGTAGTTAAAAGGACATAGAGGTGCAAAGAGAATTTAGCATAAATGCAAAAAAGGTGCATAGAGTTGCCCCAGTCAGAAGGGACCTTTAAAGTTTATCCTGTCTAATCTATTATGGGAAATGGAGCCCAGATGAGATTACCAGGCATTCTGGCCTATTGTATATTGAAAATTTCTCGGATCTTGATTTGGAAGGGAAATGTCAAAGGAGCATACAAGGGGGCTCAAAGATGAGGTCTTACATATAGAGACTGTTCTACTCTTACAGACACATGCAGTTTCATAGTGAGTCATTGCTCAAATGGCATTTTTTAAACCAGCTTACAAGGAAAAGGTCTAAATTAAGGGACAGTTGGAGTAGTGAGGGGATGTTCCTACTCTGGCCTGTTTGCCTTTCCTTTTGAAAGGAAGGTTGCTTCCAGACTTCAGCTTTATCTAGGTTTCTGTCAATAGAAAATTGATGGTGTGAAGTCAATATTGAGGGGATTTATAAGCGCGGTAGTTAATTTGTGGAAAGCTGCAAAGGACAAAAATATGATTTCTGAACTTACTTCAGAGTGGAGAACAAGTGCGAAGAATGCCAGCAGAGACTGCCTCTTTAAAAAATAAAAAAACCTAGAACATCACTTTCAATGGTGATGGTGATGAGTATTTCATTTGGAAGGAATGCGGAGAGTATCAAGGCAAATGACATGGGGAGCTTAGATGGGGAAAACGTGATGAGAGACTGCAATGCAAAAGACAGTATTTTTGCAGGCGCTGCAGGATAGAAGGAGAAAAGAGAAGGATTCATTGAAATTTAAAGGATCCATGGAAAGGAGAACTGTGAGAATAGGAAGAAAACCAGCAGAGGAGATGGGCACTTCTTGAATAAATAGATTTGTTACTACAGAGGTAGAAGATTGATGTTTGTCTACTTCAGAGCTACTTTATAACTATCTCTTGCAGGTATATATGCTCAAATTTGTATTGTAGTTCACTCATAATGGTGTGAATGAGATGGAAGAGGGTGGAGTAGAGAGGCAGAAAAGTCTGGGTTTTGAGGCAAACCAGATTTGTTCAGTAATGACTTTTGAGCCTGCCTGGTTACATGGTACTGTCTTACATAGTGTGAGTGTACAGCTTTTTCACTGAACTTTGTTCTTGTCTACAAGAGGAAGTTTATGAAGTAGATAGTGCTGCAGTCTTTGTACCCCATAAACCATACATAGTATTCACTGAGGAGTTACTAAGGAGTTTATTATGTAAGATAGTGATGAGTTAATGATTTTGCTGGTATGTTTCATGGACAGACTTTATTAATGCTGGTTTCTGAGGGAATCTTGAATTTTTTATACTTTCTTCCATTTTTGCATACTTCTGGCTTCAGAGTGTTGAAATCCTATCGGTATGTATAGTAAAGGATCATGATTGTTCTCACTTCAGGCATCACATACATTTTTTTTTTCTTTTCTGATCCTACTTGCAATCACTGTGTTTCCTGCCCTTTTATGCGGTCAAGTTTTAATGGATGTAAACACCAGTGCATCATTAGGTGTTTGTAAAGTCTAGAGCCATATGCTTGATCTTCATATTGCAACCATAACTTAAAATCCATTTGCATGTGAAAAATGGACCCGTCTCAGTTTTCTCCTGTTGCCTGAAGTTCCCTATAAATGAACTTCAAAGTTAAATACATTAAATAATCACTTGCTTTTGTTTTATTTTTTTAAGTGAGGAAGGAAAATTGACTACCACGCAGGATCCTTCTTGTAAATATGTAGTAGAAGAGAATACAGAGGTTGCAGAAGAGGTCCCTTCAGGTCTTCAGCCTACTAACAGCAGTCCAGAACAGAGGTAACTGCATTCAAGGATGCCTTCAATTCTCTAAATAGCAGTTTGTGTGCTTTTCTAACAGGATTGATCTAAAGAGATTGAGTTTAGCTCAGTCTAAAAATGTGTTTGTTTTTATTTTATTAAATTCTCAAAAGTTGAATTTTCAGTTGTTTCTAAGACTCTTGAGTCATCAAAGGTGTATTTTTCTTGCAGGGAGTTGTAAATATCCACATTCTGTTTTGTGACGATGTTACCAAGTTAGAATAGTGAATTGATGCACAGAACTCTACTGCATGTTCTGATTGTACTCTAGATAGATTAAAGACATGTGTGTTTGACAAATTTAGATTCTGGTTTTTAAGACTTGTTTATGAACCAGTATTTAAGTAGCTCCTTTCTTCTAACGTCCTGCTCTGCATAAATCTCAAACTTGATCAAGAAGGGGATTCTAATCAGAAAAAACTACCCTGTATATGTAAAGTGGGAGACCCAAAAACTCTTTCACAGTGGATTTCACAGTGTCTCCTAGAGATGCTGTCTTTATCAAGATGACAATATTTTTTAAACATGGATAAGCATTATATTGTAGGTACTAGGTAATTATCTTTTGGGTAAAGATACCTGTCTGAACCGACAGGATTCTCAGAGCTAGCAGTTTGCTAGATTGCCTTTAGGTTGTGGGAAATCTCAAGGAACTCCTTTCACTGAATCCTGCTGGCTTCAGCAAAGCTCAGAACTTTCTCTAAAGGTGGCTGTTGCAGTAGATCCTCATAAGCACAGGATAAATACCAAGATAAACCTAATGGTGCTTTTGGGGCTCTATGTATGTATGACTAGTGGAAGGAGTCCCCTAGGTAGGTCTCTGGCTGGTGGCTAGCAGGAGTAATCTCTGCTAGGAGCCCTGTTCTGTCATGGACTTTTTTCCAGTTAGTAAGTGAGTGATGGTTGTGCAGACTGTCACACTTCCTGTCCATGCAACATTTGTTTCTTACCTTCCAGATTTCTCTAAAAAGTGTTTGCTTTTGTCTAGTGCTGTCTGTCTTTTCTCTAATGTTTACATATGTTTTTTAAAAAGTGTTTTTAGAGCTTAGCAGCCAAAGACTTAGCTAGGGGGCTTCTGCTGGTCATGTGCATGTAGAGCACGGACCCCAGAGTGGCTTCTCTGTGATGTCCACCATCAGAGAACAGGAGTAACAGGTAACTTTCCTCATCTGTAGTTTCAAGCAGTATTTGCATTCTTTTAGAGAATCTTCAAATGTATTCCATAGATTTGCACTGAATGGAAGTTGAGACTTTTTTTGCCTCTGTTGTTTGCATATTTTTAATGTCCTCATGCATTGGTTTGATCTCTTTGTGCCAGTCCAGAGCAATTGAGCCCAGATTTATACTAAACTTTTATATAGAAATGTATATACTGTTGCTGTTTTCACTCTTGTAGGTTTGCTCTCCATTTTCCTCCATACTTCATGAAAGTTTCATCCCAATGGACTGACATTCAAAGTACTTGTGAAAGGCTTTTTGTAGATTAGATTAATAACTAAAGCAATTTTTTTAAGATGCTGTTGTTTTTTCCTGTTGTCTTAGCTGCTGGCTTTCCAGTGCAACCTTAAATTCTCCTGGTATCACATTTTGCCTCAGAATAAGATTTGGATAAGTATAAGAAATGTGCTATTTATTAGTAATTCTCTGAGATACCACATCTCTAGAGATCACTTATTATATCAGTTAATGAAGACCACATGTTCTTCAGTGGTGTGCTGAGTTAATTGAGTGCTATGCCTAATCAGGAAATAAGGACTCCAGAAATGCTGGACTGCAGAAGATGATTGGGATGAGCATGTTATTAGCACATTTCCTTCCTTCAGTTCACGGGTTATGCTACATAGGATCTGGGGTTCTTGGTTTTTGATTTGCTTTTTATTGCACCTACTTGAATTTGCCTTGAGTCTTTTTTGTATACTTACATCTCTTTTTTTGGCCTCTTAGGACTGATCAACACACCTGTTTAGGAGAGGCATCTGTTAATGGCCCTGTATGATACATGATGTTTACTGCCTTGGCTGAAGAGAGAGAACTGATGTCCAGGTGTTTGAGTGTTTCTTGAGGATATCATCTAGACCCTGTTGAAGCCAGTCACTGCTGCACTAATTTCGCAAGGAATCAGGACCAGCAACATTTATATTCTAGATTTTAAGACATTGTACAGAAATTCATAAGTGTAAAAATATTGCACATTGCGAAATACCAATAATTTTTGCGTATGTTTATATCGTATTGTTCTAAATAATGGGGGGCCTGTGAAATAAGATCCTGCTACCCGTGTAATGATGACAGTAGTGTTACTATAGTTAAAATGGCTGTAAGAATAGTTTTATAAAAAAGTGAATACAAAAATCTAATGTATTTGAGACATACCTATTTGACAATTAGTGTGACCAAAGTATTTAGCAGTTTTCTTACATTTTTCACCTTGTAAAAAAGAAAAAGAAAATTCATGTTTTTTCTGAAAATGAAATGCCCTGTAAATGTTATTTTAGTTGGTTTAGCTGACAAAAGTGATTTAAATAAGAATTTTTTGGTGTTCAGCATTTTACAACAGGTTTTTTAATTGGTAATTGTTTTCTGTATCGTTCTAAACAGATCTAAAAATGTAAGTCTATTGGTAGAAATTTTAAGTATTTATTGCAACAGCTTAGTTGACAAATTGATGTTACTGTAAAGCCATATGTTCTGTTAAGTCTAGTTTGCTTGAAACAATACCTTCCAGGTGAAACACTAGAATATTTGGAGTGCACATGGCTTGTTGTGTTTAAGTGGTTCACCTGCCTTTAAACAGTTCACCAAGATTTAGTTTAATACCAAGAATTATACAATGAAACATTTCAGAACAATCTGCGTATTTAAAACGCTATAATCCTTTTAGACAAGTCAAGTAAAATAAATGCTCATGCTGCTAATGTAATTACAGTATCTGCATTTTAAAAGTAAATAGTGTTTTTAATACAAATTTTGGCAGCAGAGCATGTTAATTGGTAATTTTCACTGTACTGATCTGTGTGAGGCTTTCATTTGTATGTTCTAAACCAGTTTTTTCACAGCTGGTTTGTGTATATATATATAGTGATTATGGAAACTAATTCTGTGTAATTTATAATTTTCTATGTCAGTGTAAAATTCCAACAGCCTTCTCAAACAGAAGCAATATACTGTATATTGCCACATTGTCTGGTGAAAGGGTTAAAATACTCCTGCACTTTTAGATGCAAAACCATTTTTGTTTCTGTAATAGTCATACTCATTCATTTTTTACATAATTTGTTTTCCTGACCAGTATTTAAAGCCAAAAGGATATTCTAAACAATGGCCAATGATTTATTTTAGAAGGCGTCCCAAACAAGGTGCCCAAACATTACATTGCGTACAGAAATAAAAAACCCACATGTATGTCACTGCCCTTATTGCTTTCTCTTTTGCATTTTTGACAATGTTCAGTGCACTTGTCCTGGGAAGTTTTTGCAAAGTGATCAGTTGTGTGAAAATGAAGGGGTAAAACCACAATATCATAAGTGGAATTGGTAACTATAGTTGCCCTTTTATTTGTACTTTATAAATGATGGAATCCAGTCAGTTTCAAAGTTTTCTTTATCAGTTCAGAATTACTTTCAGATCAGCTTGACCAAAACCATTTTGTGTGTTGGCTTTAAGGTTGGCAGCTGTCCTCTTGTCACTTTCTTTTGTCACTGAACAAGCAGCTTTGGAAACAAAACTGCTCATTTTGACGCATGAATTGGAGTCGAGTAGAAATTCCAAAAACAGGCAAGCAGCAAGTTGGTTTGCGTAAGTTTGATGCTTGTAAGGAGAAAAACTTGCATCCTTTCCAGTGGAACTATTTGTCCCCTGCTAAAAGGTTGATTTATCTTGCTCTGTAGCCGTGAAAACTGGAGAACACAGTAGATGAAATTGAATCTGGGCCCTGTTGTCTTCAGTTCAGCAGTATTGTACTTGTCCTTCTGTTCACAAACTGTAATATCAGTCCACTGTTTTGAGGAAGTGTAGGGTGTGTTTTACCCACTCATTCTATTACTTGCACAAGGAATCTGGAACTTGAAAGCATTGGAGGTGTGTTTGGGGAGGTCTGTGGGTGGGTGTAAACACACCTCTTCTGCCATCTTTTATCAACACTGCTGCTGATCTGCTGCTCACATAGCCTTACAAAGGTTTGAACATACTGCGAGAATCCTGAATGCCTGTTACCCAGCCCATTTAATCAGATTTGGCTTGCATGCAATGGAATTTGAATCTTCTTTAAGAAAAGGTATTTTTATGCATTTGCAGCATAGACTGAAGTCTAATACCTTTTGAGTTCCTACCTTTTGAGTACAGGTTTGAGTTCCTACAGTGTTTTTAGCAGCAATTAGGATGAAATGAGCTTGCTTTGAAAGGCTTGTCCACTGCCACATTCCACAGCGCTCTTTGAAATGGCTAAAGGCTCAGTCACTTGAAACTGAGGAATAATGATGTTGGTTGATGTCAATGGGCAGTGGATTTAACCCTTGGGGTTTCACTGGTAAAGGATTTTTACTCAAGCAAGAGTATGTTTCAAAAGTGGCTAGACCAGTAATATCTGTAGTAGCTCATTGCCTCTTCCCATCTGGCAGAGTGGATGAATCATGCCTTCTTGACCAGTGAAGCTATTATTTTTAAGTGTAAGCCCTGAATTAGTTTTATAGCAAGATTCTTCCATTTAAGTAAAAGCATAAGTCATCATCTTGACTAACATTGCTATTAATTCACTGAAAAAATAACAGGATAGTGGAAACAAATCTCATTATGTCATCATACGTGGAATCCCATGTGTCCATGCTCTTGAGTGAAGTCTACATTTTTGCACCTATTAAACCTTGTATCTACCTCTTGAAAACAGTGACTTCTGTGTCGTCATCTGCATACTTCTGTAGAAACTTAGTGACATTCATTCTTTGTGTGAAATCCATTGACAAGACTAGTAAGGAAGATGAATCAGATTCTACTGTCATTCATTATAAACTTACCTTTCTGTGTAAATTTTAAAGCACTAATTTCCTTGTAAGATTTTGTTTTCTGACATAAGTCTCATATGATTATATCAGGAAGTACTTACTGTATATAACTGACTCTATTAATATAGACTTAATCACCTCTGACTGTCTCAGAATAAATAGTGCTTCCTCTAGTATAGTGTAAGTGCTTTGAGTTTCATTATGAAAGAATCTGTATTGTTTTCCAAACCAGGATGGAAAATGGCTGTTATTGTGGCAGCAAAATGCCCTTTATTGGTAAAGGTTTTAACATCTGTATTTTAGATTCTATATCTTACTTGCTAGCAAGGTAAGGATTTGGCATCTTCCTGTTCCATTATTGTTTGAGTATGTAAGGTTACAGCATGGAAGGAGATGAAGGTAATAAAATTAAAATTAAAAATATTCTTACTGTAAAGATAGATACATTTTTCTGTCTCTTTTAGGTAGGACAGTTCATGGCATTTTTTTGGACTGGCTCAGACCAGATTCTGTTACTTGTGATTTGCCCTGTGTTTAGTCTTGGTTAATGATTTGGATGTAACCACACTTCTAATGATATCCAAGGGAAATCTGTGTACTTCTTACTCTGCTGCCATAAGCTAAAGCACTGAGACCCAGGCTTTACCTTGTGTTTTGCTGATAGCATCTTTTAGAATTTCTCTTTTAGGTGAGGCTGGGCTTAGTGTTTGCCTTTTTTTTGTTGGAGAGGGGAACTTTTTCTGTATTTTTCTTCTCTTAAGTCACTAAGTACTTTGCAAAATGAGGGGCTATTCCCTTTATCTTTCTGGCCATAGCTTAAATACTGTAATTCTGATTCTTGGGCCTCATTCTGGATTTGAGTTGTGTATGGTGGGGATCCTTTCTTGTTTTCTGTGTCTTAAATCATGATTCTGAAGACTGTAATTTAGATGATGATTTTCTGTTGCCAAGCAGCCACCCAGAGTAAGAAAGCTACACCTTGCTTAGCTGTGGTTGTGTAGATTTAGTCGCTTGTGTCCTATGAGATATAATGCTTGCCCATTTACACAGGGGAAGTTTATCTGGCTGTCTCACTACTTCGATCTGTAGATGATATTTAGGTAGATAGGTGTTTGATTCTCAAGGACCTAATAGACACTATTTTTTCAGATGGAACCTGGACCTGATCAAGGAATCAGGTCTGCTTTTAGCCTCCACTATATGCCACACTTCTATCTTTCTTACTTAGGAATGGTTCTTCGATTCTCCTTCTCTACACCAGTCATCTGTCAAAGGTTGTCACAATTTCACCTTGGGTAATGCACTAGCCTGGCTCTTCTGCAAGAGCACTGGAGCCTGACTGCAGATGATGCAAATAAAACCTGCTTTTCTTTACACCATACAAAATTAAGTGTTTGGGAAATCCCTCTGCTATTTTTTCAAATGAAAGATAAAAAATGTTGACTGCCTTTTACTAATTGTTATATCAGATGAGATTGTGAAGATAAGCTAAGACTGCTAAAACCTATGTGACTTTGTTGCTATTGTTGGGAGTTCTCCAAAGTACCTTTCCTCCTATATCTTTAATGAAACATTTGTTAATGCTCTATTTGTTAAAATGGGTTGTTTTTCTTTAGTCACTGCTAAACTTACAATTCTGAGATGTGCTTTCAGATGAGAAGGGCTCTGCTTCTCATGGAATGAGCCATAGAGGACTGTGCGTATTGACCGACAAGGTAGTAACAAGGAACTGTGAGGTATTCGTGGGACTGTGAGGCCCTATTGTTTCTCTTTAGTCCCTTCAGAATAAAGTAGCTTGAAAAGATAAAAGGGCTGACAAAATGTGTTACTTCTCTTTTTAATACTTGTACTTTGCTTGTGTAGTTTGAACTTCAAAGACAAATCTCTGAACTTGGAAAGTGGTGGGTGACTTCCTGGTAAGTAAATTGTTTCAAGCTTTAGTTACACTATGATTCATGTGGAATTCATACTTATTTCTATGTACAAGCACTGAAGACAATTTTTAACTGAACTATTTCAGTAAATATCTATAGATTCACACCTGTGTGCATGCACATCAGTGTTTAGGATACATTCTCATAACGTGGCTAGTGCAGTGCCTATGGTGCATTTCCAGAGTGTGCTGAACTGTAGAATACCAAGAAGAACAAAGAGATACTTCTGCACGGGTTACAGCCCATTCTAAAGCATTTCAGGTTTGTGTCTGCCTGTGTAGACATTGTCTGATGCTCTCTTAGTCCAGCTACTTGACACATTTGAGCCTGTGGTAAGGCATATCCAACAGGGAGTCTCTTTTACAATCTCAATGACGATCTAGAATGGAGTAACTCAAGAAAGGACTTGGATTGTAAAACTAAGTGCAGGGCAAGGGTTATGTTAAACATGAGTTTGTTCATGTGCATGCTTGGTGCTCTTGCATCTGAGCTGTCCTCCAATGTCCTTTTTTTTGTCATATGATAAGGTATAGACTATGTGTTAAATGACTAACCAGTTCCTTCAGTAAGAGGAGTAGATGCTACTTCTGGATACATTTGGATACATTTTTGTGCCAAGTGTCTGAAAAAGAATCAAGAAGGTGAGGGTGTAGTGTGACGCTTGTACAGAAACCAGATCATCTAGTCACACTAAAACATTTATTGGGAGTTAGAAGTCTTTGTGTTCACAAGTGTGCAAAAAGGCTATAGGTAGGCAACACTCAAATGGAAAGGTAATTGCTTTCAGGTATCAAGATACTGGCTTGAAAGAAAAAACAGGGACCTAGCAAAGCTTTGCAGGGAAGGCCATTTGAAGTTCTTAATCTCAGGCAAGTCCTCATTTCATTTTTTTGGTCATTGCAGCACTTCAGTGAGCTAGAAGAAGATGAAATTTTTCTGGCTGGCTTTCTGCCTGTGGAGTAATGGATTGCTCTAAAGAAGAATTATCAAATGGTCTTGGGTTCCTGGGAGAATTCTTTTTCATAGTTCATGGCAGTAATGCTGGTGGCATGTTATTTATGAAGGGAAAGGACTGAAGTTGTGAGTCGTAATAGGAGAAGAAATACACACTAATGAAATCCTCTGAGTACATTGTGTAATGAAGTCAGAATTTATACTCATTGTGTGGCTGTGTATTATGTAGTGACATCTGGCCCTCTGGAATGTGAAGATTCAGAAACTTGAATGATTGCTGCTGCTAGACAAAATCAGAATGTTACTGGTTTTGTGTTAGCATCAGTTGTTTTATGAAACCTTCCTCTGTCTAAACTTGCTGTAAGGACTATAAATTTAGTCTTCATTTACTCATAAAAGATATGACTGATAATATAGCATGTTTGAAAGAGTAACTAGTTAATTTTTAATATGATTTTTGTGACTATCATAATGTCCAGCCATATGTGTCATCAAGGTATTCCAAAGGCACTTATGTGAGTGTAGGACTTAGTATGGCCTCTGGACTTTTGATTTGCTCTAGCTTTAACACAAAGCAATATTTCACTGCTTGAATACTGCTGTCTCTGACAATCTTCATTGTATGTTTTTATGACAAAAAAAGCTTTTCTGACCTCTGAGCAGAAGGGCTAGTGGAGCAAGAATGACTTGTTTATAAACAATCTATGGCCTTGATATGTGCTACAAACCTCCAAGAATGTCTTAGAAACTCAAAAATAAGTATAAAGATTTCAGTTAGCTACAGCACTTCTGTTAAAGAGAAATAAAGGTAGAGGCTGACTGCTAAGCTGACAGACATTTATTAGGTGTTCAGTTTACTGAATGTGTCTAAGAGTCACTCTGTGCTGCTGCCGAAGCAGTTTCTGTGGTGGCTGAGGATGGAACGGAAGAGCAGAATCCATGTCAGTATTTCCCAGTTCTTTTCAGTAGAAGAGGTTTATATCCTTTTTCTCCAAATGCTTTATCAGGGTAATTTCTTACAGAAATAAAGAAAAAGGAACCAGTCCTAGAATTTTTTTTTTTTAACAGTCAAAGAATGAAAATAACAAATAGGTTGACAGATAAATGTTTGCAGGTTTGGAATTATTTCCAGGAAGCTCTTCCTTACTCTCCATTAAAAATCCTGGCAGTATTACATTTGTTGTTCTCTTTTGCCTAATGTCTCATGGAAGATTTCGCAGAACTATTTGGGATTGTGGGAAGATAGAATGAACTGTTAACAGGACTGCAAAAATCATATACTCAAGACATAGGTGTTTATGAAGTAAAAGTTCTTCTTTTATACAAATCTTTGTAACAAAGACTAGAATTTCACTTCATTCTAGATCAACTTGAACTCTGGGTCTGTCACATGCTCTGTGGAAAGCTCAGTTTAGCTTCATACAACATAATTAAGATAATTGATGCTTAAATTCTTGCTCTGTTTCTCCTCCCTGCCCTCACTAACTTCCTGAGATATGACAAAATTTTGGAAATCCAAATAGGATGTATTTTTCCACTATGGGAGACTGAAAATAAGTAAAACTTACTAAAATTATAGTTACTGAGATCCTGGAATCAGGGAAGAATATGAAACAAAGAGTTAGGAGAAGAAATTGAAGAAATCAAATACTATAAAAAGAAGAAAAAATTCTGAACCAAAGTGAAATCAATAAAATGGAGCTGGATGACATGAAGTTCAGTGATGTTTTGTACAGTTCAATTTACTTAGATGGTAATAGCCAGTACTTCAGAACCTTCTGAGCTGCACAGCCAAGTTGCCATACAATGAGAAGGGAAAATATGACCACTCATCCTACCCGTGGCATTTTTTTCCCCATGATGCATTTCTTCACACATTATAAGTATTTAAGAGATTCTAGATCAGCTTCTGTAATGTATTTTCCTACTGTCAGTATCTTTAAAGGAAGGCATTTGTTTAGTTAAAAGATCCAAACTTATTTGTAATAGATTAGAGCTGTTAAATAAAAATATGAATGCTTAAGTGTTTTTGAGATCAAAGCTTTTGATATTTTCATCAAGTTTCAGAGCTATTTACAACTTGAGATAATCAGTAGTAGTGGTATGTTCTCCAAGAGCTGTTAATGTGATATTGAAAGACGCAGCTATCCTTCCAAAACCAGGAAAGGGAAAAAATGGCCCCTTTTCAAAATTTGAGTGCACACAGTAAACAGCATAGTAAAACTCCTCAATTGCACATCACACTGTAATCACTAATATAAATCTGACTGTTGTGGCTGTGAAAGTATAAGGAAGAAAAAGATGAACAGTTTTATCTTAGAACAATTTAAAAAAATCTTAATTAAATACACCAGAATAATCTTATTAACTCCATAATTAAAAGAAAACAAACTCAGCAGTTTTGACTGTAGTACTGAAGTACTGCCAGGGAATTTATAATGCTCCCCATATGTTAAAATTGAAATGGTCTGACAAGTCATTAAACTGAAATTTGGTCAGAACTGGTCACTTCTGTATTGGTGAAAAATTTTCTGCAGAAAACATTTGAACAATGAGCAGGATAACACTTTTTGTGAATGATTGATGTGTTGTTGACATCAGCAAACATTATTAGTTGATGTAAGAGTAACATCTAAGACCTCGATTGCCTATATTAATCTATTAATACCTTGTCATATTTAGTCTGAGAGAAGTGACTTAATTAGTTTTTATATTTGAGAAGGCAGTATTCCTGAGCTGCACTAGGTAGATCCTGAGTGATCCTCTACAGGAACCTGTTTCTCCAATGGTTATCAGGAAAGCCTAGGGGAATATGTGTCATGTGTAATGATGTAATTATGTTAACTAAGACTGAACGATATAAACAGTCTTTTCACAAAGGCACTTTGAGTTTTCTCTCCCTAGAATGTTCTTTACTTCCATTCCTCCATCCTTCTGAATATAGATTGATTTTGTCTTGGGGAAAGCAAGAGAAAGACCTTCATAATTGCACTCTCAAATTTCCTGCTTCCTAGTCACCAGAAGCAGCACCATTAAGTACAAATAAAATGTAAGGGACATTTTTTAGCACTGAACAGCACCTGCATAAGAAGCAGTGTGCTGCATTTCCTTCTCAGGTAGGTTAAATTTCCCCCTACTGCTCTACTTACCTGTTAGGCTGGTGGCTAACTTTGTAGAATGTGAAATCCAAAGTGAGGGCAAGAAGCTTAACGCTTCCAAACTGAGAGGGGTATCAAGATGAATCAGTGACTAGAAAAGTTTAAAGGAATTAAGTAACTATCCTATGACACCTTAAAGTAGCTCAGACAAATCAAGTGCCTCAGATGCATATGAATTCTGATCAGTAATTTAAAATTTGAATTTAAATGTATGTTCTGTTTCTATTGTTAGGAGTAACTTTAAAGGTCACAACCCCATTTGTAATACTGAATCTCACAGTTGTGAGGCACAACTTCCCTTTAACTTTCCATGTTTGCCAAAAAGATTGCATTTATCTGCTTATTTTCTAATTTTATTCCTTGTTACAACCTATGCTTACTAGTTATTACCTTAGTCTCCTTAAAGCCCCATAAAAATAGGCCCTATTTTGTGGTTTTCCACCCCTCTAGTACAAAGTAGTATTTATTAACCGAAACCAGTTACTCTTTATTCTGCCCTTGACAGACAGCATTGATGTAGGAGGAGTTTTGACCTTCTTGAAGACAGATGACAGCAAATGCAGCGCTGGATTAACCAATGCAGAGTATCCACCCAAACTCTCTGAAAGCAAACATGAACAATGTAAATTTTTTCCTGTCATTGCAGTGTCTCCTTTGCTTACAGACTAAGTAGTTCTCTTCATAATCAGTCTCAACATCAGTTATTTTTGTGGTTGCATCATATTTGATCATGTGCACATTTGTCTTTTCAATCATAGTAAACTTCTGTAACAGAGAGCATCCTAACTTGTGTCCTGAAGTCTTCAATTAAAAAACATTCTGGCTAACAACTTGTGCCCAGTCACTCACAAGACCAGGAGTCCTAGCTGTGCTCCCTGGACAGTGTAAGTAACTGAGTTCACCATATTGGACAGAAAGAACGAACTGGTGTTTAGTGGTGCTGATGAGCTCCAAAAACTAATGCTGAGTGCTCTTGAGTATACATGGGTAAAACCTTGGGGTTCTTTTTAGATTTTTCACAGAGTTAGATTACTGTTTTTGTGTGCCCAAGCAAACAGGATTACTGTTCCCTAAAATACAAGTACTGCTGTCATTACAAAGGCTCTGGGAGCTTGCAAAGTTATCCAAGTTGTCAAAAAAAAAAACAAACGCGGTCATTGGACTTGTCATGGCTTAACCAGCAACTAAATACCATGCAGCTGCTCACTCACACAGGTAAAAGTGAGCCATATAATAACTGTCCTCTGAGCTCACAAACAAGTTGCTTAAATAATTTAAAAAAGATATAATGAAGTTGATGTTGTCATCTGATAAAATGAAAGTTAATACCTGCAGTTCTCGATGTGATTTCAAATGTGTATCCTTGATTTTTACAGGATTTTTTAAAAACCCAAAAACATGAAACCATTTGTGGTTTACATAAGCAAAAACAATCCAAGAAATTGAAGCTGATTCAAAACTGGATGTTTTGTTATGGGTAAAGATTTACCCAACTCTTTACAATTAAGTTATATTGTGAAACTTAAGATTCTTCTATGAAAGAGTGCTGATAATTTCATCACATTAACCACACAGTTGGGTCACAGTGATGCATGAGTGTAATCATGTCAAATTCCAAGTTTATGAGGATTTTTATGAGTACATCTGGAATTTAGTCTTAGAAAATGAAAAATTATGAAAAAAAGTCATGACTTTATCATACCCTGAAACAGGATAAAAAAGAAATTGCAATCAGCTAGGTAATGTTTTGAATAATGACAGAACCGAAATCAGAAGTGGAAAAAGGTAAAGTGCTGTAAAAACAAACAAAAAAATAGGGATCACTAGAGCTGTTCATAGAGCACATGTTCTCTTTACTTTCCTTGAGATAGCTCTCTGTGTAACTTGGGGTGGGTTGGTTTGCCTTTGCTGATCCTGAGGTGACAGGATAGCTCTGCATCTTTACGTGTGAGCCGTAAGGCCGAATGTCAGCTAAACATAGGTCAATACAGCTGAGCAGCTGGACAAAAGCAAATTAAGAACTGTAGCAAATAGATTAATATATGAAATATTCATTCAGCACATGAAAAAACCTCAGCTGCAGAACTGGAGAACACTTCTGTGTTTCTAGAAAAATGTACCCGTTTGGAGAGAGAACTTAGAAAGCTATGCAAATTGGAGATGTCTAGTAAATGTAACTCATGAAAGCCACTTGTATGAATTCTTGGTCTCTCAAACTCTATTTTCAGCCCCCTGATTCTTGATAATTTAATATTTACCTTTCTGGATAGACGCAGCAAATAATTATTGTTCTATTTACAGCTAAGAGTTACTGTATGGTGCAAAAGGTTGTCTTCCTGAAAATGATTGCTTGCTAATTTCCAAAACAAATACAAAATGGATCTTTTGACTCATCCATTTTATGGGGAAATACAGTGTGCAGTCTAAATTGAGAAAATGAATGTTCTGTTGCAAATAATCTATGTTGTGTTGAAGGGAATATCTGCATATAGAATATTTGCATATAGAAGACTATATGCAAAAGAAGGAAAAATGCCGATTTGCTAATGTAACTGAAATCAAGCACTTATTTCAGAATAAACTACTTTAGGCTGAAGGCTTCATATCTTATTCTCTACTATGCAGTTCTTTCTTTGAAAAAAAGAAAATCAACTTTTTTATAATCTATTGTAGTAAAAGAATCTCGTACTTAATATCAGAAAGAACACCAATGCAGGCAACAGACAAGTGATTTAAAACAGATGTGAAATTCCCTCTGTGTAGAAAATTATAGGCACTGGTGATGACATTAGATGCATATGACTAATCACAGTTAATGCTTGCTGTTGCCAATTAGCTTTATTAGCACAAGCAATTTGAGCACAGCATGACATTACTTTAATTACTGTAAGCAGCTTGTTCATTTATTGAGCAGTATGCTTTTAGAAAAGGGGTATTCTATCTGCAAATTAATCATAACCCTCTTTGTCATTAGAATTTCAGGAACACTGAGGAAAAATACTTTACCATGCAAACAGAAAAATGGATGATGAAAGTCTGGCAGTAATTTTAGTATTTTACTACTATTTTACTTTTTTATAAAAAGACAAAAGCTATTGTGTGATTTCTGTCTGAAAGCTGGACATGAGAGAGACAAAATTACTACCATTAGAGTTAAGACAAGACATTATGACCATTAAGTGGTAGCAATGCAAAAAAAAAAAAAAAATCTTGTAAAAGTGTACAGGAAAAATAAGGCTACAGATATCTAGGACAGAAAAACTCCAATCCAGACTCCAAGCTGCACAGCTGCACAAAAAGCTTATTTTCTCCTTTTTTATATCATATGAAGTTACATTTGTTATCTGTGACATAGATAAAAATTTGTATATCAGAATACAGTCTTCAGAGAGTGGAAGATGCATAATTTCATTAGGAAAATGCAAAAAGAGTCATTGTGCAATTATATCACTCAAAATTGCTGTAGCAAATGAAACAGAGCTGCATTATGAGCTGATTGCGTTGGCACCATCTCACTGGCTCACAAAAATATTGCAGAAATCAAAATCATGATGTTATGGAAGCAATAATTCAAAATAAGATTTTTTTTTTCCTTTGTAGTTTCTCCTAAGATTTTAAAATATCTCAGAAGTTTATATTTCTTAGTTCAAAAAGTAATAGATTCAAGAGAGAGAACATTCCTCTCCTATATTTTATGTCTGTAAATATTTTGAACTTGGATCAAGTGTCATATTCCTCATGTTTTACAATAACTATTTGCAATCTTGCTTTTAATCCTCCTGTCTCAAATCTTGTTTTAGACAACATATTTACTGTTCAAAAATTAATTTAGAGAGGTCTTAAGGAGAGTCCTTATCAGTTGTTGGCTTTTGTGCTGCTGTTACTCTTCTGTTCATTCACAGGTCTTGCAGAGGCAGTACTGCTAGAGAAAGTAACAAGTCTGTGGCTTGTGCTCTGTGGAAGAGGTTGCACTGAAATGTGGAAGTGTCAGGCTGGATGGAGCTTTGAGTTCCATCTGATCTATTGGAAGGTGTCCATGTTCACAACAGGGGGGTTGGAGCAAGGTGTTCATTAAAGGTCCTTTCCAAACCATTCTGTGATTCTGTGAGTTATAGGCTCATTCTGCAGTGGTGTGAAGGAACTCCTTGGGACCCACTGTCTCCTTTTGCATGAATGTCACCCCATTTTGGGTTACAAAGTGCAGGAAATCAGGTAGAGATTAAAGAGGGTTCAGTACTGGTGCCAAGGACTGCTGACTTTTACATCTCAAGATATTGTTTAAAAAGGTATTTCTCAATGTGTACCGACAACATTTTAATTTCCTAAGATTTAGACCACCTGAAGGGGATCTGAATCTAAATACTTACTTATTCAATACAGAGTAAAGATGAACCTCTGTGACAGGAATATGCCTGCGACAGAAATAGGCAAAGTTTTAAAACATATGTAGGTAATGGAAAAACCCCCAAGCAAAAGAATAAATGAAAATTACAGAAAGGGAAATATATTGAGCAAAAAATGAAAGGTGTAGGGTAAGGGCAGTTTTAAGGGAAAGGCTGCCATACAGCTCAGAGGGAAGTCAAGACCATATAATCTGCACAACATCTGTAGTCAAGGTACATGGAGAGCTTCATACCTGACACCCACTGCAAGGCTAAAAGCTGCAGCTTGGCTGCCTGCTAGGGCTGTGTTCAGCATTGGGCAGACACAGAGAGGAGGAGCTCCTGTGGCTGGGTTCCCAGATGAGCTGTTCTGTGTGCCTGCTCTCATCAACATCTTATAATACTCATTGCATGAATGCACCATAGATTTGTGTTGTGTTCAAAGGCCAGTCTGGGTAATTATAGTTTATCCCCATTTTCCTGTTTTCACTCAGATACGGTTGTCGGTAGTGTAACAAAGAGATACATGAAATGATGTGCTTTTATATGTGTACTGCATCACAATGAATTGAAAAAGCAACACCAGTGAATGCAATTTATTAACAGTATTGTTAAGGTTGGAAAAGACCCCTAGGATGATCAGGTCCAGCTGTTCACCCAGCACCACTAAACCAGGTGGTCCCAAGTGCCACCTTCACACATTTTTTAATGTTTCCAGGAGACATGTTTCCAGGAGACACTTCCCTGGGTGGCTGTGGGTAAAATACTGAAAAACAAAGTTCAGTAAGAGGGCATGCTTGTGTTGGCTGTGGTTCACCAGGGACAAACTGTCCGCACACCTCAGGAGCAGAAACACAGAGGGAGCTTTGTGTACCATGACAAGGGAGATGTGGAACAAGTGGCACTGAGGTGTTGCGGTCATGCTCTGTTGAAAACAATGCAGCAAATGGGAACTAAGCCACAGGAATGATCCCAACAGTAACTGAAACTGGAAAATACATATTAATTTTCATTACCCTATATATGTTAATAACTAAAGACATTCTTCCTTATTTGTCTTAAAAATCTCCTAAGGAGGGGAAAGTGAGGATGAATGGGAGATTGTTACGATGAATGTCATTCCAAAATAATATTTAGGGGAGGAACAGTAATCTTACTTTTTTTTTTCTTAAATCTGACTGCAGCAGTTTTAAATTGCATGAATTATAAATGCTTGTGAATGTTATAAGGTAAAGCTACTTGGAGATACTTCCTAAATGAAGCTGGATATAGTTTGGACTTTTTTAGTCCCATCTCAATTGAATGTGGAGCTGCGAAGAATAAGCATCACAAATTACAAAAACATAGTATTTCATGCAAGTGGATGCAATCAGTCTAATTAGAATTCACAGGTAATCAAATAATATATTAAGGTCTCCTAATACAGAGTTAGAACCCTAAATTTAGGGATTTATTTTTTTGAAATCTATTTAAGCATGGCTTAATAAGGAAGTTTGGAGTTTAACACCTCCCCATACTGCATTTGCTGTAAAGGTAAGGCTTATTTAAAAGCAACTATTGATGTATGACTGGGACAAGGAGTGTTATAATACAATCTTCAGCCATGTCCTGAAGCTTTGTGAGCAGCTTCATTGCCAGGGTGGGGTTGCAGAGTGGGGAGGGAGAAGTTCAGAACAAACAAAAGGGAAACAAAAAGGCAAAGGGTGAGAACTATTTCAGGAAAACTCAGTATGGAAAGTATCCAATGAATCAGACTGGGCAATAAAGCAATGTCCAGAAAACAGTGATCAGGATGCATGGAAATGCACAAAACCAAATGTAATTCACATTGCTTACAGGGGGGTTATTTTGCAAATGAGAGGACTATTTTGCTACTTAGTATTTTCTGAATATTCTATGAATTAGTATTTTGTTTTAAAAATGCCATCTTGAGAAAAGATGAATCTGCTTCTTAAGAGTCAGAATGACTCACAAGGCTTCATGGTTGACACCAATTGCATTTTAAAGGTCTTAGTTTACAAAAGTCTAATAAAAAATATTCTAGACAACTCTAAATATTGAAATGTATTCCAAAGCCTTAAAATTTCCCTAAATATCACATACATTTTTCAAATAGGAGTTAATGCAGGAATAAAATGCTAATAAAATAAGCAAGTGAACCATAAATATATACAAAATTAGTAAATTTCATTTATATAAACCATGAATGTCATTTTCTAACTGTAGGCCACACAGTGAAAACTGACAGAAAAATGTGATGCTCTTTAAAGAAACAAAGAGGAAGATCTCTGTGGTGACAGAAATCATAGAAGAGAAAATTGTCTAGTTATTTCTAATATCTGTGGTTCAAGTGAAAAAAAAATAGAATTGCCATTTCAAAGGGTAAGCTTTTTCTTAGCCTTCAAAAATGATGGTAAATTCATTTAAAAAGTATTATGCACACAGTATCTATACCTTTGCAGTAGAAGAAACCAGCTCTAATATGTGTTGTGCTCTTTTATGCACAATCTTTTAGCATTTTTTTCATTAACTGACTTTTTCTTACCTGGCTTACAAGTGAAAAAGGAAAACCACATTTTAACAAGCACAGCTTGAAATTTGGAGCCACATTCATGAATGGAAAAAATAAAATGAATTTTTCAACTTAATGGTTAGGGGTTTTATTTTATTAACAAACCAGTTTTCTTCATGTTGGAGTCTGTAACAGAAAAAGGATTAATCAAAAGTAATATTATTCAGAATCACTTGGCAAAAGTATAACCTATTTTTGCATTTGCAGTTTGTTTGCATGGTAAAGAATTGAAATAAGGAAAATACTGTCCTTTTGATTAGTGTCTAATCAAAGACACCATGCCATTTAACAGATGGGACAGTGATCTTTCTTCCATTCTGTTCTTCCTCTTGAAGCATTTATTTTTCCCAGTGGAAATCTGGACTGACCTAATTCAAAACGGAGGCATTTTGGTTTAGGTGAGAGGAGCAAAGGAAGAGGGTGTGTCTCATTTTCCCCTGTGGGAAGGTGAATGGAAGTTCTCCCTTCACTCAGAAGATGTCTGCTGATAAATAAGGCAGAGAAAGCACTTGCTTTGTTTCCCCACAGTACACAGAGAGATCTTGCAGCCACTGATGCTTCAAGATTAGCTCCTAAAATACAAACAGCAACTCTTTAGCAGCTATTTGCCTATGGGACTCTAGATACTGTTTTAGTGTTAGTACAAAAAACTTGAACTATTATAAGCTAAATTGTGACAGCATTATTTTCAAATTTATTACTTCATCTTATTTCTCCACATTCAGCTGAAGTCCAATTTCACCTCAGACTTGAATTCATCAGCGAGGATAAATGCCTGCTTACAAAACATGCAGAATCTGCTTCCTGTCACAGTTGATTTCTGTACTGATCCTGCTTACAAGGGCCCAGAATACACTGCTTACCAGCACAAATTTTTGAAAGGAGGCTACATTTACATGACTTAAACAAATTTGCTGACAAAGTCAGTGAGGAACCCAGAACAGACAGGCTGCCACACCAGTCAGATACTAAGAATATTGGTATACATTGAACATATATTGAAGGGACTGGTATCCCAGCTGGGCCCTCTCCTGGCTTCTTGTACACTCCCCTGGGAAGCAGAGAAAGCCTTGATGCTGTGCAGATGCTGTTCAGCACTAGCTGAAACATTGGTGTGCTTTCAAACATATGAGCTGCTATGAAGGAAATTAAATCTATCCCAGCCCAAACCAGTGCACCTACGAAGATGAAGTCACAACAGACAACCTAAAGCTGGTGAAGCACAAAAGTCCTCCCCTTATAAACAAGTATGGTATTCTCATTTTCCATAAAGTAACTAGAATTGGCATGTTGTTTTCACCACTGGGGTGTATCGAGCTCTGCCTCGGGCTGGGTGAAGAACCAGACAAGAGCTCACAGGTAAGAAGTGTATGTATGTAAGGGACAGCGTGGGTGACACCTCTGCGGGTGTTTGCTACAGGCCACCCTGTCAGGAAGGGCAAGTCAATGAGGAATTCTCCAGTCAGCTGGAATGAGCCTCACAGTCACAGACTCTGGTGCTCATGAGGAACTTCTGCCACCCTGATCTCTGCTGGAGAAACAACTCATGTGGGCACATGGGAACCCAGGAGGCTCCTGCAGAGCACTGATGGTAGCGTTTTGACACAGGTGGTGGAGGAGCCATCAAGGAGAGGTGTGCTGCTGGGGAAGTGTACTGACAAACAAGGAAGGACTGGCTGGGGAATCATAGAATCATAAAATCATAGAATCACTTAGGTTGGAAATGACCTCCAGGTTCACCAAGTCCAGCCATTAACCATGTGAATGTTGGGGTCAGCCTTAGACACAGTGCCATGGACTACAGGATCCAACATGGAGGAAGCCAGGCAATGAATAGGATCACAACCCTTGACTTCAGGAGAGATACCTTTGGCCTCCTCAAGGATTTGCCAGGAGGAATCCCATGGGTTAGGGAGCTAGAATGTAAGGATGTCCAAGAGAGCTGGTTAATACTCAAGAATCACGTCCTCCAACCTCAAGACTGGTGCATCCCTTTGAATAAGAAATCACACAAAGCAGAGCAGAAGACATGCATGGATAAGCAAAGAGCTTCTGGCAAAACCCAAAAGGAAGAAGAAAGTTTACAAAATGCTGAAAAAAGAATGGGCTGTTTCCAAGGAATATAGGAATGTTGTCAGAGTGTGCAGAGATGTGATGAGGAGCACTCAGATCCACTTGGAATTGGGAAAAGGGATGTCAAGGACAACAAGAAAGGTATTCCACCTCATTTTCTCTAACCTGTTTTCAAATTACATGGTGAGCCTGTAAGATGGAATGAGTTATTTCTTATCATAGCAGAAAGAAACTAACTGGGTGCACTTACAGTACAATAATGAAGGCTGCTTATTATCATCCTGCTAACTCTATTTTGTGCTTTAACCAAATAAAAACCAGTAACAAACAAGATAAAGAAGTGTATTTTGTAGCTGAATATCTCTCTTCTAACATTCTGCCAATTTTTTTTAAAGTTCAATGAATTTAATGTAAAAATACTTTTGAAAAATGATAAGTACTGTTCTGTAGCTTCTTTTTGAATTACTGTGAATACATTTCATGTCTGAAATGCCTAGTTTTGAGGCTTTTTGTAATATAAGGTTGCAACATACTTGCTAATGAAGCAGCAGGCATGGTGTTCTGTTAAAAAATAAGAGCCATGAAAGCACTGACCTGCTTTCCTGTGGCTTCTCATTTTAGTACACATAATTTGGTAAAGCACCTGTCATTTAGCTCAGGTTGTAGTGGACCTTGAAAAATCATCCCTTGTTTAGCACCCTGACCGCTTGACTTTAAAACCTCCATAATGGGGACTCCACTAAGGCCCTGGGACATTGATTGTTTTCACTGTAAAAAATTCCTCTCTTATATCAAAATGAAACCTCTCTGAGTACAGCTTGTGCTCTTTGCTTGTTGTCCTCTCCATGTGTGTCTTTGTGAAGAGAGAGCATTCATGCTTTTGTGGCTGCCTTTTGGGACCTGGAAAACTATGATGAGATTCCCTTGAGCCTCCTCTTCTCCAGGGTGAAAAGACATACCTCCTTAAGTCTTTCCCCACAGAACATGTTCTCCAGCTCTTTGATCGCCTTTGTGGCCCTCCTTTGAGCCCTCTCCAATGTCTCTATGTCTTTTTTGAATGGTGCATACCAGGACTGGGCACAGTACTGCAGGTGGGGCCTGACAAGTGCTGAATAAACTGGGATGATCACAGCTTTGTCTCTGCTAGTTATGCTTCATGGATGCAGCCTAGGATCCAATTTGCCTTCTTTGCTGCAGCAGCACACTCTGGACTCATGTTATCTTGTCCACCAGCATTTCCAGGTCCATTTCGAGGCTCCTCCTCAGACAGATGGATTCTAGCCTGTCCTGGGAACTTTGGTTATGGCATCCCAGAGGCATAGCCTGGCACTTGTCTTTGTTAAACTTCATCCTGTTCTTTCTATCCCACTCTTCCAGCCTGTCCAGCTCCCCTGTAAGATATCCCTTCTGACATGTTCAATGCACCACCCACTTCGGTGCCACCAGATTTGGTGAAGGTTTTGGGTTTTTCAATCCCATCATCCAGACCATTGAGGAGGATGTTAAACAGCATGCAGCCCTACAGGGATTGGGTAAGCAGGAATTCCTCCTGAGGTCTTGCAGGACCAGAAATTCCATTGTGTTTGGTAGCTGTGAGCTTCCCCTGAAGCTGATCAAAGGAGGAGGAAGTCATTGGTGAGTGAGGTATTAAATGGAAAACTAAGCCACGAACCAGCCCCCTTCAGGCAAGCATCAGAATTCAGAGTTTGGTAAAGGAGCCTCTGCAGCTATAAATCCTGAATCAGCCCTTTGACCCAGGGGTTTCCTCTTGGACTCAGAGAGAGTCAGAGAAGCTGAGCTCTAACATTAGCAGGAGCTGAGTGCCAAGCTCAGCTCTTACAGGGCTGAGATATTTAAAGCTGTGTTTGCTTCTGAGACAGGCAGTGCTTCTGACCCATCCTTAGACAGGGAGGGGGCAGAGCTCACCAGGAATATTTACTTCAATATGATTGGCTTTATTTTTAAAATATTTTTTCTTGATTTTGAGCCTTCAGAAGACTCTTTCTGCTAAGTTATAATAAATCTCCTTATTCAGGGTGGAAACACTGATCTCAAAAATATGAAATTGTTTCCAATGCAGAAAAGACAGCAATGTAAGTTACTGGTGTAATTGCATTTTAGTGATCACCTTGTAAATTTTGAATAGGATTCAAAATAAACATCTTGAAACTTCTGCAACCAATCTTTTCTAGTTAGCTGGATGATGACACTCCTCCAATAAATCATTTACTTTCTGTAATTTCATTGTTTCACTGAATTACTCATACATGGGAAACATTTTTTTCTGCTAATTTATCTCCCAAGCCTAGAATTCATTATAATTGCTTATATAATATTAGAGGTTTTGTGTACATACCTGAGAAAGGTCTTAAACAATATGTTTACACTTGATGTTGCCTGGGAAATAGGAAAAAAACTCACTCATTTTTTTGTGTAGATGGACATCACTGTGACTGCAGTGGTTTCTAAAATTTGATTTTAATATTCATTGGTGAGTTGGTGAAAACAACCCTATTAGACAACTTCAACACAGAAATAGCAGACATGCTTTTTCCTCCTTCATTCATTATCTCTCAGTAATCTCAACTGTGAAGGGAGTCAGACTCCAGACCCTTTGAAAATATAATGCAAAATCCACTTTTATTCAGTGTTTTTCCTACTATACAAGATAGCCATTCTGTGTGGCTTATTTTTTTGCTAATTAAAATTTAAATGGTCCATCCTGCCTCATCAATTGTATAAAGGAGATATTTTTATCATTAAAGACATGGTAGAATCCTTAGGATTTACTGTTTGTTCTCAAAATTAAATCTCCAGTGACAAAAATGCAATAATTTTATTTCCCAAATCCAGTGTTTCAATACTGTAATTTATTTAATCCATATTACAATTTCCTTAAAAATTCAAAGCTTTTTGTTCTGGCTACAAACAGTATTCTTCCCTGTTTTTCTTTTAATTATTTTTGAAATGCGGGCACAATCACATCTATAAAATTACATATACATCTTGCTGTGTGAGACAGCCAATCCTGTCTTTCACGTATCAGAGATATCAGAGACAGTTTTGTTATCAATGCTTATTGTTCCATTGACTCGAGTGAATTTAGATGAGCTTCATTGTGAGTTTATCTGATGATGGACCTCTGGTGAGGATTAGGCATAACCTAACAGCTACTGCAAATTGCATTTAGCCTTTACAGTTAAGCAGGCATAAATAAATCAATGGAGGAATTAGTACACTGAAGGGTCTCCTCAGTGAAAACAAGCTGTGCTGTCACTGAGATGGCCATTAGTCAAGCTAAGCTAGGAAAGGCAGCCTTCAGACTAATGCTGCTTTCTGAGCAGTGAGATTTAAAATTTCCATGGAATAAAAAAAAAAGACTAATAGCATTCTTGAGAAAGAAAATTGTGGGAATGAGAACATCAATTGTAGGAATGACTGATAAAATTATTTAATTGACACTAACAAAAAGATAGATTTAGATAAAAAGTATGATGGGCAAGTGATGGATTAGGCTTTTCAGTATACAAGAAGGCTTTCTTTTGCCTCTGACTCTAGTGGAGATGAAGAGATCATTTCACTCTAATTTGATAGGAAGGTGCAAATACTGTGGGTGAAAAATCAGAATAAATATTGCAGGTTCAAAAACGTTTCCAATACATTTTACGGGAACATCAAAAATAAAATTAGTCAAAGCTCACAGAATGAATATATTTTTGTAACATTCTTGAATGCAAAATTGGACATCTCTTGATGTAAGTTCTTTGGGTTTTTTTCAAATAACAAAAGAAAACATTTTGTGGCACAAAGAAGCTTCATGTTTCAAAAATTACTCAGTGGAGGTTAACAGCTGAAAGCTAGGGAATTTCAGTCAAAAGTGCACTTTTGATAAGGTAAAGGACAACAACACTTTACAAAAATTATATTGCTATTTTCAATTTCTATCTAATCTGAAATGTAAGGATCATGCAATAGCTGAGATAACACCCTCAGCAAATGATAAACAGTATCAAATAAGATCTGCAGAGCTGCAATGTATGTACATCAGCATCTAAGAATTGCATAAAATAAACTTTATCCTAGCAGTTTTTGCTCAGAGACCCAAAGACAAGGCTAGACTATTACAAACCCTACAGCATCCAACAAAAGAGGGTAGGAATTAGAAATACAAGACACAGCTGTTGCTTCTAGCTTGGATTGTGAACATTATGCTACCTTAAAGTATAAAAAGTTTGCTTTTAAACTAGTGAATGATACGTGTGTTGTCCAAAAGTTTGCAGAGACTCTTTAGCAGTTTCTGGAAAAGGAGCTGTAAGTATAATTTATTCTGTGCAATATCTCTGGTGTTTTCTCATTGATAAAGCAATGAATTCGAGGGACTTGCAGTGAATAAACGAATTTGTTGTAGAGAAAGTGCAATTTGGCAGGGGGGAAAATGGAACTAATAGTGGAATCTCTGCTTTGTAATTCAGTTTTGCACATCCCGATACCATCTGTAACTGCAACTAAGATAAGCGAACTGGCAAAACTCCACTGGTTGTAAACGCACGGGCCAGGGCTAGTCTGGTCACTGGAGAGAGCTAAATCCTAGGCTTTTATATATAAAATATATAACCCTGAGAGAAGTGCTGTCTCAGGCACAGAGCAGCAGGAAGCACAGACTCTTAGCAGCTCCTCTCCCTGATGCTAGACAGCGGGCACGAGTCAAAGGGATTTCAGGGGGCCGCTGGTGAACCACAGGGAGCTGCGGTGCTCTGAAGCAGAGCAGAGCACTTCTCACAGGTACCTTCTCTCAGGCACTGTCCCGTAGCCGAGTCTGTGACAAGTGATGTGCACTCCCTTGCCGCACCCTTGTCCCCCGATGCCGTGGGCGGAGGCGCAGGCACAGGGCAGGGCTGATCGCAGCTCCCGGCTCCCCGCGTCGTGCTCCCAAGTACCTCTAATTGGATTGCCGTAATTTCTGCCCTTCCAAAAGCGGCGGGCGGCGAGGGGGAATGGCCCGGGGGGGCGGGGGGAGGCGGTGGGCGGCTCTCGGCTCCGCCGGCGCGGCCGCTCCGCAGCCCATAAAGCGCGGCGGCAGCGCGGCGAGGCCGCGGCCACGCAGTGAGAGCCCGCCGTGGGACCAGCCTCGCTCCGGCCACGCCACGGGAGCACTGCGAGGGACAGACCGCCCCACCTCAAGGTACCCGCAGCCCCGGCCCTTTTCCCAGCGGGAATTGGGCTGCCCAGCCCTGGGCAGCCCGTTCGCTCGCACCCACTTCCCACCCAGCCGCCCGCGCCCCGGGGCAGGCAGAGCTTTTACCCCGCTGCGGTTTCTTCCAGATGCAGAGGTGCGCCGGTTTCCTGTTTCTGTCTTTAATCCTCTGTACCACCCTCTCGGAAACACTCGGGCTGGTTTTCTCAGTAAGTATCCGTGTCTCAGCTAGCGAGGAACCGCGAACCTCCCACGGATACACGCTGTTCTTAGATATAGGGATTGCAAAAGACGCAGCACACAAAACCATTTCGGGCTATAAACAGTTTGCCTTTTTTTTTTTTCCTTCCCAGCTAAGAATTTGGAGATTTTGAATACTAGCTCTCTTGTAAAAAAATACTATGATTAAGAATGTCTACTTGCCAGACCAAAATTGAATGGGCATCCCACCGGCCTCCAAAAGGATGATGTACATATGGACTTCTTTTATGAAGAGGCTGTCATGCAAATCCAAGCAATAAAAAGAAACATTGCTGTTTGCTAAGGTGGCTGTCAGATGGTAATATAAACTTCAAGTATAAAGTTGAAATTTCTGCCTCCAAAGTGTGATTTGCAGTCATCACTTATGTGGTGTGAAACAGTCAAACCACAAGGATGTCAATATAGACTTAAGGGGGGACAAGAGCTCACCATGAATATTTACTTCAATATGATTTGCTTTATTTTTAAATATTTTTTTCTTGATTTTGAGCCTTCAGAAGACTCTTTCTGCTAAGAGAATGTCCTTTTCAGTGTAGGTCGTGCAATAACATGCTTATGTTTTTTTCCTTTAAGGCGAAAGACAAAAGGGGTTGGACTTTGAATAGTGCTGGTTATCTACTTGGGCCACGTAAGTAAGGCACTTCTTTTTTCATTTTTTCAAAATGCAAAAATTGTGTTACTCACTTCTCTGAATACAGCAATTTTGTCTAAATCTCCAAGACTGAACAAACTCATTTGGAAAAACACTTGTTTAGATGTTTGTTACATGCCTATCATAGAACTGAGGTGTCTGAGACAACAGCTGTTCTTTTCTAAAGAAGTGTGATGGGAGGCCTTATGTCCAGAAACACATCTGCTCACATTTTGTGCTTCTGAACTGTAATTTTCATATGACAAATACGTCACCACAAGAAGTGTCAAAAAACCTTACAGCATCATAGACATCAAGGGCAGAATGACAAAATGTGTACCTCTCCACGTATTTCAGATTTCACCTTTAAATATTTTTACAAACTTTCACTACTTGACTTTATAAGACTAATTTTTTTTTTAAATTAAAGCAAAATAAATTAAACCAGTAACTTGCAAACTCAAGACTGTTAACAGTTCACTATGTGAACAATCAATATACAAGGTGTTCAAAATACAGGAGTACTGGTTTATGGGTGGAGATAACAAATGCAGGTTGTAAGGAAAGTAATGCAGAACTAAGCTGTCTCAAATGTTTGTCCTTTTGCCATTAATTCTTGTGAATGTGGTAACATTCATCACCAATGTTTCTGTATTTTCAGTCTCAGTAACACATAGACAAATACTACACATGCTTACTCTGACACTCTTCATTCTTTTTAGCTAACAATAAGGATACATAAAAAAAAGAAAGAAAGTTTAATGCATCTTAAAGGTATTAACTTTTTCTGTAAATGTCTGGAAGTATATTTACCCAAAGCAGAGCTAAACAAATTGGAAAAAATACTGTGGGGAAATGTGCTTGTCAAAGACTTCTATTTTACATCTAAGACTGGATAATAGGAATTATCCTTTGTTGCAGGTCATATTGATAAGCTTTTACTGAGTCAATTAACTCCTCTGATTTTTAATTTATTTATCAGATGCAGTAGATAACCACAGATCATTTAATGACAAGCATGGTTTCACTGGTAAACGTGAAATACCGCCCGATGAGGATATTAAAGCAGGTAATTGAAGTCTGGAAACAAGCATTTTTGATTTGTTTTTTATGTTAAGTAATTTATTTACTATTGAACTGACTACTTGGATACAAAACTATTTCTGCATTTCAACAGAAATCCTAATAAATATATGAAAGGAAGAAAAATGACATTTGGCCACTCAGTGTGATCTTTATATTGTCATAGATTATAATATCTAAGTGATTAGAAAATGTATCATAATTTTGTTGCTTTAAATGTGTAATAGATCATATTGTTTTGAAAAAAACTTTGGTTTTTTTCTCTTTTCCTATGTTCAAGTAAGTATTTCAAATGCCACTCTAGCCCCTCCAGAGTTAATTGGGTTTTTTTGCAAAGGAGTCCATAAAGGTGTCTTCAGTAATGAAGGTTATAGAAAATACAAAGTCTCAGTATTTCCTATGATTAAGCAAGGTGGCTTATCTTCATTAAAAGATTGAGAACCTGGTCACAACTGAAGTCAAAATGCTTAGATGTTGCATGTATCAGAATTTAGAAAATGGCAATGAAAAGAGTGCAGCCTTGTTCTGGATTTGTCATCCGAAGCTGGGCCTCTAAAATGTATGTCTAGACTCCCTTATGAAGAGAAGCTGACATTTTTTAGGCTTTATTTTGAACACCTATTTCAGGATAAGGTGCATAAACTTCTAAAAACCCTGTTTTATCTCCTAAGGAGACACTAAACCTGCTGCAGGCATTTAAAGTGAGCTGAGATGAATCTCATCCTTAGGCTGATAAAAGTGACCACAGTACTTCCTGAGTACATTTATCACTGCACTAATGGGGCAAAACAAGGATTTTGGAGCCTATTTTAAATAACACCTAGAACAGTACAAATGTAGTTAACACTAAATAAGTTCATAAATAAAGGACATGTGCTTAATTACAATATCATACATGCATACTTTGTAAAGAGAAGTTTAATACAATTAATACATTTCTTAATTGTTAACACTCTCTGAAGGACTGTCAGTTCAGTTCTGGCACATTTACAGAGTGGGGGTTTGGAGTTTGTGTGTGGTATTTTTTTAGTGCTGTGCTTTAGTTTTGTTTGTTAGTTTTTAAGGAAAAGAAACCAACCATGCTGTCTCAAATACCAGGGTTAAAAGAATATATGACCAGTCAAAAACAATGTAAAAATAAGGGATTTATAATCCCAGTTTGTGCATATCCCAGGTCCCTTAAAGGAATACGAATTTATGGATTTATGGACCTCTTGCTGGGTACTGTTGAGCCTCCACAATTGCAGATAAATCCAACCAAACTTGTCAGGATGAGACTTAAAAATTACACAGCTGCCTCTGCTATGAACTTCATTCTCTTCCCTCACCAAATGTTTATTTGAAGGAGAAGTTTATTACAGATTCCTACAATTACAGAGTTCCTACCCAAAGGATATATATATATCTCATGCATAAGAAATGCATAAGGTAATCAGTAATATTGAATCTATATTACTGATTTGATACTATTAAAATAATAATTTATATTACTAAATTGGTATTATAAAAATAAATTTTAATCGAAAAGGAAGGATTTCTCCTGATTATTTGCAAAAGCTTCTTAAAATGGCAATATATGCACATATTATTGTATTAATTTGAAGGAGTTCCTGCAAAGGACTGTGCTCTCCTTGAAGGAATGCTGCAAAATTCATAAGCTCTCCAGATAACCTAGAAATATTTGTAACCTATATTAGGGACTTAACACTAGGTCCAGCAAAAAAACCCACAACAAAACTACAACCATCTCTGAGCATAATTAGTCAAATCTTCAAGTTACAAGATCAAAATGGTTTGTTTACTGAAATCTGCAAGTTATCCACTATGCAGAATTAAGCTAAATAGCAGAGTAAATAGCACATAAGGTAATAGCACATAAGTACAATATTTCCTGGTCATGGAGGAAAAATATTTATCCAATAAATTTCACATGGCTAATAAAATCTTGATTAAAATGTGACTAATATAATAATAACAAAAATTCATAACAGGTTAGGTGGGAATAAAAGCTAAGGAAAAATTCAAATAAAAGAGTATTATTAATGCAAATAATAATAATAATGTCTTTGTGTGAGTTCAAAGACTGAAGACAAGATTTTTAGGTGCAAGCCTATTAAATGCATTCTTAAATGCTTATTCTCCTCTTACCAGAAACCTTTGTTTCCCTTGCAACTCTCATCAGTGTTTTAAATTTGTGCTACAGAGCTCAGTCTGCCTTCTGATCCATCTGATAATGTTTTCAGTGATATAATAATGGACTGTTGGTTCTGGTACCCACATCTGTGTGCAAAAAGTTAAAAATCTTGGGGAAATTATTTACCATTTGTTCTTAATAGAGAGCAGTTCTCCATCCTCCTAAAAATAACAAGGTGTCTTCCTCCAACTCCTGGCTGATATTTTTTTTTCCTCTCATTTACAGATGCTGAAAGCATCCTTCTCAAAAGTGCAATAACAAGCACCCATTAGGCCATTAAAACAGCATCAAAAAGCTATTTCCACAAGCTTGAAGACAAGTGTATTGGATTAGATACCTATGTGAAAAACAGCTTTCTGGACTTTTAGAAAAACATCTAGGCCTAGGTTTTGGGCCACAAGTCACTTCTATATCACTTGAAAGGCTAATTTGGAACAAAGTCAGGCTGCATGAACGAACTTTTAACTGCTCTGTAAAGCTGATGAGTTTGTTTTCTAAATTTGAAATTTAACCTATCCCTGCAGGCGCAGGTGGACACAAGGGAGAGAGCTGGGAACAGAGGATAACTCTCTTCTGCAACAGATCTCATAAGGCCTAGAGACCACAACCATTAAGGTGTCAAAGCAGCTGCTATGCAGCAATGGCATACAAAGCTGGGTGATTTTGATTCTGACAATTGCGGCTACCTGCCTCATAGAGGCTTTGCCCTTCCATGAAATGAGGTTTTCCGTCAAGAATTTTAAGGAAAAAGGAATTTCAGATATTTTTGGTGGGTTTTTTTTTTCCCTCCCCAGATTACTCATAAACTTAGCCACAATATCTCATATGATACGTTTTTTAATCATGTTAACTGTGAGTAACAACCAGCTTGTTCCACAGGAAACCTTGGAAGACCCCTGGCTGATGAAAACATTGTGCGCATAGTAATTGAATTTTTGACTTACTTGCATCTGAAAGGTTAGTGAGTACCTTTTAATCTTTCCCAGTTTATGGTAGGAAATTTACTGAGGAGGCAAAACTATCCCTTAATGTACACATCTGCTGCAGATTTGAGTGTGCAAGACTTGCAACAGCACCTCTGGCACCACTCTCAGACACAGAGTGCAGGTGATCCTGAGACATTGCAGCTCAGTTGAGATCTGATGTAGCGGAGTTCTGATAGCATTCCATCACGTGTTAGTGACAAAAGAAACACATCTCCCTTTTTGCACGTATTCTACAATAAAGCTGCACAACAAAATTGCAACAAGACTAAGCTGAATGTTGGCAAATAGCTCAGAAGAGTAAGTAAAATCTCTGTACAGCCTCACAGTTGTGACAACAGTTGAAATGCTGAGCTTACAGCTCAGCTTACAGCTGATTCTGTAAGAATGGTAACTTTACTATGGAATTCAGTGGAGAAGAAATTTATCTGCTTCTGAATTTTCATTAGTTTTGCTCTAAAAAACCCCAAACAAACACAATATTCAGCTTTTAAAAACCTCTTCAGCTCATCTTAATTTTGTCTACAAAATATATAAAACCATAACAGATTGTTGCAAAGAAACATACAGGTATATACATAACACAATAGTTGCAAAGAAACCAAGAGGTAGAAAAAAGTTATTCTACTGCAAATGTTTGAGGATTTTTTCTGTCTCAAAAAGTAGACAGTTCAATAAATTGGTAACTTCCATGTTCTTACTTATAATAACAAATTATTTTATATATATATAATATATGTACAATATATATATTATATATAATATATATTATTTATATATATATTATATATATATACTTATAATAACGAATTATAAGCAACTTTGTAGCAAGTGTATGCTGTGGAACTATGTGCACATTTGCGTTTTAGTTTCATTATTAAAAGAGACTTTCAACAGATTGGTTCATTTTCTGCATACCTGGGATGCTTTTTACTCATTGTTTTCTGAATTATTTGTATCCACCCAAGGAAAATAATTCTTATTATTGAAAATGTGAACCCAGTGTTTATGGAATTGATTTTGCATTTGAAAACAAAACCTCTTTATAGTTAGTCCTAAGGGCCTGAAATAATTCAAGTACATATTTAAAGTAGATTGTTAGCATATATATTTACTATAGACAAAGTAGTAGTTTGTTTGTTGTACCACTGTGAAGAAAGAGCCCAAAACTCTCCTTTACTCTGCTAGGTGAGCCTAGGAAGTAAAATCAGTATTTGGACACAGCAAAAAGGGTGTAAAATAAGCTCAATCACACACCACCTATGTAGGCTAAAAGCTGCTAAATCAGACAAGAAAATAAAAAGCATCTCACAGACCTACAAATTACGTCTTCCCTGCAACAAATGAGCTTAAAAGGCTCCCTTCTTAGGACAGTGATCACAAACAGTTGTTTTTACTCAGAAAAGGTGGTGGCATTACCATGTCCTCATGAAAAACAAAAAATGAATCTCCAGATCTGGCTTTTTGCAGACATAGTTCCTGTAGTCTCAGGTTGCAACAGACACAGAATGTTATTACATATTATCTTTTAACAATATTTATTGGAAAGGCTTAGTACAAACTCTTACACGAACCTAGAACTGTAAATTAAGTAGGTGAAAACCATATTTTTTAATGGTATAAATCCTTCAGCACATTTGCTTAAATGAAATTTTACTACATTAAATGCATTGGTTTAGATATGTTCCTTGGTGGGGGAAGGGGGAAAGCCCCACTCATGGGGTTCAGATTCAGGCAATAGTTATTCAGATCAGGTATACATTTTAATCTGCAAGAAAAAGGCAGTACTTTTGCTGCTAAGAAGTACTGTGGTAATAACTACAAGTGCCCTTCATCTCTTTCTCTTGGAAATTACTCCCTCCAGCTTTAAGTGCTTCTCATAAAGAGCAACCTGTAGAATGGCAGCTGTAATTAGATAATATTAAGTCTTATGAGATGGTGGGATCCAGCAATATCAATTGACATAATAAAATTAATATAATTGTTGTTCTGTCACTGCTTTTTCTAAAATGTTAAAATTATATCAGGAAGATATTATTGACATTCAAAAGAAAAAAAAACCCAGTATTTTATAAATTAAAATATGACAAGTTCAAGATTTGTCTTTTATAGTTGAGAAAAGTATTAAAAAATTTTATTACTGAAACTGGATTTCATTACTTAACTGCTATGCATATTTACATATGTATTAATTATATTTTTTTTTCCTGTTTTTCAGAGGTGGGAGCACTTGACAAGCTACCTACACCAGAGGAAATGAACCAGTCTTGAAGAATGCATTTTTATTTTGTTGCAGTGTAGATTTAGACTGAATTCTAAACAAAAGACCAAAATGAACTTAAGTTAAGAAGTATAGTTTGCACTTATCTGATAAATGGTAAACAGTGTTCTTCCCTCTGGTTGGTTTGTTGGATTATTTTTTGCTTTTTTTTTTCCTTCCCTCCCTCTCCTGCAATGTCATCGTGTATAATTTTGCTTTGGTAAATATTTTCTGTAGGTAAATGATAAAATAAAAATAAAGAGCAACAAAGTTGTTTCATTTTAAAATTATGTACATACCAGCACACAATGCATCATATAGAAAGCCTGGGGTAAATTGTAAGATTACACTGCACCTATACTCTGCAATATTAGAGCATAATAAAATATACACACACACACACACACACACACATATATATATATATGGTACTTTAAATAACAGAAAAACAACTTCAGAGTGCTGCCATGCAGAATCATTTTAAGTCACAGATCTGTCTACACTTCTGTGCTTCACGGAAACATTACTTCCTGTTCATATTTTCATAGACATGACATAAACTCCTGTGCATAGTAAATTTCATATTATTCACCTGTACTACACCAACGCATTGGCTGGAGCATACCTTGATGCAATGCAAATTTAAGTGTTCTGTGCAGGTTTACACTAACCTTATGTGTAGGACTCCCATGTCATTGAGAACACTGGGGCTACAGTCTTAATGAAGAAAAGCCCCTGGCTGCTGCAAGATTAAAAATATACTTAATGAGAGGCTTCATTCTGAGTCCAGCTTGGATCCATGTTTAAGCCATGCAAAACAGCTTTGATGTACTGGACCAGGTTGCTAGGCCTGCACACAATAAATGTCAGATCAAGACTGAGGAAAGGTTTGAGAGGTTACAGAACCTTAGAAAGGTTTTTCATATTCAGATGACTTTCAGCTTCTGCACAGTGCAATGAAATAACATCCTTTCAAAATATTGACATGCACTGGAGGGCACAGACTGACAGAAGATTTGCAGACCTTTATTATCTAATCTGTTTTTCACTTTTAGCATAGCAGAATTCTAAAAGCCAAGCCACTAGTGTATGCTTTGTACCCACCCAGCTATTCAGGCTATGCTCTTCCTGTGATAATCACCCAGCCTCTGATCTCATGTCTGATGTTTTCACTTTCCAAAGTGTGAAAATACACTTCATATCAGATCCCGTGAACTTCTGAGCAAAACTTCACACTATGTTTTACTGGATTTCTTTTTGTTTTTTCAGAGTAATGGAAAAAGTATACACTGCTAATATACATACTGCTAGTTCAACATTATTTGGCAAATTTATGGGCTTCCCAAAATGTGAAAAAAAGAACAAAGTGAAATTTAACCTCTGTACATAAGTGTAGCTCAGTAAGTCCAAACTCACATTTCCACTAGTAATGTCCACACTTCTCACGTAATATCACTTAAATCAAGAGGTTTTCTTTTCAATTACTTTCATGGACTTGAGCTCATTGATTGTTAAATCCAGGATCTATTTGAAAAATTCAGTAGCAATCCATCTCTGGCAAAGCAGCTGAATCTATGATCAAATAAAAGGAACTTCATTTTAGCATTGAATTTCTTTCCTTTTCAAAAAGGATAAAAAATTATAAATAATAGGATAGAATTATGTAACAGTTATTACTTTGATCCAATTAGCATACCTTCAGCTCCTTAGAGTTGGAGTCATCCTATTAGAATGGTTATTCAAAATTCTGAAATTTGAGATTATTTGAAATAGTGGAAAACTCATAGAATCAGGAAGATTTACATCACTGTCTAAACAGGGAGGCTCACAAGGTTTTACATTGTGCTGCACTGTTATATGTATATATTATAGAAACCAGATTATTATAAACTAATTATCAAAAGCAGTCTACATACTTTCATTTAATAATTTCTGCATTCAAACACATATTGATAATATTCTGAAATAGAGACAGGTAAAATTCTCAGCTTGTTTTTTCACCCTTGTAATGCCTCTTTGCAAACATGAAGGGGGGGAACCACAGTAGGAGTTCTTCTGGATAAATTTTGCAATTTCAGTAGCATTAATATTTTTTTAACACTCATTTTTATTTAAAGTATGTCTTAAATCATTTAACCTTAAACATAAGTTCTGCAAATATTTAGAATAACACCTCCATAATGAACCTCTTGGACAAACACCTGATAAAAATATCCAATGTCCTTTAATCCACAATTTGAAAACAGTAAGTTTCAATGGAGCAAATGGACATTAAAAGAATGTGACATTTCCCTAGAAAATAAGAATTTAAAAATCCCCTTTTCCATGTCATAGTATTGCAAATAAGCAATAAATGATAGAGAATAATGGAATATTCTATTCCATTGTCATGTAGGATTAGGTCAAACTTATATTTACACTACAGACAAAAGCCAAATAAAAAACCCCAAAAGAGTAAACATTTCTTGTAATGTTTGCCAGTGATATGAAATTACCCTTCATGCAAATTTAACTCTGACAATGAACAGAAGGCTTGCATGATGCTGAATGACTGGACAATAAAATGGAAGATGAGATTAAATGCTGATGCAAGCAAATTATGTACGCAGAGAAAACCAACTCTAATTTTACATACACATAGTGATGCTCCAAATTAAGTCTGGAAATATAACTCAGACTCATTGTACACAGTCCACTAAAAATGTTTTTTTAAACCTCAAAAGTGGAGATAGGGAGACATGTCCAGATCACGAGCTATAGCAAAGCACTTCTAAAGATAATGAGGGATTCTGATGGACTGGACAGTTAGGTTAAATCTGCCACACTCATTCACTCATCCACATATTCACTTTCAGGGACTGAATTGTGGAGTGCTAAACCATATCTGCTGCATATCTGTTGGTTAAAGTAAAAGAGACCCATCCAAATTGTATGGTTAGTGTGCACACTCTCATTCTCTATTGTAAAACAGTTCATAAGATATTACATAGGCTTAGGAACAAAATGAAATAAAGCCATTATACCCTCTTGGAATGGGAAAATATGTTCCAAATATTTTTTTCCTTTTTTTTTTTTTTTTTTTTTTTTTCCCTCCCACAGCATCTGAATGGTCATTTCGACCATTCTGGAATGCTTTCAACAGATGAACCCAGCATAGTATTTTTATTACAGGCTCTTGCCCCTTACATGCTTCATTGTGCTTTTGTAATATAGTTCACAGTCATTAGAGGTTTTTTATGTCTTTTCCCAGAGACAATTTTAAAGGACTACTTAACCCCTAAAAATCATAATTTCTCTGGTGTCTCAAAGCTTTTTAAGAAAGTTGTTTTGGTTGGTTTGGTTGGGGTTTTTTTGTTTGTTTTTTTTTTTTTAATATTGCAGCATTCATAATGGCTTCAGACCCACTACAAGGAGAAGTTCCAAATCAATCTTATCGTAAAGAGACTGTTAAAGCTAATGAACTGCCAGTTTTGATATTTATATGTTTCTAAATCCTTTTAATGTCAAGGTTGCCTTCCTGAATCCTCAGCTGAATTAAAAAACATTGTGTTTATAAAACAGACCCAGTTCAATTGCTTCTGCAAATTCACCTTTCTTGTATAGGATTGTACTTCAAGAAATCTCGTTTCGTTCAAACATTAAAAGTATTAGATTAGGCATCATATGTGACCCTTTCATCTGTCTGAACTGTATTTCCTTGTGTGAGTTTCTCACTTGCCTCAAATAAGGACAGATTTTTTCAATTCACATAGCATGTTATCTGAAGAGCTCCTGTCTGCTTTCTTCACTGGCTTGAATGGGAAGACATGAGTGTTATCTTTTATAGTCTGAATATCTGAATGTTCTCTTTCCTAGTCTACTTTTACCTACCTAAAAGTGTGCTTATATCTACTAGGACCAATTTCAGCTAGAAAGAATGTATCAGAAAATCTCATTACTAAAATGGCCAAAAAGAATGCATAAGACCAAGATTTAGTGTTGCTGAAGCTGGAGGCAGAAATATTGAAATCCTCCAGCCTCCTTTTTAGTACCTCATTTGTATTCCAAAATCAGTGCACAATCTTGTCCTTTAAGATCCAGCTGTCAGCCAGCTGAGCTAGCTGAGTTTCTAGCAACAGGGTGACATTAGTACCGCTCACGTGATGCTGCACAAAGAAGTCCTCCGTGTGCAGATCTAGCATACAGTAATTCCATGCAGTTGGACAATGCCAGTGCTAACTTTGGATCACCAGAAGAGTAGAACTATAAAGACTTAATGGAGAGGTCTCTGGAGGAAGTGGCCTGAAGAAGACAGCAGGAATCCCATCTGTGTGTTTGTACAAAGAATTGAAATGCCATTTCCGGAAAAAGATCTTCAAAAGGATCTAGCTTTTTCTGCAGATGATTTCTAAACGATATGCATTCCATGAAGAGTTTCACTGAGCATCTGAAATACAGCTGCATTGAAGTGGATTGTAACAAGTTTGGGCAGCAGTGAAATCAAGGTTTTCAGGAATACCTGACATCCAAGTCCTGCAGAAATTTATACCTTTTGATGTCCAGATGCTTTTTAAAATAATAGCTGACCATTTAGCTACCTAATATTTTTAATCTGAAATACAAAGAAAACCTTAAACTGTGAGAGAAAACTCATCTCTTTATATTTTTCTTAGTTTATTTCCTGTTTTCCAATTCATTTCTACAAATCATATTATTAGGTAATGAGAACTCATGCTGTATAAAAATATTGAATGCTATACTTCCAAGTTAAGACAATTTTTTTCCTGGAACTGTTTAAAAAAAAAAAAAAGGCCTATCTGGATTCTCTCTTTTCTCTCTTCCCCACACTCATCCTTATATGAAAAGAATTGAAATCTTCTATTTTGACCTTACACGGTGCAATTCTATTCAGAAATTCAAAGTTCGATTATTAGATTGTTTCCATTGTTTTCTGACTATTCTACCTCCCTGGAACCACTTTTTGCAGCTCTATATTTTTTCCAGTAAGGCATCACAGGGGTCTGTGAGAAGTTTGAATGTGAAGGAGAACTAACATGCAAAATACACGTGACATACTTGACATATTTCATCTTTCAGTATGCTTTGACAGGACAAAAGAAATATGAAATAAATCAACTTAACACAAGATTTCTAAATCTTGGAAATCTATGACCTGAACTTTGAGTCCGTTTGCAGGACCCTGTGGAACTGCAAAAGTGAAGTCCAAGGAATAGAGCCGAAGGTGTACTGGGCAGGGGTACAGAAGATTGCTCTGAAGGGTGCTGTAAGTAAGATTGCATCCTATAAAGATAGCAGCTGCTTCTGCTGGTGCCAACGTAGAAAATTTTTGCCACCAGCCTAGTTTTCTGGAGACATTTGACCTGTACATTCTTGAGAGCTTGCGGATGTGAATGACTCTGTCCTTGGATCTTTTTTTCTTTTGAATGTGTATGACCTGATCTGCTATTGTGTACCGTACCGTATCGTTTTCTAAACAGACATGTCTCAACCCTTTGAAAGCAGTAGTTGGACGTTAGGTTGCAATCATGAGTTGGCTGTTAAAAGAATTAATCTTCTGGTTGAAGCAAAATAGCAATAGAAAAATTCTATCTACTACTATGATAGAGATTAATTTTGAATGGACAGGGTCATTTGCATTAGTGGTTGCACTGCATATGCAAGAAATATGACTTGCTTGGTTTGTAATGATGATAATAATCCTCTTTGTATTACTACAAGAACTGAATCTATCATCATTATTTTCCTCTTATTATTGTGCTGTAAAGGAAAAATAGTTTTGCATGAAGCAAGGAGTAAAATGCATGTATTTAACATCGTTCTTGCAGGTAGTCCTTGAGGCTGAAAATACCTCCCAGAAGCTGCATCAAATGGGAAAGCTAGACAGATGGCAGAATGCAGAACCTGCATTGCATTTAAGATTGAGTACAAAATAAAATCCAAGAAATTCTTCACGGATGCTTCCTAAGTACAAAGGCGCCATGAATTCAAGTTGAAAAATAGTCAATGTGAAACTTGTCAAAAAATGTTACTCATCAAGAGACTACCGTGCCAAGTGTGCTACAAGGCATTTTTGTAGTTAATATCATTTCCAGCATGAAAAAATACTCTTTTTCTTGTCGATTGTTTAAGAGCACACAACAGTTTGAAAAAAAAGTGCTTTTCTTTCTCTACTGATGAGAACCGCATATCATTAGAAGAGATACTGTCAACAGGTTTTTGAAAACATCCCATTTTCAAGGTTAATGCGCTTCATAAATACTTCACGTGAAAAAATGGGATCTGCTGTTAACCCTGAAGACTCTTAAAGGACAATGTCTTTGTTGCACGTCTCTTCTCACTAGTAGAGGAGCTCAGTCTCACCTGCAATCTAATGCTTCTTTATGTTCCTGATGCATGGCCTAGACATCCTTGTCTCCGTGACCATCATGACTTCCATAGCAAGTGATGAGAATTTTTGTTCATGATTGGTGAAATTAAGTATCATAACATTGATGTAGTCAGTTGGAAATCTTTTTTCTCCAAAGGAATCTCTTCCTTCCTAATGAAAACCATTGGCAATAGCAAACCTACTCCGTTTTTCAGGAAGTGAAGCAATGCACCTGCACTGTACAATTGCCTCCTCTTTTTTTTTCACCAGAAGAAGAAAACTGCTGTTTTCTTCTTCTTCTATCACCTTAGACTTCCTTGATTCCAAATAGTTTTCAACCTTTGCATTTCTATTTCTAGCTAATTACTTTCACAGTGCGCTATAGCATATGACTTCCAAAAGGCCATTTGCACATATTCAAATGGCTTACTTCTATGCTATTAAGAAATAGTTGTATTTCTATTAAGAAACCGTCAAGATGCAGTCATATTTTATCTTATACCAAATTAAAAAGAACCCCAAGGATTAAAAATGATACCAGCAAATGATGGCTGTAAGACCGTTGCAGGAGTTTTTTTCCAGAACCATGTGCAGTTCTGCCTAATTTTAATTTTCCCTCTGATTACTTTGTACAGGAATATTTTTACGCAGTCTTCTTATAGTGGCATGTTACTACTAGGGTAGGGTATTGCCCTGCCAGCATTGGAATTGACTCTATTGTAGTTGTGTTCCAATTTGCTGATGGGACAAAGATTTTTTGCTGAACACACTTTAGCAAGCAAGAGAGCCTCTTAGTCTTTAGATGCTAGGAGTCCCAGAAAAAGATGAATGAGGTGATGATGTGCCTTGTGTTCTGAAGAGAAATCAAAAACTTCTTTCCGGTGTCACCCCTGTCTTGGTACAGAAAGTGCACAGAAGGGTTGGAAGCAGCACTTTAACCCTCTTTGCATTCACTAGGAAATGGGAGACAGAACTTCTCCCAAGGTTTGTGCAAGAAGACTCTTCTGCTGCAAGTGTTTACCAGACAATATCTCTGGGAAAATTGGCAGTGGCAGAAAGCAAGCCCTTCCTGGGAAATGGACTGCGATTTTTCCGAAGATATTCCCATTCACTGTTGCTAAGCTCTGCTGTCTAGCTGTCAGATATGGTTGGGACCATGTTGAAATCATTAGAAATAATGGACTGATGCTGCACTATGGAGTCAACAGAGCTGGTCTTTTCCAGAGGTGTCATGGAAAAATATTTCTAGTGGTAAAAATGAGTTGAATATCAAAAAAGAACAGCGTGGTAGGAAAAAAAATGACATCAATAGAATGAAGATGCCTAGAGTTCTTCTTTGGAAGTTACACGGAGTGAATATTCTCTAAAGAAGGTTGTGAAACTTATGAAAAAGTAGGAGTACATTCCAAATGACATATGCACAAGTTCATCTTTCCAACTTACTGAAAACGTACGACTAGAAGACAAATTTTCTTCCTTGTGGAAAAGTAGCCCATTAGTAATTTGATCAAAGGTAGGATTCTATCAAGTATTCCTACAAGACAGTAGTAGTACTATGCAAAGCCTTTTGGCATGTATTTAACTCCAGGAAATTTGAGAAAGCAGAAGACTGTGTTTCCCTGCTGCAAGCTGTACTTCCTGTTTGCTATTGCTGCTTGAACATTGTTGAAAGAAAACTTGTCCAAAGAAGACTATTGTATAGAAGCAACTGTAAGTATCCATTCCGTTCCTGCCAATTTTAACTAGAAAGTATGAGACAGACACCCTAGTTGAATAGTCTAGTGCATAGATGGAGTATACCACCACTAAGGAAGAGGCACTCTGGAGAAAGGAGCAAATGCAGATGAATTTCAGGGAAGGAAGTGATTGGAGAGCTAAGCGCAGACCCTTGACGTGACAAGAAATTATGTCAAGTAATCCCAACCAGGACCATATAGAAGTCCATTTTGAAATGGTTCGCATTTATGGTCCTCTCTTCCTCCTATAGGAAGGATCAGTGTTTTGACTCAGTCTTAAAAATGGTATGGCTAAAAACCTTAGATGCCTTTTTTATATTTTTTCCCCAGAAACACCTGTCTAAAAACCTCTTGCAAACTGACCTTTTCCCTTAAGATACCATTTTTTAAAAGAGCATCTTGTCATTTAACAATGTATTCCAAATATCATTTACAAATTTAGACTAAAAGTAACACTCTTTCTAGTCATGCTTCTTTTTTTACAGCTCAGTGCCAATATAGTCAGCAAAGAAGAGAACAGGCCGCAGCCCTTGCTGGAACATCTTTGTCTTCAGGGGCGTGTGGCCCTGGGTGGGTGGCCACCTCCAAAAAATCCCAACAACCAAGAATGTGTCCCAGAACAAATCTGCCACCGCCTCAAACTTGTGCTGCCTTTCTGGGTATTCTCAGCTCAGTCAGAGAGAAAGAGAAAGGTTTTCTAACCAGGCAACAGCCTGGGAAACAGTTGGGAAAGAATGTAATTAATTCTCTAATCGATCTTGTTATTCACATTGTTTATAGATATGTTCTGCTACTGTGCGTCATTCACTGCACACCAATGGTGACACATGTTTTTACCCTAAGACTAATGAAATTAGTCTTCTCAATGTTCCCTATATATAGAGTGGTACATTTGAAATAAAGAGAGAGCCCATTTTCTTTGCCTTCTGATCTGGACTTCTCTGTTCCCGTCCTCCTCAAAAGCGTCACGCCCTGACAGTCCCAAGCACATTTTGCAAACTGCCAAACCCCTATCCTGCAAAGAAACTGGATTTGCTACACAGTCCAAGGACACTGCACTTTCCCGGGCAAGCTGCAAACTGCTGGCAGATGGCCATGCTCTCTGCCCGCTCCTGCCCAGCTCTTGGTAGTAGCGGACAGCTTCCAGCCTGGCGAAGGAAAAAAATCTCGAGAGCTGTCACGCTGCATTAGGGTAGCTGAGCTGCTGAAAAGCAGCAAAGCTGAACAGCCTGCCTCAGCTTCAATACGGTGCAATTGCCTGAATGGGAAAAACGAAGCAGCAGAGCAGCGGGCTTCTGTGCGCACTGAAGGCAAGTGCAAGCATGCAGCAGCTGATCCTTGCCAAGCACAGTCAGCTGCCTATGTTCTTGCTTCTTGACAAACTCACCGCTGCCCTTCTTTTCAGCAGCTGCCCCACCGTGTTCTCTGCATCTGGGAGCCTCAGGGCACGAGCAAGAATTTACAAGGAGGCACGTGTAGAGAGCTTAGCAGAAGAATGGTTAAACAGCAAGGGACATGAAACTAAAATTAGTCAAAATATGAGGGGCTACGTGACTGCTGCAACGGTCAGCATGACCCTGGGTATAGAAATCAGGATAGGTAGAAATCAGAGTTTGCAAGAATCAGAATGCTAAAAACTGCTTGGTATGTAGAAATAGATAGAGAAGAACCAAAAAGTATCAATCACAAGAACAGCAAGAGCAACCGAACAAGACAGATGCGCAAATCAGACAGCAACCAATCATGAGCTTGGCTTTTGCAATATGCATGAACTAATTAACTAGTATATATAAACTTTGTAATTTGTTGCAATAAACTGAGACTTGATGATCATGATATCATGAGTCTTGTCTCCCGCGGCACTTCTCCGACAAATGGTGACCCCGACGTGATACGAGGCAAGGGCAGGAGAAGTGCTCCGTTGGGTTCGGGTCCTGCAGCTGGAAGGACGGCGACAGAGCTGCCAGTTTTTGCTCCGCGCCCTGAGTGACCACAGTGGTGGGCTCAGCCGATACATGCTGCCGAAGCTTGAAGGGGCCAGTAACGGTACCGACGCAACCATGGACAGGCAAGCAGCATATGATTTATTTAATACTTTTCTTAGAAAAAGACAGGTTAGGGGGATTGACTTAGATAAGGATCTCCCTTCGCTCTTACATCATGCTCATTCTTATGGCTTTTTTGTAAACCCCCATACTGTTCATGAACTTTCAGAATGGAGAAGATATGGGGATAAGTTGTGGGAATTAGTGTTAGATGATGATAAACCGGGCCTGAAAATGAGTAAACTTTGGAGAGTGGTCCATAACGAATAACGAATTGTTGATGTGTCAGGCAGAAAAAAGGGCAGTGGAAGGGGTACGAACAGCTCAGGAGAAAAATAAGGAATATGAACCCTCACTTCTCTCCAGTGAGCCAAATCCTCCGGTTCTCACAAACTTTCCCGTCCCCATCTCTGCTTCTGTAATGCCTGTACCTCCCACAGACACTGGTGGCATTGAAGTGCGACCGTCAGCTCCCCCTTTACCCCCACCGCCGCGTCCCCCTCCAGGCATACAAAACGTTACTGTAGCACCCGCCCTGCAACATCCTCCGTCTCCCGGCCAGGAGCCTGTCCCTGGGGCAGAATCTGACCTCGCGGAGGCCATGGCTAAGGAAAGACGTGAGGTATGGGCTGCTGTCGCACGGGAGGGTATGCAGACGGGGGACGCTGAGCTCTTCACGGCAGCACAGGAAACCCTTGCTTTTCCAGTGATATTTACGCCAAATGCTCAAGGGGGGTACACTGCGCAGGTCCAGAGCCTTGACTAGAAAATTGTAACACAGCTGCGTGCCACTGTAGAGAGCTATGGTATTACCAGTGAGCCCGCTAGGCAAATGCTTGATTTTATTTTTAATGCTCATACCTTATTGCCGTCCGATGTTAGGGGAATGGCCAAATTGATTTTTACCCCGCATCAACGCTTACTTTTTGAGGCACGCTGGAGAGAGGAAGCAGTAAGAAGCGCCAATTTACCTAGGGCTCAGGGTGACCCTTTAGCAGGGCTTACTGTAGCCGAGCTTCTGGTAGAGGGTGTCCATGTACGTCTAGAACAACAGGCTGCCCTAGGACCTGACAAATTAAGTGAAGCCACAATAGTAGCAAGAAGAGCGATAGACAAGGTCAAAACCCCGGGTGGAGTCCCAATGTATATGGGGATTAAACAGGGTAGAGAGGAGCCTCTTGGCACCTTCGTGGATAAGATAATGGAAGCATTGTCCAAAGCAGGGGTGGCCGATTATATGCAGGATGCCCTACTCAAACAGTGTATACTGCAGAATAGCAACTCTACAACCAGAAATTTGATTACTTCCTTTCCTGGAGATTGGACCGTCCAAGCATTGTTAGAGAAGGCTGCTTCAGTGCCAGTTGGGTCTCAGGCGTTAATAGTTAATGCTTTACAAGAAATAGGACAGGGGTTATGAGAACAAGCAATAAGCTCTCAAAATCAGGTTTTAGCAGCCCTTGCTCCCCTTCAAGCTGCAGCTGCGCGCCCCCGTTCTAACACTACTGGAGAGGCACGACCAAGATGCTACCGCTGTGGAAACTTAGGTCACATTCGAAAAGAATGCGGAGCGACAGGAGTTTGGTGCCGCAGATGCCAATCAAATACCCACAACTCCAATGCATGCCGAAAGAAGCAGGGAAACTCCCAGAGCAGCGCGAACAGCGGCCGCGCCGGGACACAAATGGCAACTGCAGGAGCGAAACCTCCCAGCAACTCCAACCTGCCACCTGCGGGAGCCTCGGCTTGGACTTGGCAGCCGCAGTAGAGACTGATCTCTTGACCTCAAAACCATATAAGATTCCAACGGGAATCCATGGCCCCCTACAAATACACGGACAAACTATGGGAGGACTCATTATTGGCCGCTCTTCAGCCGCTATATTAGGCCTCTTTGTGGAACCAGGAATCATCGATGCCGATTGTTGCGGCGAAATTATGATCATCGCTCATACGTCATATCCCCCGGTGACGGTACCAAAAGGTCAAAGAATTGCTCAGCTAATCCCACTCCCACAAATGACCAAGGGATTGGAACCTATGTCCCAGGTCCCTAGAACCCCGGAAGGATTTGGTTCAACAGGAGGTCTTGCATTGCTTACCCTAGACCTTAACACCCGCCCCAAAAAATCTTGCCGCCTGATTCATCAAGAACATAGCATTGTGCTTAAAAGACTTTTAGATACGGGTGCAGATACTAGCGTCATCGATCCAAGTAATTGGCCTGAGTCTTGGCCCACTCAGCCTGCAGCAACCACGGTGAGCGGTATTAGTAGGATGACACTTGCGAGCCGTACCCTGGTGCTGACTGTTGAGATTGAAGGGAGACAGGTGTCTGCACCACTTTCTATAACAACTTTTGCAGAAAATGCTGAATGCACACCTTGTTGTGCAAAAAGAAAACAGGGGAAGTGTAGAGAGCTTAGCAGAAGAATGGTTAAACAGCAAGGGACATGAAACTGTAAAATTAGTCAAAATATGAGGGGCTACGTGACTGCTGCAACGGTCAGCATGACGCTGGGTATAGAAATCAGGATAGGTAGAAATCAGAGTTTGCAAGAATCAGAATGCTAAAAACTGCTTGGTATGTAGAAATACATAGAGAAGAACCAAAAAGTATCAATCACAAGAACAGCAAGAGCAACCGAACAAGACAGATGCGCAAATCAGACAGCAACCAATCATGAGCTTGGCTTTTGCAATATGCATGAACTAATTAACAAGTATATATAAACTTTATAATTTGTTGCAATAAACTGAGACTTGATGATCATGATATCATGAGTCTTGTCTCCCGAGGCACTTCTCCGACAGGCACGCATTAGGACTCCGTCAAAACCCAGGAAAGTTGTCTTGGAACGCCTTCCATTGTCATGCTGAGAGTGAATTCCACAGGCAGGAGAGTGGCAGCCAGCGTCCTCCAGCAGTCTGCCAGCTTCGCACACAAGCCTGCTTCTTCGCGGCTTCATTCCCCGCCTCTTGCAAGCTACCGCCATCTCTGGCTCTCGGAGGCGAAGAAGCGGCTACTTGGGGCCCAGATGACTGGAGCGGCAGCGGTGCCTTCCGGAGCGCCGCTTCTGCCGAAAGACGCCGGCAACCGGCGCTTCCCTTCGGCCAGCTCGGGAGCGCCGTGTTCTGCCCCTCGAGTCGCCTACAGCTTAGTGAAAAGCCTTTCCACTCCATTTCTCAAGGAGAAAGTCCACCAGCAATGCTCACGTACCCCGATCTTGCCAAGAAACTGGATTTGCTGCACATTCCAAGGACACTGCACTTTCCTAGGCAAGCTGCAAACTGCTGGCAGATGGCCGCGCTCTCTGCCCGCTCCTGCCCAGCTTTTATTAGTAGTAGCGGACACCTTCCAGCCTGGCAAAGGCAAAAAACCTGGAGAGCTGTCACGCTGCATTAGGGCAGCTGAGCTGCTGAAAAGCAGCAAAGCTGAACAGCCTGGATCAGCTTCAATACTCTGCAATTGACTGAATGCGAGAAACGAAGCAGCAGAGCAGCGGGCTTCTGTGCGCACTGAAGGCAAGAGCAAGAATCCAGCAGCTGCTCCTTGCCAAGCACAGTCAGCTGCCTATGCTCTTCTTTCCTGACAAACTCACTGCTGCCCTTCTTTTCAGCAGCTGCCCCACCGTGTTCTCTGTATCTCGGAGCCTCAGGGCAGGAGCAGGATTTTACAAGGAGGCACGCATCAGGACTCAGTAAAAACCCAGGAAAGTTGCCCGGGAAAGCCTTCCATGGACATGCCGAGAGTGAATTCCACAGGCAGGAGAGTGGCAACCAACGTCCTCTAGCTGTCTGCCAGCTTCGCGCACAAGCCTGCTTCTTTGCGGCTTCGTTCTTCGCCTCTTGCAAGCTACCGCGATCTCTGGCTGCCGGAGGCGGAGAAGCGGCTACTTCGCGCACAGAAGACTGGAACGGCAGCGGTGCCTTCCGGAGCGCCGCTTCTGCCGAAAGACGCCGGGAACCGGCGCTTCCCTTCGGCCAGCTCGGGAGCGCCGTGTTCTGCCTCTCTGCTCGTCTACATCTTAGCGAAAAGCTTTTCAGCTGCATTTCGCAAGGAGAAAGCCTACCAGCACTGCTCACGTACCCCGATCTTGCCAAGAAATGGGATTTGCTGCTCATGTCAAGGACACTGCACTTTCCTGGGCAAGCTGCAAACTGCTGGCAGATGGCCGTGCTCTCTGCCCGCTCCTGTCCAGCTCTTGGTAGTAGCGGGCACATTCCAGCCTGGCGAAGGCAATAAACCTCGAGAGCTTTCACGCAGCTTTAGGGGAGCTGAGCTGCTGAAAAGCAGCAAAGCTGAAGAGCCTGCCTCAGCTTCAATCCGGTGTAATTGCCTGAATGGGAAAAACGAAGCAGCAGAGCAGCGGGCTTCTGTGCGCACTGAAGGCAATTGCAAGCATGCAGCAGCTGCTCCTTGCCTAGCACAGTCAGCTGCCTATGTTCTTTCTTGACAAACTCACTGCTGCCCTTCTTTTCAGCAGCTGCCATCGTGTTCTGTGCATCTGGGAGCCTCAGGGGACGAGCAGGATTTTCCCAGGAGGGATGCGTCAGGACTATGTAAAAACCCAGGCAAGTTGTCCTGGAACGCCTTCCATCCGCATGCCAAGAGTGAATTCAGCAGGCAGGAGAGTGGAAGCCGGCGTCCTCCAGCAGTCTGCCAGCTTCGCGCACAAGCCTGCTTCTTTGCGGCTTCGTTCTTCGCCTCTTGCTAGCTACCGCGATCTCTGGCTGCCGGAGGCGGAGAAGCGGCTACTTCGCGCACAGAAGACTGGAACGGCAGCGGTGCCTTCCGGAGCGCCGCTTCTGCCGAAAGACGCCGGGAACCGGCGCTTCCCTTCGGCCAGCTCGGGAGCGCCGTGTTCTGCCTCTCTGCTCGTCTACATCTTAGCGAAAAGCTTTTCAGCTGCATTTCGCAAGGAGAAAGCCTACCAGCACTGCTCACGTACCCCGATCTTGCCAAGAAATTGGATTTGCTGCTCATGTCAAGGACACTGCACTTTCCTGGGCAAGCTGCAAACTGCTGCCGGATGGCCGTGCTCTCTGCCCGCTCCTGTCCAGCTCTTGGTAGTAGCGGGCACATTCCAGCCTGGCGAAGGCAATAAACCTCGAGAGCTTTCACGCAGCTTTAGGGGAGCTGAGCTGCTGAAAAGCAGCAAAGCTGAACAGCCTGCCTAAGCTTCAATCCGGTGTAATTGCCTGAATGGGAAAAACGAAGCAGCAGAGCAGCGGGCTTCTGTGCGCACTGAAGGCAATTGCAAGCATGCAGCAGCTGCTCCTTGCCAAGCACAGTCAGCTGCCTATGTTCTTCTTCTTGACAAACTCACTGCTGCCCTTCTTTTCAGCAGCTGCCATCGTGTTCTGTGCATCTGGGAGCCTCAGGGGACGAGCAGGATTTTCCCAGGAGGGATGCGTCAGGACTATGTAAAAACCCAGGCAAGTTGTCCTGGAACGCCTTCCATCCGCATGCCAAGAGTGAATTCAGCAGGCAGGAGAGTGGAAGCCGGCGTCCTCCAGCAGTCTGCCAGCTTCGCGCACAAGCCTGCTTCTTTGCGGCTTCGTTCTTCGCCTCTTGCTAGCTACCGCGATCTCTGGCTGCCGGAGGCGGAGAAGCGGCTACTTCGCGCACAGAAGACTGGAACGGCAGCGGTGCCTTCCGGAGCGCCGCTTCTGCCGAAAGACGCCGGGAACCGGCGCTTCCCTTCGGCCAGCTCGGGAGCGCCGTGTTCTGCCTCTCTGCTCGTCTACATCTTAGCGAAAAGCTTTTCAGCTGCATTTCGCAAGGAGAAAGCCTACCAGCACTGCTCACGTACCCCGATCTTGCCAAGAAATGGGATTTGCTGCTCATGTCAAGGACACTGCACTTTCCTGGGCAAGCTGCAAACTGCTGCCGGATGGCTGTGCTCTCTGCCCGCTCCTGTCCAGCTCTTGGTAGTAGCGGGCACATTCCAGCCTGGCGAATGCAATAAACCTCGAGAGCTTTCACGCAGCTTTAGGAGAGCTGAGCTGCTGAAAAGCAGCAAAGCTGAACAGCCTGCCTAAGCTTCAATCCGGTGTAATTGCCTGAATGGGAAAAACGAAGCAGCAGAGCAGCGGGCTTCTGTGCGCACTGAAGGCAATTGCAAGCATGCAGCAGCTGCTCCTTGCCTAGCACAGTCAGCTGCCTATGTTCTTCTTCTTGACAAACTCACTGCTGCCCTTCTTTTCAGCAGCTGCCATCGTGTTCTGTGCATCTGGGAGCCTCAGGGGACGAGCAGGATTTTCCCAGGAGGGATGCGTCAGGACTATGTAAAAACCCAGGCAAGTTGTCCTGGAACGCCTTCCATCCGCATGCCAAGAGTGAATTCAGCAGGCAGGAGAGTGGAAGCCGGCGTCCTCCAGCAGTCTGCCAGCTTCGCGCACAAGCCTGCTTCTTTGCGGCTTCGTTCTTCGCCTCTTGCTAGCTACCGCGATCTCTGGCTGCCGGAGGCGGAGAAGCGGCTACTTCGCGCACAGAAGACTGGAACGGCAGCGGTGCCTTCCGGAGCGCCGCTTCTGCCGAAAGACGCCGGGAACCGGCGCTTCCCTTCGGCCAGCTCGGGAGCGCCGTGTTCTGCCTCTCTGCTCGTCTACATCTTAGCGAAGAGCTTTTCAGCTGCATTTCGCAAGGAGAAAGCCTACCAGCACTGCTCACGTACCCCGATCTTGCCAAGAAATGGGATTTGCTGCTCATGTCAAGGACACTGCACTTTCCTGGGCAAGCTGCAAACTGCTGCAGATGGCCGTGCTCTCTGCCCGCTCCTGTCCAGCTCTTGGTAGTAGCGGGCACATTCCAGCCTGGCGAATGCAATAAACCTCGAGAGCTTTCACGCAGCTTTAGGAGAGCTGAGCTGCTGAAAAGCAGCAAAGCTGAACAGCCTGCCTCAGCTTCAATCCGGTGTAATTGCCTGAATGGGAAAAACGAAGCAGCAGAGCAGCGGGCTTCTGTGCGCACTGAAGGCAATTGCAAGCATGCAGCAGCTGCTCCTTGCCAAGCACAGTCAGCTGCCTATGTTCTTTCTTGACAAACTCACTGCTGCCCTTCTTTTCAGCAGCTGCCATCGTGTTCTGTGCATCTGGGAGCCTCAGGGGACGAGCAGGATTTTCCCAGGAGGGATGCGTCAGGACTATGTAAAAACCCAGGCAAGTTGTCCTGGAACGCCTTCCATCCTCATGCCAAGAGTGAATTCAGCAGGCAGGAGAGTGGAAGCCGGCGTCCTCCAGCAGTCTGCCAGCTTCGCGCACAAGCCTGCTTCTTTGCGGCTTCGTTCTTCGCCTCTTGCAAGCTACCGCGATCTCTGGCTGCCGGAGGCGGAGAAGCGGCTACTTCGCGCACAGAAGACTGGAACGGCAGCGGTGCCTTCCGGAGCGCCGCTTCTGCCGAAAGACGCCGGGAACCGGCGCTTCCCTTCGGCCAGCTCGGGAGCGCCGTGTTCTGCCTCTCTGCTCGTCTACATCTTAGCGAAAAGCTTTTCAGCTGCATTTCGCAAGGAGAAAGCCTACCAGCACTGCTCACGTACCCCGATCTTGCCAAGAAATGGGATTTGCTGCTCATGTCAAGGACACTGCACTTTCCTGGGCAAGCTGCAAACTGCTGGCAGATGGCCGTGCTCTCTGCCCGCTCCTGTCCAGCTCTTGGTAGTAGCGGGCACATTCCAGCCTGGCGAATGCAATAAACCTCGAGAGCTTTCACGCAGCTTTAGGAGAGCTGAGCTGCTGAAAAGCAGCAAAGCTGAACAGCCTGCCTCAGCTTCAATCCGGTGTAATTGCCTGAATGGGAAAAACGAAGCAGCAGAGCAGCGGGCTTCTGTGCGCACTGAAGGCAATTGCAAGCATGCAGCAGCTGCTCCTTGCCTAGCACAGTCAGCTGCCTATGTTCTTCTTCTTGACAAACTCACTGCTGCCCTTCTTTTCAGCAGCTGCCATCGTGTTCTGTGCATCTGGGAGCCTCAGGGGACGAGCAGGATTTTCCCAGGAGGGATGCGTCAGGACTATGTAAAAACCCAGGCAAGTTGTCCTGGAACGCCTTCCATCCTCATGCCAAGAGTGAATTCAGCAGGCAGGAGAGTGGAAGCCGGCGTCCTCCAGCAGTCTGCCAGCTTCGCGCACAAGCCTGCTTCTTTGCGGCTTCGTTCTTCGCCTCTTGCAAGCTACCGCGATCTCTGGCTGCCGGAGGCGGAGAAGCGGCTACTTCGCGCACAGAAGACTGGAACGGCAGCGGTGCCTTCCGGAGCGCCGCTTCTGCCGAAAGACGCCGGGAACCGGCGCTTCCCTTCGGCCAGCTCGGGAGCGCCGTGTTCTGCCTCTCTGCTCGTCTACATCTTAGCGAAAAGCTTTTCAGCTGCATTTCGCAAGGAGAAAGCCTACCAGCACTGCTCACGTACCCCGATCTTGCCAAGAAATTGGATTTGCTGCTCATGTCAAGGACACTGCACTTTCCTGGGCAAGCTGCAAACTGCTGCCGGATGGCTGTGCTCTCTGCCCGCTCCTGTCCAGCTCTTGGTAGTAGCGGGCACATTCCAGCCTGGCGAATGCAATAAACCTCGAGAGCTTTCACGCAGCTTTAGGAGAGCTGAGCTGCTGAAAAGCAGCAAAGCTGAACAGCCTGCCTCAGCTTCAATCCGGTGTAATTGCCTGAATGGGAAAAAACGAAGCAGCAGAGCAGCGGGCTTCTGTGCGCACTGAAGGCAATTGCAAGCATGCAGCAGCTGCTCCTTGCCAAGCACAGTCAGCTGCCTATGTTCTTCTTCTTGACAAACTCACTGCTGCCCTTCTTTTCAGCAGCTGCCATCGTGTTCTGTGCATCTGGGAGCCTCAGGGGACGAGCAGGATTTTCCCAGGAGGGATGCGTCAGGACTATGTAAAAACCCAGGCAAGTTGTCCTGGAACGCCTTCCATCCTCATGCCAAGAGTGAATTCAGCAGGCAGGAGAGTGGAAGCCGGCGTCCTCCAGCAGTCTGCCAGCTTCGCGCACAAGCCTGCTTCTTTGCGGCTTCGTTCTTCGCCTCTTGCTAGCTACCGCGATCTCTGGCTGCCGGAGGCGGAGAAGCGGCTACTTCGCGCACAGAAGACTGGAACGGCAGCGGTGCCTTCCGGAGCGCCGCTTCTGCCGAAAGACGCCGGGAACCGGCGCTTCCCTTCGGCCAGCTCGGGAGCGCCGTGTTCTGCCTCTCTGCTCGTCTACATCTTAGCGAAAAGCTTTTCAGCTGCATTTCGCAAGGAGAAAGCCTACCAGCACTGCTCACGTACCCCGATCTTGCCAAGAAATGGGATTTGCTGCTCATGTCAAGGACACTGCACTTTCCTGGGCAAGCTGCAAACTGCTGCCGGATGGCTGTGCTCTCTGCCCGCTCCTGTCCAGCTCTTGGTAGTAGCGGGCACATTCCAGCCTGGCGAATGCAATAAACCTCGAGAGCTTTCACGCAGCTTTAGGAGAGCTGAGCTGCTGAAAAGCAGCAAAGCTGAACAGCCTGCCTAAGCTTCAATCCGGTGTAATTGCCTGAATGGGAAAAACGAAGCAGCAGAGCAGCGGGCTTCTGTGCGCACTGAAGGCAATTGCAAGCATGCAGCAGCTGCTCCTTGCCAAGCACAGTCAGCTGCCTATGTTCTTGCTTCTTGACAAACTCACTGCTGCCCTTCTTTTCAGCAGCTGCCATCGTGTTCTGTGCATCTGGGAGCCTCAGGGGACGAGCAGGATTTTCCCAGGAGGGATGCGTCAGGACTATGTAAAAACCCAGGCAAGTTGTCCTGGAACGCCTTCCATCCGCATGCCAAGAGTGAATTCAGCAGGCAGGAGAGTGGAAGCCGGCGTCCTCCAGCAGTCTGCCAGCTTCGCGCACAAGCCTGCTTCTTTGCGGCTTCGTTCTTCGCCTCTTGCTAGCTACCGCGATCTCTGGCTGCCGGAGGCGGAGAAGCGGCTACTTCGCGCACAGAAGACTGGAACGGCAGCGGTGCCTTCCGGAGCGCCGCTTCTGCCGAAAGACGCCGGGAACCGGCGCTTCCCTTCGGCCAGCTCGGGAGCGCCGTGTTCTGCCTCTCTGCTCGTCTACATCTTAGCGAAAAGCTTTTCAGCTGCATTTCGCAAGGAGAAAGCCTACCAGCACTGCTCACGTACCCCGATCTTGCCAAGAAATGGGATTTGCTGCTCATGTCAAGGACACTGCACTTTCCTGGGCAAGCTGCAAACTGCTGGCGGATGGCCGTGCTCTCTGCCCGCTCCTGTCCAGCTCTTGGTAGTAGCGGGCACATTCCAGCCTGGCGAATGCAATAAACCTCGAGAGCTTTCACGCAGCTTTAGGAGAGCTGAGCTGCTGAAAAGCAGCAAAGCTGAAGAGCCTGCCTCAGCTTCAATCCGGTGTAATTGCCTGAATGGGAAAAACGAAGCAGCAGAGCAGCGGCTTCTGTGCGCACTGAAGGCAATTGCAAGCATGCAGCAGCTGCTCCTTGCCTAGCACAGTCAGCTGCCTATGTTCTTGCTTCTTGACAAACTCACTGCTGCCCTTCTTTTCAGCAGCTGCCATCGTGTTCTGTGCATCTGGGAGCCTCAGGGGACGAGCAGGATTTCCCAGGAGGGATGCGTCAGGACTATGTAAAAACCCAGGCAAGTTGTCCTGGAACGCCTTCCATCCTCATGCCAAGAGTGAATTCAGCAGGCAGGAGAGTGGAAGCCGGCGTCCTCCAGCAGTCTGCCAGCTTCGCGCACAAGCCTGCTTCTTTGCGGCTTCGTTCTTCGCCTCTTGCTAGCTACCGCGATCTCTGGCTGCCGGAGGCGGAGAAGCGGCTACTTCGCGCACAGAAGACTGGAACGGCAGCGGTGCCTTCCGGAGCGCCGCTTCTGCCGAAAGACGCCGGGAACCGGCGCTTCCCTTCGGCCAGCTCGGGAGCGCCGTGTTCTGCCTCTCTGCTCGTCTACATCTTAGCGAAAAGCTTTTCAGCTGCATTTCGCAAGGAGAAAGCCTACCAGCACTGCTCACGTACCCCGATCTTGCCAAGAAATGGGATTTGCTGCTCATGTCAAGGACACTGCACTTTCCTGGGCAAGCTGCAAACTGCTGCCGGATGGCTGTGCTCTCTGCCCGCTCCTGTCCAGCTCTTGGTAGTAGCGGGCACATTCCAGCCTGGCGAATGCAATAAACCTCGAGAGCTTTCACGCAGCTTTAGGAGAGCTGAGCTGCTGAAAAGCAGCAAAGCTGAACAGCCTGCCTAAGCTTCAATCCGGTGTAATTGCCTGAATGGGAAAAACGAAGCAGCAGAGCAGCGGGCTTCTGTGCGCACTGAAGGCAATTGCAAGCATGCAGCAGCTGCTCCTTGCCAAGCACAGTCAGCTGCCTATGTTCTTGCTTCTTGACAAACTCACTGCTGCCCTTCTTTTCAGCAGCTGCCATCGTGTTCTGTGCATCTGGGAGCCTCAGGGGACGAGCAGGATTTTCCCAGGAGGGATGCGTCAGGACTATGTAAAAACCCAGGCAAGTTGTCCTGGAACGCCTTCCATCCGCATGCCAAGAGTGAATTCAGCAGGCAGGAGAGTGGAAGCCGGCGTCCTCCAGCAGTCTGCCAGCTTCGCGCACAAGCCTGCTTCTTTGCGGCTTCGTTCTTCGCCTCTTGCTAGCTACCGCGATCTCTGGCTGCCGGAGGCGGAGAAGCGGCTACTTCGCGCACAGAAGACTGGAACGGCAGCGGTGCCTTCCGGAGCGCCGCTTCTGCCGAAAGACGCCGGGAACCGGCGCTTCCCTTCGGCCAGCTCGGGAGCGCCGTGTTCTGCCTCTCTGCTCGTCTACATCTTAGCGAAAAGCTTTTCAGCTGCATTTCGCAAGGAGAAAGCCTACCAGCACTGCTCACGTACCCCGATCTTGCCAAGAAATGGGATTTGCTGCTCATGTCAAGGACACTGCACTTTCCTGGGCAAGCTGCAAACTGCTGGCGGATGGCCGTGCTCTCTGCCCGCTCCTGTCCAGCTCTTGGTAGTAGCGGGCACATTCCAGCCTGGCGAATGCAATAAACCTCGAGAGCTTTCACGCAGCTTTAGGAGAGCTGAGCTGCTGAAAAGCAGCAAAGCTGAACAGCCTGCCTCAGCTTCAATCCGGTGTAATTGCCTGAATGGGAAAAACGAAGCAGCAGAGCAGCGGGCTTCTGTGCGCACTGAAGGCAATTGCAAGCATGCAGCAGCTGCTCCTTGCCAAGCACAGTCAGCTGCCTATGTTCTTGCTTCTTGACAAACTCACTGCTGCCCTTCTTTTCAGCAGCTGCCATCGTGTTCTGTGCATCTGGGAGCCTCAGGGGACGAGCAGGATTTTCCCAGGAGGGATGCGTCAGGACTATGTAAAAACCCAGGCAAGTTGTCCTGGATCGCCTTCCATCCTCATGCCAAGAGTGAATTCAGCAGGCAGGAGAGTGGAAGCCGGCGTCCTCCAGCAGTCTGCCAGCTTCGCGCACAAGCCTGCTTCTTTGCGGCTTCGTTCTTCGCCTCTTGCTAGCTACCGCGATCTCTGGCTGCCGGAGGCGGAGAAGCGGCTACTTCGCGCACAGAAGACTGGAACGGCAGCGGTGCCTTCCGGAGCGCCGCTTCTGCCGAAAGACGCCGGGAACCGGCGCTTCCCTTCGGCCAGCTCGGGAGCGCCGTGTTCTGCCTCTCTGCTCGTCTACATCTTAGCGAAAAGCTTTTCAGCTGCATTTCGCAAGGAGAAAGCCTACCAGCACTGCTCACGTACCCCGATCTTGCCAAGAAATGGGATTTGCTGCTCATGTCAAGGACACTGCACTTTCCTGGGCAAGCTGCAAACTGCTGCCGGATGGCCGTGCTCTCTGCCCGCTCCTGTCCAGCTCTTGGTAGTAGCGGGCACATTCCAGCCTGGCGAATGCAATAAACCTCGAGAGCTTTCACGCAGCTTTAGGAGAGCTGAGCTGCTGAAAAGCAGCAAAGCTGAACAGCCTGCCTAAGCTTCAATCCGGTGTAATTGCCTGAATGGGAAAAACGAAGCAGCAGAGCAGCGGGCTTCTGTGCGCACTGAAGGCAATTGCAAGCATGCAGCAGCTGCTCCTTGCCAAGCACAGTCAGCTGCCTATGTTCTTGCTTCTTGACAAACTCACTGCTGCCCTTCTTTTCAGCAGCTGCCATCGTGTTCTGTGCATCTGGGAGCCTCAGGGGACGAGCAGGATTTTCCCAGGAGGGATGCGTCAGGACTATGTAAAAACCCAGGCAAGTTGTCCTGGAACGCCTTCCATCCGCATGCCAAGAGTGAATTCAGCAGGCAGGAGAGTGGAAGCCGGCGTCCTCCAGCAGTCTGCCAGCTTCGCGCACAAGCCTGCTTCTTTGCGGCTTCGTTCTTCGCCTCTTGCAAGCTACCGCGATCTCTGGCTGCCGGAGGCGGAGAAGCGGCTACTTCGCGCACAGAAGACTGGAACGGCAGCGGTGCCTTCCGGAGCGCCGCTTCTGCCGAAAGACGCCGGGAACCGGCGCTTCCCTTCGGCCAGCTCGGGAGCGCCGTGTTCTGCCTCTCTGCTCGTCTACATCTTAGCGAAAAGCTTTTCAGCTGCATTTCGCAAGGAGAAAGCCTACCAGCACTGCTCACGTACCCCGATCTTGCCAAGAAATGGGATTTGCTGCTCATGTCAAGGACACTGCACTTTCCTGGGCAAGCTGCAAACTGCTGGCGGATGGCCGTGCTCTCTGCCCGCTCCTGTCCAGCTCTTGGTAGTAGCGGGCACATTCCAGCCTGGCGAATGCAATAAACCTCGAGAGCTTTCACGCAGCTTTAGGAGAGCTGAGCTGCTGAAAAGCAGCAAAGCTGAACAGCCTGCCTCAGCTTCAATCCGGTGTAATTGCCTGAATGGGAAAAACGAAGCAGCAGAGCAGCGGGCTTCTGTGCGCACTGAAGGCAATTGCAAGCATGCAGCAGCTGCTCCTTGCCTAGCACAGTCAGCTGCCTATGTTCTTTCTTGACAAACTCACTGCTGCCCTTCTTTTCAGCAGCTGCCATCGTGTTCTGTGCATCTGGGAGCCTCAGGGGACGAGCAGGATTTTCCCAGGAGGGATGCGTCAGGACTATGTAAAAACCCAGGCAAGTTGTCCTGGAACGCCTTCCATCCGCATGCCAAGAGTGAATTCAGCAGGCAGGAGAGTGGAAGCCGGCGTCCTCCAGCAGTCTGCCAGCTTCGCGCACAAGCCTGCTTCTTTGCGGCTTCGTTCTTCGCCTCTTGCAAGCTACCGCGATCTCTGGCTGCCGGAGGCGGAGAAGCGGCTACTTCGCGCACAGAAGACTGGAACGGCAGCGGTGCCTTCCGGAGCGCCGCTTCTGCCGAAAGACGCCGGGAACCGGCGCTTCCCTTCGGCCAGCTCGGGAGCGCCGTGTTCTGCCTCTCTGCTCGTCTACATCTTAGCGAAAAGCTTTTCAGCTGCATTTCGCAAGGAGAAAGCCTACCAGCACTGCTCACGTACCCCGATCTTGCCAAGAAATGGGATTTGCTGCTCATGTCAAGGACACTGCACTTTCCTGGGCAAGCTGCAAACTGCTGCCGGATGGCTGTGCTCTCTGCCCGCTCCTGTCCAGCTCTTGGTAGTAGCGGGCACATTCCAGCCTGGCGAATGCAATAAACCTCGAGAGCTTTCACGCAGCTTTAGGAGAGCTGAGCTGCTGAAAAGCAGCAAAGCTGAACAGCCTGCCTAAGCTTCAATCCGGTGTAATTGCCTGAATGGGAAAAACGAAGCAGCAGAGCAGCGGGCTTCTGTGCGCACTGAAGGCAATTGCAAGCATGCAGCAGCTGCTCCTTGCCAAGCACAGTCAGCTGCCTATGTTCTTGCTTCTTGACAAACTCACTGCTGCCCTTCTTTTCAGCAGCTGCCATCGTGTTCTGTGCATCTGGGAGCCTCAGGGGACGAGCAGGATTTTCCCAGGAGGGATGCGTCAGGACTATGTAAAAACCCAGGCAAGTTGTCCTGGAACGCCTTCCATCCGCATGCCAAGAGTGAATTCAGCAGGCAGGAGAGTGGAAGCCGGCGTCCTCCAGCAGTCTGCCAGCTTCGCGCACAAGCCTGCTTCTTTGCGGCTTCGTTCTTCGCCTCTTGCAAGCTACCGCGATCTCTGGCTGCCGGAGGCGGAGAAGCGGCTACTTCGCGCACAGAAGACTGGAACGGCAGCGGTGCCTTCCGGAGCGCCGCTTCTGCCGAAAGACGCCGGGAACCGGCGCTTCCCTTCGGCCAGCTCGGGAGCGCCGTGTTCTGCCTCTCTGCTCGTCTACATCTTAGCGAAAAGCTTTTCAGCTGCATTTCGCAAGGAGAAAGCCTACCAGCACTGCTCACGTACCCCGATCTTGCCAAGAAATGGGATTTGCTGCTCATGTCAAGGACACTGCACTTTCCTGGGCAAGCTGCAAACTGCTGGCGGATGGCCGTGCTCTCTGCCCGCTCCTGTCCAGCTCTTGGTAGTAGCGGGCACATTCCAGCCTGGCGAATGCAATAAACCTCGAGAGCTTTCACGCAGCTTTAGGAGAGCTGAGCTGCTGAAAAGCAGCAAAGCTGAACAGCCTGCCTCAGCTTCAATCCGGTGTAATTGCCTGAATGGGAAAAACGAAGCAGCAGAGCAGCGGGCTTCTGTGCGCACTGAAGGCAATTGCAAGCATGCAGCAGCTGCTCCTTGCCAAGCACAGTCAGCTGCCTATGTTCTTGCTTCTTGACAAACTCACTGCTGCCCTTCTTTTCAGCAGCTGCCATCGTGTTCTGTGCATCTGGGAGCCTCAGGGGACGAGCAGGATTTTCCCAGGAGGGATGCGTCAGGACTATGTAAAAACCCAGGCAAGTTGTCCTGGAACGCCTTCCATCCGCATGCCAAGAGTGAATTCAGCAGGCAGGAGAGTGGAAGCCGGCGTCCTCCAGCAGTCTGCCAGCTTCGCGCACAAGCCTGCTTCTTTGCGGCTTCGTTCTTCGCCTCTTGCAAGCTACCGCGATCTCTGGCTGCCGGAGGCGGAGAAGCGGCTACTTCGCGCACAGAAGACTGGAACGGCAGCGGTGCCTTCCGGAGCGCCGCTTCTGCCGAAAGACGCCGGGAACCGGCGCTTCCCTTCGGCCAGCTCGGGAGCGCCGTGTTCTGCCTCTCTGCTCGTCTACATCTTAGCGAAAAGCTTTTCAGCTGCATTTCGCAAGGAGAAAGCCTACCAGCACTGCTCACGTACCCCGATCTTGCCAAGAAATGGGATTTGCTGCTCATGTCAAGGACACTGCACTTTCCTGGGCAAGCTGCAAACTGCTGCCGGATGGCCGTGCTCTCTGCCCGCTCCTGTCCAGCTCTTGGTAGTAGCGGGCACATTCCAGCCTGGCGAATGCAATAAACCTCGAGAGCTTTCACGCAGCTTTAGGAGAGCTGAGCTGCTGAAAAGCAGCAAAGCTGAACAGCCTGCCTCAGCTTCAATCCGGTGTAATTGCCTGAATGGGAAAAACGAAGCAGCAGAGCAGCGGGCTTCTGTGCGCACTGAAGGCAATTGCAAGCATGCAGCAGCTGCTCCTTGCCAAGCACAGTCAGCTGCCTATGTTCTTGCTTCTTGACAAACTCACTGCTGCCCTTCTTTTCAGCAGCTGCCATCGTGTTCTGTGCATCTGGGAGCCTCAGGGGACGAGCAGGATTTTCCCAGGAGGGATGCGTCAGGACTATGTAAAAACCCAGGCAAGTTGTCCTGGAACGCCTTCCATCCGCATGCCAAGAGTGAATTCAGCAGGCAGGAGAGTGGAAGCCGGCGTCCTCCAGCAGTCTGCCAGCTTCGCGCACAAGCCTGCTTCTTTGCGGCTTCGTTCTTCGCCTCTTGCAAGCTACCGCGATCTCTGGCTGCCGGAGGCGGAGAAGCGGCTACTTCGCGCACAGAAGACTGGAACGGCAGCGGTGCCTTCCGGAGCGCCGCTTCTGCCGAAAGACGCCGGGAACCGGCGCTTCCCTTCGGCCAGCTCGGGAGCGCCGTGTTCTGCCTCTCTGCTCGTCTACATCTTAGCGAAAAGCTTTTCAGCTGCATTTCGCAAGGAGAAAGCCTACCAGCACTGCTCACGTACCCCGATCTTGCCAAGAAATGGGATTTGCTGCTCATGTCAAGGACACTGCACTTTCCTGGGCAAGCTGCAAACTGCTGGCGGATGGCCGTGCTCTCTGCCCGCTCCTGTCCAGCTCTTGGTAGTAGCGGGCACATTCCAGCCTGGCGAATGCAATAAACCTCGAGAGCTTTCACGCAGCTTTAGGAGAGCTGAGCTGCTGAAAAGCAGCAAAGCTGAACAGCCTGCCTCAGCTTCAATCCGGTGTAATTGCCTGAATGGGAAAAACGAAGCAGCAGAGCAGCGGGCTTCTGTGCGCACTGAAGGCAATTGCAAGCATGCAGCAGCTGCTCCTTGCCAAGCACAGTCAGCTGCCTATGTTCTTGCTTCTTGACAAACTCACTGCTGCCCTTCTTTTCAGCAGCTGCCATCGTGTTCTGTGCATCTGGGAGCCTCAGGGGACGAGCAGGATTTTCCCAGGAGGGATGCGTCAGGACTATGTAAAAACCCAGGCAAGTTGTCCTGGAACGCCTTCCATCCGCATGCCAAGAGTGAATTCAGCAGGCAGGAGAGTGGAAGCCGGCGTCCTCCAGCAGTCTGCCAGCTTCGCGCACAAGCCTGCTTCTTTGCGGCTTCGTTCTTCGCCTCTTGCAAGCTACCGCGATCTCTGGCTGCCGGAGGCGGAGAAGCGGCTACTTCGCGCACAGAAGACTGGAACGGCAGCGGTGCCTTCCGGAGCGCCGCTTCTGCCGAAAGACGCCGGGAACCGGCGCTTCCCTTCGGCCAGCTCGGGAGCGCCGTGTTCTGCCTCTCTGCTCGTCTACATCTTAGCGAAAAGCTTTTCAGCTGCATTTCGCAAGGAGAAAGCCTACCAGCACTGCTCACGTACCCCGATCTTGCCAAGAAATGGGATTTGCTGCTCATGTCAAGGACACTGCACTTTCCTGGGCAAGCTGCAAACTGCTGGCGGATGGCCGTGCTCTCTGCCCGCTCCTGTCCAGCTCTTGGTAGTAGCGGGCACATTCCAGCCTGGCGAATGCAATAAACCTCGAGAGCTTTCACGCAGCTTTAGGAGAGCTGAGCTGCTGAAAAGCAGCAAAGCTGAACAGCCTGCCTCAGCTTCAATCCGGTGTAATTGCCTGAATGGGAAAAACGAAGCAGCAGAGCAGCGGGCTTCTGTGCGCACTGAAGGCAATTGCAAGCATGCAGCAGCTGCTCCTTGCCAAGCACAGTCAGCTGCCTATGTTCTTGCTTCTTGACAAACTCACTGCTGCCCTTCTTTTCAGCAGCTGCCATCGTGTTCTGTGCATCTGGGAGCCTCAGGGGACGAGCAGGATTTTCCCAGGAGGGATGCGTCAGGACTATGTAAAAACCCAGGCAAGTTGTCCTGGAACGCCTTCCATCCGCATGCCAAGAGTGAATTCAGCAGGCAGGAGAGTGGAAGCCGGCGTCCTCCAGCAGTCTGCCAGCTTCGCGCACAAGCCTGCTTCTTTGCGGCTTCGTTCTTCGCCTCTTGCAAGCTACCGCGATCTCTGGCTGCCGGAGGCGGAGAAGCGGCTACTTCGCGCACAGAAGACTGGAACGGCAGCGGTGCCTTCCGGAGCGCCGCTTCTGCCGAAAGACGCCGGGAACCGGCGCTTCCCTTCGGCCAGCTCGGGAGCGCCGTGTTCTGCCTCTCTGCTCGTCTACATCTTAGCGAAAAGCTTTTCAGCTGCATTTCGCAAGGAGAAAGCCTACCAGCACTGCTCACGTACCCCGATCTTGCCAAGAAATGGGATTTGCTGCTCATGTCAAGGACACTGCACTTTCCTGGGCAAGCTGCAAACTGCTGGCGGATGGCCGTGCTCTCTGCCCGCTCCTGTCCAGCTCTTGGTAGTAGCGGGCACATTCCAGCCTGGCGAATGCAATAAACCTCGAGAGCTTTCACGCAGCTTTAGGAGAGCTGAGCTGCTGAAAAGCAGCAAAGCTGAACAGCCTGCCTCAGCTTCAATCCGGTGTAATTGCCTGAATGGGAAAAACGAAGCAGCAGAGCAGCGGGCTTCTGTGCGCACTGAAGGCAATTGCAAGCATGCAGCAGCTGCTCCTTGCCAAGCACAGTCAGCTGCCTATGTTCTTGCTTCTTGACAAACTCACTGCTGCCCTTCTTTTCAGCAGCTGCCATCGTGTTCTGTGCATCTGGGAGCCTCAGGGGACGAGCAGGATTTTCCCAGGAGGGATGCGTCAGGACTATGTAAAAACCCAGGCAAGTTGTCCTGGAACGCCTTCCATCCGCATGCCAAGAGTGAATTCAGCAGGCAGGAGAGTGGAAGCCGGCGTCCTCCAGCAGTCTGCCAGCTTCGCGCACAAGCCTGCTTCTTTGCGGCTTCGTTCTTCGCCTCTTGCAAGCTACCGCGATCTCTGGCTGCCGGAGGCGGAGAAGCGGCTACTTCGCGCACAGAAGACTGGAACGGCAGCGGTGCCTTCCGGAGCGCCGCTTCTGCCGAAAGACGCCGGGAACCGGCGCTTCCCTTCGGCCAGCTCGGGAGCGCCGTGTTCTGCCTCTCTGCTCGTCTACATCTTAGCGAAAAGCTTTTCAGCTGCATTTCGCAAGGAGAAAGCCTACCAGCACTGCTCACGTACCCCGATCTTGCCAAGAAATGGGATTTGCTGCTCATGTCAAGGACACTGCACTTTCCTGGGCAAGCTGCAAACTGCTGGCGGATGGCCGTGCTCTCTGCCCGCTCCTGTCCAGCTCTTGGTAGTAGCGGGCACATTCCAGCCTGGCGAATGCAATAAACCTCGAGAGCTTTCACGCAGCTTTAGGAGAGCTGAGCTGCTGAAAAGCAGCAAAGCTGAACAGCCTGCCTCAGCTTCAATCCGGTGTAATTGCCTGAATGGGAAAAACGAAGCAGCAGAGCAGCGGGCTTCTGTGCGCACTGAAGGCAATTGCAAGCATGCAGCAGCTGCTCCTTGCCAAGCACAGTCAGCTGCCTATGTTCTTGCTTCTTGACAAACTCACTGCTGCCCTTCTTTTCAGCAGCTGCCATCGTGTTCTGTGCATCTGGGAGCCTCAGGGGACGAGCAGGATTTTCCCAGGAGGGATGCGTCAGGACTATGTAAAAACCCAGGCAAGTTGTCCTGGAACGCCTTCCATCCGCATGCCAAGAGTGAATTCAGCAGGCAGGAGAGTGGAAGCCGGCGTCCTCCAGCAGTCTGCCAGCTTCGCGCACAAGCCTGCTTCTTTGCGGCTTCGTTCTTCGCCTCTTGCAAGCTACCGCGATCTCTGGCTGCCGGAGGCGGAGAAGCGGCTACTTCGCGCACAGAAGACTGGAACGGCAGCGGTGCCTTCCGGAGCGCCGCTTCTGCCGAAAGACGCCGGGAACCGGCGCTTCCCTTCGGCCAGCTCGGGAGCGCCGTGTTCTGCCTCTCTGCTCGTCTACATCTTAGCGAAAAGCTTTTCAGCTGCATTTCGCAAGGAGAAAGCCTACCAGCACTGCTCACGTACCCCGATCTTGCCAAGAAATGGGATTTGCTGCTCATGTCAAGGACACTGCACTTTCCTGGGCAAGCTGCAAACTGCTGGCGGATGGCCGTGCTCTCTGCCCGCTCCTGTCCAGCTCTTGGTAGTAGCGGGCACATTCCAGCCTGGCGAATGCAATAAACCTCGAGAGCTTTCACGCAGCTTTAGGAGAGCTGAGCTGCTGAAAAGCAGCAAAGCTGAACAGCCTGCCTCAGCTTCAATCCGGTGTAATTGCCTGAATGGGAAAAACGAAGCAGCAGAGCAGCGGGCTTCTGTGCGCACTGAAGGCAATTGCAAGCATGCAGCAGCTGCTCCTTGCCAAGCACAGTCAGCTGCCTATGTTCTTGCTTCTTGACAAACTCACTGCTGCCCTTCTTTTCAGCAGCTGCCATCGTGTTCTGTGCATCTGGGAGCCTCAGGGGACGAGCAGGATTTTCCCAGGAGGGATGCGTCAGGACTATGTAAAAACCCAGGCAAGTTGTCCTGGAACGCCTTCCATCCGCATGCCAAGAGTGAATTCAGCAGGCAGGAGAGTGGAAGCCGGCGTCCTCCAGCAGTCTGCCAGCTTCGCGCACAAGCCTGCTTCTTTGCGGCTTCGTTCTTCGCCTCTTGCAAGCTACCGCGATCTCTGGCTGCCGGAGGCGGAGAAGCGGCTACTTCGCGCACAGAAGACTGGAACGGCAGCGGTGCCTTCCGGAGCGCCGCTTCTGCCGAAAGACGCCGGGAACCGGCGCTTCCCTTCGGCCAGCTCGGGAGCGCCGTGTTCTGCCTCTCTGCTCGTCTACATCTTAGCGAAAAGCTTTTCAGCTGCATTTCGCAAGGAGAAAGCCTACCAGCACTGCTCACGTACCCCGATCTTGCCAAGAAATGGGATTTGCTGCTCATGTCAAGGACACTGCACTTTCCTGGGCAAGCTGCAAACTGCTGGCGGATGGCCGTGCTCTCTGCCCGCTCCTGTCCAGCTCTTGGTAGTAGCGGGCACATTCCAGCCTGGCGAATGCAATAAACCTCGAGAGCTTTCACGCAGCTTTAGGAGAGCTGAGCTGCTGAAAAGCAGCAAAGCTGAACAGCCTGCCTCAGCTTCAATCCGGTGTAATTGCCTGAATGGGAAAAACGAAGCAGCAGAGCAGCGGGCTTCTGTGCGCACTGAAGGCAATTGCAAGCATGCAGCAGCTGCTCCTTGCCAAGCACAGTCAGCTGCCTATGTTCTTGCTTCTTGACAAACTCACTGCTGCCCTTCTTTTCAGCAGCTGCCATCGTGTTCTGTGCATCTGGGAGCCTCAGGGGACGAGCAGGATTTTCCCAGGAGGGATGCGTCAGGACTATGTAAAAACCCAGGCAAGTTGTCCTGGAACGCCTTCCATCCGCATGCCAAGAGTGAATTCAGCAGGCAGGAGAGTGGAAGCCGGCGTCCTCCAGCAGTCTGCCAGCTTCGCGCACAAGCCTGCTTCTTTGCGGCTTCGTTCTTCGCCTCTTGCAAGCTACCGCGATCTCTGGCTGCCGGAGGCGGAGAAGCGGCTACTTCGCGCACAGAAGACTGGAACGGCAGCGGTGCCTTCCGGAGCGCCGCTTCTGCCGAAAGACGCCGGGAACCGGCGCTTCCCTTCGGCCAGCTCGGGAGCGCCGTGTTCTGCCTCTCTGCTCGTCTACATCTTAGCGAAAAGCTTTTCAGCTGCATTTCGCAAGGAGAAAGCCTACCAGCACTGCTCACGTACCCCGATCTTGCCAAGAAATGGGATTTGCTGCTCATGTCAAGGACACTGCACTTTCCTGGGCAAGCTGCAAACTGCTGGCGGATGGCCGTGCTCTCTGCCCGCTCCTGTCCAGCTCTTGGTAGTAGCGGGCACATTCCAGCCTGGCGAATGCAATAAACCTCGAGAGCTTTCACGCAGCTTTAGGAGAGCTGAGCTGCTGAAAAGCAGCAAAGCTGAACAGCCTGCCTCAGCTTCAATCCGGTGTAATTGCCTGAATGGGAAAAACGAAGCAGCAGAGCAGCGGGCTTCTGTGCGCACTGAAGGCAATTGCAAGCATGCAGCAGCTGCTCCTTGCCAAGCACAGTCAGCTGCCTATGTTCTTGCTTCTTGACAAACTCACTGCTGCCCTTCTTTTCAGCAGCTGCCATCGTGTTCTGTGCATCTGGGAGCCTCAGGGGACGAGCAGGATTTTCCCAGGAGGGATGCGTCAGGACTATGTAAAAACCCAGGCAAGTTGTCCTGGAACGCCTTCCATCCGCATGCCAAGAGTGAATTCAGCAGGCAGGAGAGTGGAAGCCGGCGTCCTCCAGCAGTCTGCCAGCTTCGCGCACAAGCCTGCTTCTTTGCGGCTTCGTTCTTCGCCTCTTGCAAGCTACCGCGATCTCTGGCTGCCGGAGGCGGAGAAGCGGCTACTTCGCGCACAGAAGACTGGAACGGCAGCGGTGCCTTCCGGAGCGCCGCTTCTGCCGAAAGACGCCGGGAACCGGCGCTTCCCTTCGGCCAGCTCGGGAGCGCCGTGTTCTGCCTCTCTGCTCGTCTACATCTTAGCGAAAAGCTTTTCAGCTGCATTTCGCAAGGAGAAAGCCTACCAGCACTGCTCACGTACCCCGATCTTGCCAAGAAATGGGATTTGCTGCTCATGTCAAGGACACTGCACTTTCCTGGGCAAGCTGCAAACTGCTGCCGGATGGCCGTGCTCTCTGCCCGCTCCTGTCCAGCTCTTGGTAGTAGCGGGCACATTCCAGCCTGGCGAATGCAATAAACCTCGAGAGCTTTCACGCAGCTTTAGGAGAGCTGAGCTGCTGAAAAGCAGCAAAGCTGAACAGCCTGCCTCAGCTTCAATCCGGTGTAATTGCCTGAATGGGAAAAACGAAGCAGCAGAGCAGCGGGCTTCTGTGCGCACTGAAGGCAATTGCAAGCATGCAGCAGCTGCTCCTTGCCAAGCACAGTCAGCTGCCTATGTTCTTGCTTCTTGACAAACTCACTGCTGCCCTTCTTTTCAGCAGCTGCCATCGTGTTCTGTGCATCTGGGAGCCTCAGGGGACGAGCAGGATTTTCCCAGGAGGGATGCGTCAGGACTATGTAAAAACCCAGGCAAGTTGTCCTGGAACGCCTTCCATCCGCATGCCAAGAGTGAATTCAGCAGGCAGGAGAGTGGAAGCCGGCGTCCTCCAGCAGTCTGCCAGCTTCGCGCACAAGCCTGCTTCTTTGCGGCTTCGTTCTTCGCCTCTTGCAAGCTACCGCGATCTCTGGCTGCCGGAGGCGGAGAAGCGGCTACTTCGCGCACAGAAGACTGGAACGGCAGCGGTGCCTTCCGGAGCGCCGCTTCTGCCGAAAGACGCCGGGAACCGGCGCTTCCCTTCGGCCAGCTCGGGAGCGCCGTGTTCTGCCTCTCTGCTCGTCTACATCTTAGCGAAAAGCTTTTCAGCTGCATTTCGCAAGGAGAAAGCCTACCAGCACTGCTCACGTACCCCGATCTTGCCAAGAAATGGGATTTGCTGCTCATGTCAAGGACACTGCACTTTCCTGGGCAAGCTGCAAACTGCTGGCGGATGGCCGTGCTCTCTGCCCGCTCCTGTCCAGCTCTTGGTAGTAGCGGGCACATTCCAGCCTGGCGAATGCAATAAACCTCGAGAGCTTTCACGCAGCTTTAGGAGAGCTGAGCTGCTGAAAAGCAGCAAAGCTGAACAGCCTGCCTCAGCTTCAATCCGGTGTAATTGCCTGAATGGGAAAAACGAAGCAGCAGAGCAGCGGGCTTCTGTGCGCACTGAAGGCAATTGCAAGCATGCAGCAGCTGCTCCTTGCCAAGCACAGTCAGCTGCCTATGTTCTTGCTTCTTGACAAACTCACTGCTGCCCTTCTTTTCAGCAGCTGCCATCGTGTTCTGTGCATCTGGGAGCCTCAGGGGACGAGCAGGATTTTCCCAGGAGGGATGCGTCAGGACTATGTAAAAACCCAGGCAAGTTGTCCTGGAACGCCTTCCATCCGCATGCCAAGAGTGAATTCAGCAGGCAGGAGAGTGGAAGCCGGCGTCCTCCAGCAGTCTGCCAGCTTCGCGCACAAGCCTGCTTCTTTGCGGCTTCGTTCTTCGCCTCTTGCAAGCTACCGCGATCTCTGGCTGCCGGAGGCGGAGAAGCGGCTACTTCGCGCACAGAAGACTGGAACGGCAGCGGTGCCTTCCGGAGCGCCGCTTCTGCCGAAAGACGCCGGGAACCGGCGCTTCCCTTCGGCCAGCTCGGGAGCGCCGTGTTCTGCCTCTCTGCTCGTCTACATCTTAGCGAAAAGCTTTTCAGCTGCATTTCGCAAGGAGAAAGCCTACCAGCACTGCTCACGTACCCCGATCTTGCCAAGAAATGGGATTTGCTGCTCATGTCAAGGACACTGCACTTTCCTGGGCAAGCTGCAAACTGCTGGCGGATGGCCGTGCTCTCTGCCCGCTCCTGTCCAGCTCTTGGTAGTAGCGGGCACATTCCAGCCTGGCGAATGCAATAAACCTCGAGAGCTTTCACGCAGCTTTAGGAGAGCTGAGCTGCTGAAAAGCAGCAAAGCTGAACAGCCTGCCTCAGCTTCAATCCGGTGTAATTGCCTGAATGGGAAAAACGAAGCAGCAGAGCAGCGGGCTTCTGTGCGCACTGAAGGCAATTGCAAGCATGCAGCAGCTGCTCCTTGCCAAGCACAGTCAGCTGCCTATGTTCTTGCTTCTTGACAAACTCACTGCTGCCCTTCTTTTCAGCAGCTGCCATCGTGTTCTGTGCATCTGGGAGCCTCAGGGGACGAGCAGGATTTTCCCAGGAGGGATGCGTCAGGACTATGTAAAAACCCAGGCAAGTTGTCCTGGAACGCCTTCCATCCGCATGCCAAGAGTGAATTCAGCAGGCAGGAGAGTGGAAGCCGGCGTCCTCCAGCAGTCTGCCAGCTTCGCGCACAAGCCTGCTTCTTTGCGGCTTCGTTCTTCGCCTCTTGCAAGCTACCGCGATCTCTGGCTGCCGGAGGCGGAGAAGCGGCTACTTCGCGCACAGAAGACTGGAACGGCAGCGGTGCCTTCCGGAGCGCCGCTTCTGCCGAAAGACGCCGGGAACCGGCGCTTCCCTTCGGCCAGCTCGGGAGCGCCGTGTTCTGCCTCTCTGCTCGTCTACATCTTAGCGAAAAGCTTTTCAGCTGCATTTCGCAAGGAGAAAGCCTACCAGCACTGCTCACGTACCCCGATCTTGCCAAGAAATGGGATTTGCTGCTCATGTCAAGGACACTGCACTTTCCTGGGCAAGCTGCAAACTGCTGCCGGATGGCCGTGCTCTCTGCCCGCTCCTGTCCAGCTCTTGGTAGTAGCGGGCACATTCCAGCCTGGCGAATGCAATAAACCTCGAGAGCTTTCACGCAGCTTTAGGAGAGCTGAGCTGCTGAAAAGCAGCAAAGCTGAACAGCCTGCCTCAGCTTCAATCCGGTGTAATTGCCTGAATGGGAAAAACGAAGCAGCAGAGCAGCGGGCTTCTGTGCGCACTGAAGGCAATTGCAAGCATGCAGCAGCTGCTCCTTGCCAAGCACAGTCAGCTGCCTATGTTCTTGCTTCTTGACAAACTCACTGCTGCCCTTCTTTTCAGCAGCTGCCATCGTGTTCTGTGCATCTGGGAGCCTCAGGGGACGAGCAGGATTTTCCCAGGAGGGATGCGTCAGGACTATGTAAAAACCCAGGCAAGTTGTCCTGGAACGCCTTCCATCCGCATGCCAAGAGTGAATTCAGCAGGCAGGAGAGTGGAAGCCGGCGTCCTCCAGCAGTCTGCCAGCTTCGCGCACAAGCCTGCTTCTTTGCGGCTTCGTTCTTCGCCTCTTGCAAGCTACCGCGATCTCTGGCTGCCGGAGGCGGAGAAGCGGCTACTTCGCGCACAGAAGACTGGAACGGCAGCGGTGCCTTCCGGAGCGCCGCTTCTGCCGAAAGACGCCGGGAACCGGCGCTTCCCTTCGGCCAGCTCGGGAGCGCCGTGTTCTGCCTCTCTGCTCGTCTACATCTTAGCGAAAAGCTTTTCAGCTGCATTTCGCAAGGAGAAAGCCTACCAGCACTGCTCACGTACCCCGATCTTGCCAAGAAATGGGATTTGCTGCTCATGTCAAGGACACTGCACTTTCCTGGGCAAGCTGCAAACTGCTGGCGGATGGCCGTGCTCTCTGCCCGCTCCTGTCCAGCTCTTGGTAGTAGCGGGCACATTCCAGCCTGGCGAATGCAATAAACCTCGAGAGCTTTCACGCAGCTTTAGGAGAGCTGAGCTGCTGAAAAGCAGCAAAGCTGAACAGCCTGCCTCAGCTTCAATCCGGTGTAATTGCCTGAATGGGAAAAACGAAGCAGCAGAGCAGCGGGCTTCTGTGCGCACTGAAGGCAATTGCAAGCATGCAGCAGCTGCTCCTTGCCAAGCACAGTCAGCTGCCTATGTTCTTGCTTCTTGACAAACTCACTGCTGCCCTTCTTTTCAGCAGCTGCCATCGTGTTCTGTGCATCTGGGAGCCTCAGGGGACGAGCAGGATTTTCCCAGGAGGGATGCGTCAGGACTATGTAAAAACCCAGGCAAGTTGTCCTGGAACGCCTTCCATCCGCATGCCAAGAGTGAATTCAGCAGGCAGGAGAGTGGAAGCCGGCGTCCTCCAGCAGTCTGCCAGCTTCGCGCACAAGCCTGCTTCTTTGCGGCTTCGTTCTTCGCCTCTTGCAAGCTACCGCGATCTCTGGCTGCCGGAGGCGGAGAAGCGGCTACTTCGCGCACAGAAGACTGGAACGGCAGCGGTGCCTTCCGGAGCGCCGCTTCTGCCGAAAGACGCCGGGAACCGGCGCTTCCCTTCGGCCAGCTCGGGAGCGCCGTGTTCTGCCTCTCTGCTCGTCTACATCTTAGCGAAAAGCTTTTCAGCTGCATTTCGCAAGGAGAAAGCCTACCAGCACTGCTCACGTACCCCGATCTTGCCAAGAAATGGGATTTGCTGCTCATGTCAAGGACACTGCACTTTCCTGGGCAAGCTGCAAACTGCTGCCGGATGGCCGTGCTCTCTGCCCGCTCCTGTCCAGCTCTTGGTAGTAGCGGGCACATTCCAGCCTGGCGAATGCAATAAACCTCGAGAGCTTTCACGCAGCTTTAGGAGAGCTGAGCTGCTGAAAAGCAGCAAAGCTGAACAGCCTGCCTCAGCTTCAATCCGGTGTAATTGCCTGAATGGGAAAAACGAAGCAGCAGAGCAGCGGGCTTCTGTGCGCACTGAAGGCAATTGCAAGCATGCAGCAGCTGCTCCTTGCCAAGCACAGTCAGCTGCCTATGTTCTTGCTTCTTGACAAACTCACTGCTGCCCTTCTTTTCAGCAGCTGCCATCGTGTTCTGTGCATCTGGGAGCCTCAGGGGACGAGCAGGATTTTCCCAGGAGGGATGCGTCAGGACTATGTAAAAACCCAGGCAAGTTGTCCTGGAACGCCTTCCATCCGCATGCCAAGAGTGAATTCAGCAGGCAGGAGAGTGGAAGCCGGCGTCCTCCAGCAGTCTGCCAGCTTCGCGCACAAGCCTGCTTCTTTGCGGCTTCGTTCTTCGCCTCTTGCAAGCTACCGCGATCTCTGGCTGCCGGAGGCGGAGAAGCGGCTACTTCGCGCACAGAAGACTGGAACGGCAGCGGTGCCTTCCGGAGCGCCGCTTCTGCCGAAAGACGCCGGGAACCGGCGCTTCCCTTCGGCCAGCTCGGGAGCGCCGTGTTCTGCCTCTCTGCTCGTCTACATCTTAGCGAAAAGCTTTTCAGCTGCATTTCGCAAGGAGAAAGCCTACCAGCACTGCTCACGTACCCCGATCTTGCCAAGAAATGGGATTTGCTGCTCATGTCAAGGACACTGCACTTTCCTGGGCAAGCTGCAAACTGCTGGCGGATGGCCGTGCTCTCTGCCCGCTCCTGTCCAGCTCTTGGTAGTAGCGGGCACATTCCAGCCTGGCGAATGCAATAAACCTCGAGAGCTTTCACGCAGCTTTAGGAGAGCTGAGCTGCTGAAAAGCAGCAAAGCTGAACAGCCTGCCTCAGCTTCAATCCGGTGTAATTGCCTGAATGGGAAAAACGAAGCAGCAGAGCAGCGGGCTTCTGTGCGCACTGAAGGCAATTGCAAGCATGCAGCAGCTGCTCCTTGCCAAGCACAGTCAGCTGCCTATGTTCTTGCTTCTTGACAAACTCACTGCTGCCCTTCTTTTCAGCAGCTGCCATCGTGTTCTGTGCATCTGGGAGCCTCAGGGGACGAGCAGGATTTTCCCAGGAGGGATGCGTCAGGACTATGTAAAAACCCAGGCAAGTTGTCCTGGAACGCCTTCCATCCGCATGCCAAGAGTGAATTCAGCAGGCAGGAGAGTGGAAGCCGGCGTCCTCCAGCAGTCTGCCAGCTTCGCGCACAAGCCTGCTTCTTTGCGGCTTCGTTCTTCGCCTCTTGCAAGCTACCGCGATCTCTGGCTGCCGGAGGCGGAGAAGCGGCTACTTCGCGCACAGAAGACTGGAACGGCAGCGGTGCCTTCCGGAGCGCCGCTTCTGCCGAAAGACGCCGGGAACCGGCGCTTCCCTTCGGCCAGCTCGGGAGCGCCGTGTTCTGCCTCTCTGCTCGTCTACATCTTAGCGAAAAGCTTTTCAGCTGCATTTCGCAAGGAGAAAGCCTACCAGCACTGCTCACGTACCCCGATCTTGCCAAGAAATGGGATTTGCTGCTCATGTCAAGGACACTGCACTTTCCTGGGCAAGCTGCAAACTGCTGGCGGATGGCCGTGCTCTCTGCCCGCTCCTGTCCAGCTCTTGGTAGTAGCGGGCACATTCCAGCCTGGCGAATGCAATAAACCTCGAGAGCTTTCACGCAGCTTTAGGAGAGCTGAGCTGCTGAAAAGCAGCAAAGCTGAACAGCCTGCCTCAGCTTCAATCCGGTGTAATTGCCTGAATGGGAAAAACGAAGCAGCAGAGCAGCGGGCTTCTGTGCGCACTGAAGGCAATTGCAAGCATGCAGCAGCTGCTCCTTGCCAAGCACAGTCAGCTGCCTATGTTCTTGCTTCTTGACAAACTCACTGCTGCCCTTCTTTTCAGCAGCTGCCATCGTGTTCTGTGCATCTGGGAGCCTCAGGGGACGAGCAGGATTTTCCCAGGAGGGATGCGTCAGGACTATGTAAAAACCCAGGCAAGTTGTCCTGGAACGCCTTCCATCCGCATGCCAAGAGTGAATTCAGCAGGCAGGAGAGTGGAAGCCGGCGTCCTCCAGCAGTCTGCCAGCTTCGCGCACAAGCCTGCTTCTTTGCGGCTTCGTTCTTCGCCTCTTGCAAGCTACCGCGATCTCTGGCTGCCGGAGGCGGAGAAGCGGCTACTTCGCGCACAGAAGACTGGAACGGCAGCGGTGCCTTCCGGAGCGCCGCTTCTGCCGAAAGACGCCGGGAACCGGCGCTTCCCTTCGGCCAGCTCGGGAGCGCCGTGTTCTGCCTCTCTGCTCGTCTACATCTTAGCGAAAAGCTTTTCAGCTGCATTTCGCAAGGAGAAAGCCTACCAGCACTGCTCACGTACCCCGATCTTGCCAAGAAATGGGATTTGCTGCTCATGTCAAGGACACTGCACTTTCCTGGGCAAGCTGCAAACTGCTGGCGGATGGCCGTGCTCTCTGCCCGCTCCTGTCCAGCTCTTGGTAGTAGCGGGCACATTCCAGCCTGGCGAATGCAATAAACCTCGAGAGCTTTCACGCAGCTTTAGGAGAGCTGAGCTGCTGAAAAGCAGCAAAGCTGAACAGCCTGCCTCAGCTTCAATCCGGTGTAATTGCCTGAATGGGAAAAACGAAGCAGCAGAGCAGCGGGCTTCTGTGCGCACTGAAGGCAATTGCAAGCATGCAGCAGCTGCTCCTTGCCAAGCACAGTCAGCTGCCTATGTTCTTGCTTCTTGACAAACTCACTGCTGCCCTTCTTTTCAGCAGCTGCCATCGTGTTCTGTGCATCTGGGAGCCTCAGGGGACGAGCAGGATTTTCCCAGGAGGGATGCGTCAGGACTATGTAAAAACCCAGGCAAGTTGTCCTGGAACGCCTTCCATCCGCATGCCAAGAGTGAATTCAGCAGGCAGGAGAGTGGAAGCCGGCGTCCTCCAGCAGTCTGCCAGCTTCGCGCACAAGCCTGCTTCTTTGCGGCTTCGTTCTTCGCCTCTTGCAAGCTACCGCGATCTCTGGCTGCCGGAGGCGGAGAAGCGGCTACTTCGCGCACAGAAGACTGGAACGGCAGCGGTGCCTTCCGGAGCGCCGCTTCTGCCGAAAGACGCCGGGAACCGGCGCTTCCCTTCGGCCAGCTCGGGAGCGCCGTGTTCTGCCTCTCTGCTCGTCTACATCTTAGCGAAAAGCTTTTCAGCTGCATTTCGCAAGGAGAAAGCCTACCAGCACTGCTCACGTACCCCGATCTTGCCAAGAAATGGGATTTGCTGCTCATGTCAAGGACACTGCACTTTCCTGGGCAAGCTGCAAACTGCTGGCGGATGGCCGTGCTCTCTGCCCGCTCCTGTCCAGCTCTTGGTAGTAGCGGGCACATTCCAGCCTGGCGAATGCAATAAACCTCGAGAGCTTTCACGCAGCTTTAGGAGAGCTGAGCTGCTGAAAAGCAGCAAAGCTGAACAGCCTGCCTCAGCTTCAATCCGGTGTAATTGCCTGAATGGGAAAAACGAAGCAGCAGAGCAGCGGGCTTCTGTGCGCACTGAAGGCAATTGCAAGCATGCAGCAGCTGCTCCTTGCCAAGCACAGTCAGCTGCCTATGTTCTTGCTTCTTGACAAACTCACTGCTGCCCTTCTTTTCAGCAGCTGCCATCGTGTTCTGTGCATCTGGGAGCCTCAGGGGACGAGCAGGATTTTCCCAGGAGGGATGCGTCAGGACTATGTAAAAACCCAGGCAAGTTGTCCTGGAACGCCTTCCATCCGCATGCCAAGAGTGAATTCAGCAGGCAGGAGAGTGGAAGCCGGCGTCCTCCAGCAGTCTGCCAGCTTCGCGCACAAGCCTGCTTCTTTGCGGCTTCGTTCTTCGCCTCTTGCAAGCTACCGCGATCTCTGGCTGCCGGAGGCGGAGAAGCGGCTACTTCGCGCACAGAAGACTGGAACGGCAGCGGTGCCTTCCGGAGCGCCGCTTCTGCCGAAAGACGCCGGGAACCGGCGCTTCCCTTCGGCCAGCTCGGGAGCGCCGTGTTCTGCCTCTCTGCTCGTCTACATCTTAGCGAAAAGCTTTTCAGCTGCATTTCGCAAGGAGAAAGCCTACCAGCACTGCTCACGTACCCCGATCTTGCCAAGAAATGGGATTTGCTGCTCATGTCAAGGACACTGCACTTTCCTGGGCAAGCTGCAAACTGCTGGCGGATGGCCGTGCTCTCTGCCCGCTCCTGTCCAGCTCTTGGTAGTAGCGGGCACATTCCAGCCTGGCGAATGCAATAAACCTCGAGAGCTTTCACGCAGCTTTAGGAGAGCTGAGCTGCTGAAAAGCAGCAAAGCTGAACAGCCTGCCTCAGCTTCAATCCGGTGTAATTGCCTGAATGGGAAAAACGAAGCAGCAGAGCAGCGGGCTTCTGTGCGCACTGAAGGCAATTGCAAGCATGCAGCAGCTGCTCCTTGCCAAGCACAGTCAGCTGCCTATGTTCTTGCTTCTTGACAAACTCACTGCTGCCCTTCTTTTCAGCAGCTGCCATCGTGTTCTGTGCATCTGGGAGCCTCAGGGGACGAGCAGGATTTTCCCAGGAGGGATGCGTCAGGACTATGTAAAAACCCAGGCAAGTTGTCCTGGAACGCCTTCCATCCGCATGCCAAGAGTGAATTCAGCAGGCAGGAGAGTGGAAGCCGGCGTCCTCCAGCAGTCTGCCAGCTTCGCGCACAAGCCTGCTTCTTTGCGGCTTCGTTCTTCGCCTCTTGCAAGCTACCGCGATCTCTGGCTGCCGGAGGCGGAGAAGCGGCTACTTCGCGCACAGAAGACTGGAACGGCAGCGGTGCCTTCCGGAGCGCCGCTTCTGCCGAAAGACGCCGGGAACCGGCGCTTCCCTTCGGCCAGCTCGGGAGCGCCGTGTTCTGCCTCTCTGCTCGTCTACATCTTAGCGAAAAGCTTTTCAGCTGCATTTCGCAAGGAGAAAGCCTACCAGCACTGCTCACGTACCCCGATCTTGCCAAGAAATGGGATTTGCTGCTCATGTCAAGGACACTGCACTTTCCTGGGCAAGCTGCAAACTGCTGCCGGATGGCCGTGCTCTCTGCCCGCTCCTGTCCAGCTCTTGGTAGTAGCGGGCACATTCCAGCCTGGCGAATGCAATAAACCTCGAGAGCTTTCACGCAGCTTTAGGAGAGCTGAGCTGCTGAAAAGCAGCAAAGCTGAACAGCCTGCCTCAGCTTCAATCCGGTGTAATTGCCTGAATGGGAAAAACGAAGCAGCAGAGCAGCGGGCTTCTGTGCGCACTGAAGGCAATTGCAAGCATGCAGCAGCTGCTCCTTGCCAAGCACAGTCAGCTGCCTATGTTCTTGCTTCTTGACAAACTCACTGCTGCCCTTCTTTTCAGCAGCTGCCATCGTGTTCTGTGCATCTGGGAGCCTCAGGGGACGAGCAGGATTTTCCCAGGAGGGATGCGTCAGGACTATGTAAAAACCCAGGCAAGTTGTCCTGGAACGCCTTCCATCCGCATGCCAAGAGTGAATTCAGCAGGCAGGAGAGTGGAAGCCGGCGTCCTCCAGCAGTCTGCCAGCTTCGCGCACAAGCCTGCTTCTTTGCGGCTTCGTTCTTCGCCTCTTGCAAGCTACCGCGATCTCTGGCTGCCGGAGGCGGAGAAGCGGCTACTTCGCGCACAGAAGACTGGAACGGCAGCGGTGCCTTCCGGAGCGCCGCTTCTGCCGAAAGACGCCGGGAACCGGCGCTTCCCTTCGGCCAGCTCGGGAGCGCCGTGTTCTGCCTCTCTGCTCGTCTACATCTTAGCGAAAAGCTTTTCAGCTGCATTTCGCAAGGAGAAAGCCTACCAGCACTGCTCACGTACCCCGATCTTGCCAAGAAATGGGATTTGCTGCTCATGTCAAGGACACTGCACTTTCCTGGGCAAGCTGCAAACTGCTGGCGGATGGCCGTGCTCTCTGCCCGCTCCTGTCCAGCTCTTGGTAGTAGCGGGCACATTCCAGCCTGGCGAATGCAATAAACCTCGAGAGCTTTCACGCAGCTTTAGGAGAGCTGAGCTGCTGAAAAGCAGCAAAGCTGAACAGCCTGCCTCAGCTTCAATCCGGTGTAATTGCCTGAATGGGAAAAACGAAGCAGCAGAGCAGCGGGCTTCTGTGCGCACTGAAGGCAATTGCAAGCATGCAGCAGCTGCTCCTTGCCAAGCACAGTCAGCTGCCTATGTTCTTGCTTCTTGACAAACTCACTGCTGCCCTTCTTTTCAGCAGCTGCCATCGTGTTCTGTGCATCTGGGAGCCTCAGGGGACGAGCAGGATTTTCCCAGGAGGGATGCGTCAGGACTATGTAAAAACCCAGGCAAGTTGTCCTGGAACGCCTTCCATCCGCATGCCAAGAGTGAATTCAGCAGGCAGGAGAGTGGAAGCCGGCGTCCTCCAGCAGTCTGCCAGCTTCGCGCACAAGCCTGCTTCTTTGCGGCTTCGTTCTTCGCCTCTTGCAAGCTACCGCGATCTCTGGCTGCCGGAGGCGGAGAAGCGGCTACTTCGCGCACAGAAGACTGGAACGGCAGCGGTGCCTTCCGGAGCGCCGCTTCTGCCGAAAGACGCCGGGAACCGGCGCTTCCCTTCGGCCAGCTCGGGAGCGCCGTGTTCTGCCTCTCTGCTCGTCTACATCTTAGCGAAAAGCTTTTCAGCTGCATTTCGCAAGGAGAAAGCCTACCAGCACTGCTCACGTACCCCGATCTTGCCAAGAAATGGGATTTGCTGCTCATGTCAAGGACACTGCACTTTCCTGGGCAAGCTGCAAACTGCTGGCGGATGGCCGTGCTCTCTGCCCGCTCCTGTCCAGCTCTTGGTAGTAGCGGGCACATTCCAGCCTGGCGAATGCAATAAACCTCGAGAGCTTTCACGCAGCTTTAGGAGAGCTGAGCTGCTGAAAAGCAGCAAAGCTGAACAGCCTGCCTCAGCTTCAATCCGGTGTAATTGCCTGAATGGGAAAAACGAAGCAGCAGAGCAGCGGGCTTCTGTGCGCACTGAAGGCAATTGCAAGCATGCAGCAGCTGCTCCTTGCCAAGCACAGTCAGCTGCCTATGTTCTTGCTTCTTGACAAACTCACTGCTGCCCTTCTTTTCAGCAGCTGCCATCGTGTTCTGTGCATCTGGGAGCCTCAGGGGACGAGCAGGATTTTCCCAGGAGGGATGCGTCAGGACTATGTAAAAACCCAGGCAAGTTGTCCTGGAACGCCTTCCATCCGCATGCCAAGAGTGAATTCAGCAGGCAGGAGAGTGGAAGCCGGCGTCCTCCAGCAGTCTGCCAGCTTCGCGCACAAGCCTGCTTCTTTGCGGCTTCGTTCTTCGCCTCTTGCAAGCTACCGCGATCTCTGGCTGCCGGAGGCGGAGAAGCGGCTACTTCGCGCACAGAAGACTGGAACGGCAGCGGTGCCTTCCGGAGCGCCGCTTCTGCCGAAAGACGCCGGGAACCGGCGCTTCCCTTCGGCCAGCTCGGGAGCGCCGTGTTCTGCCTCTCTGCTCGTCTACATCTTAGCGAAAAGCTTTTCAGCTGCATTTCGCAAGGAGAAAGCCTACCAGCACTGCTCACGTACCCCGATCTTGCCAAGAAATGGGATTTGCTGCTCATGTCAAGGACACTGCACTTTCCTGGGCAAGCTGCAAACTGCTGGCGGATGGCCGTGCTCTCTGCCCGCTCCTGTCCAGCTCTTGGTAGTAGCGGGCACATTCCAGCCTGGCGAATGCAATAAACCTCGAGAGCTTTCACGCAGCTTTAGGAGAGCTGAGCTGCTGAAAAGCAGCAAAGCTGAACAGCCTGCCTCAGCTTCAATCCGGTGTAATTGCCTGAATGGGAAAAACGAAGCAGCAGAGCAGCGGGCTTCTGTGCGCACTGAAGGCAATTGCAAGCATGCAGCAGCTGCTCCTTGCCAAGCACAGTCAGCTGCCTATGTTCTTGCTTCTTGACAAACTCACTGCTGCCCTTCTTTTCAGCAGCTGCCATCGTGTTCTGTGCATCTGGGAGCCTCAGGGGACGAGCAGGATTTTCCCAGGAGGGATGCGTCAGGACTATGTAAAAACCCAGGCAAGTTGTCCTGGAACGCCTTCCATCCGCATGCCAAGAGTGAATTCAGCAGGCAGGAGAGTGGAAGCCGGCGTCCTCCAGCAGTCTGCCAGCTTCGCGCACAAGCCTGCTTCTTTGCGGCTTCGTTCTTCGCCTCTTGCAAGCTACCGCGATCTCTGGCTGCCGGAGGCGGAGAAGCGGCTACTTCGCGCACAGAAGACTGGAACGGCAGCGGTGCCTTCCGGAGCGCCGCTTCTGCCGAAAGACGCCGGGAACCGGCGCTTCCCTTCGGCCAGCTCGGGAGCGCCGTGTTCTGCCTCTCTGCTCGTCTACATCTTAGCGAAAAGCTTTTCAGCTGCATTTCGCAAGGAGAAAGCCTACCAGCACTGCTCACGTACCCCGATCTTGCCAAGAAATGGGATTTGCTGCTCATGTCAAGGACACTGCACTTTCCTGGGCAAGCTGCAAACTGCTGGCGGATGGCCGTGCTCTCTGCCCGCTCCTGTCCAGCTCTTGGTAGTAGCGGGCACATTCCAGCCTGGCGAATGCAATAAACCTCGAGAGCTTTCACGCAGCTTTAGGAGAGCTGAGCTGCTGAAAAGCAGCAAAGCTGAACAGCCTGCCTCAGCTTCAATCCGGTGTAATTGCCTGAATGGGAAAAACGAAGCAGCAGAGCAGCGGGCTTCTGTGCGCACTGAAGGCAATTGCAAGCATGCAGCAGCTGCTCCTTGCCAAGCACAGTCAGCTGCCTATGTTCTTGCTTCTTGACAAACTCACTGCTGCCCTTCTTTTCAGCAGCTGCCATCGTGTTCTGTGCATCTGGGAGCCTCAGGGGACGAGCAGGATTTTCCCAGGAGGGATGCGTCAGGACTATGTAAAAACCCAGGCAAGTTGTCCTGGAACGCCTTCCATCCGCATGCCAAGAGTGAATTCAGCAGGCAGGAGAGTGGAAGCCGGCGTCCTCCAGCAGTCTGCCAGCTTCGCGCACAAGCCTGCTTCTTTGCGGCTTCGTTCTTCGCCTCTTGCAAGCTACCGCGATCTCTGGCTGCCGGAGGCGGAGAAGCGGCTACTTCGCGCACAGAAGACTGGAACGGCAGCGGTGCCTTCCGGAGCGCCGCTTCTGCCGAAAGACGCCGGGAACCGGCGCTTCCCTTCGGCCAGCTCGGGAGCGCCGTGTTCTGCCTCTCTGCTCGTCTACATCTTAGCGAAAAGCTTTTCAGCTGCATTTCGCAAGGAGAAAGCCTACCAGCACTGCTCACGTACCCCGATCTTGCCAAGAAATGGGATTTGCTGCTCATGTCAAGGACACTGCACTTTCCTGGGCAAGCTGCAAACTGCTGGCGGATGGCCGTGCTCTCTGCCCGCTCCTGTCCAGCTCTTGGTAGTAGCGGGCACATTCCAGCCTGGCGAATGCAATAAACCTCGAGAGCTTTCACGCAGCTTTAGGAGAGCTGAGCTGCTGAAAAGCAGCAAAGCTGAACAGCCTGCCTCAGCTTCAATCCGGTGTAATTGCCTGAATGGGAAAAACGAAGCAGCAGAGCAGCGGGCTTCTGTGCGCACTGAAGGCAATTGCAAGCATGCAGCAGCTGCTCCTTGCCAAGCACAGTCAGCTGCCTATGTTCTTGCTTCTTGACAAACTCACTGCTGCCCTTCTTTTCAGCAGCTGCCATCGTGTTCTGTGCATCTGGGAGCCTCAGGGGACGAGCAGGATTTTCCCAGGAGGGATGCGTCAGGACTATGTAAAAACCCAGGCAAGTTGTCCTGGAACGCCTTCCATCCGCATGCCAAGAGTGAATTCAGCAGGCAGGAGAGTGGAAGCCGGCGTCCTCCAGCAGTCTGCCAGCTTCGCGCACAAGCCTGCTTCTTTGCGGCTTCGTTCTTCGCCTCTTGCAAGCTACCGCGATCTCTGGCTGCCGGAGGCGGAGAAGCGGCTACTTCGCGCACAGAAGACTGGAACGGCAGCGGTGCCTTCCGGAGCGCCGCTTCTGCCGAAAGACGCCGGGAACCGGCGCTTCCCTTCGGCCAGCTCGGGAGCGCCGTGTTCTGCCTCTCTGCTCGTCTACATCTTAGCGAAAAGCTTTTCAGCTGCATTTCGCAAGGAGAAAGCCTACCAGCACTGCTCACGTACCCCGATCTTGCCAAGAAATGGGATTTGCTGCTCATGTCAAGGACACTGCACTTTCCTGGGCAAGCTGCAAACTGCTGGCGGATGGCCGTGCTCTCTGCCCGCTCCTGTCCAGCTCTTGGTAGTAGCGGGCACATTCCAGCCTGGCGAATGCAATAAACCTCGAGAGCTTTCACGCAGCTTTAGGAGAGCTGAGCTGCTGAAAAGCAGCAAAGCTGAACAGCCTGCCTCAGCTTCAATCCGGTGTAATTGCCTGAATGGGAAAAACGAAGCAGCAGAGCAGCGGGCTTCTGTGCGCACTGAAGGCAATTGCAAGCATGCAGCAGCTGCTCCTTGCCAAGCACAGTCAGCTGCCTATGTTCTTGCTTCTTGACAAACTCACTGCTGCCCTTCTTTTCAGCAGCTGCCATCGTGTTCTGTGCATCTGGGAGCCTCAGGGGACGAGCAGGATTTTCCCAGGAGGGATGCGTCAGGACTATGTAAAAACCCAGGCAAGTTGTCCTGGAACGCCTTCCATCCGCATGCCAAGAGTGAATTCAGCAGGCAGGAGAGTGGAAGCCGGCGTCCTCCAGCAGTCTGCCAGCTTCGCGCACAAGCCTGCTTCTTTGCGGCTTCGTTCTTCGCCTCTTGCAAGCTACCGCGATCTCTGGCTGCCGGAGGCGGAGAAGCGGCTACTTCGCGCACAGAAGACTGGAACGGCAGCGGTGCCTTCCGGAGCGCCGCTTCTGCCGAAAGACGCCGGGAACCGGCGCTTCCCTTCGGCCAGCTCGGGAGCGCCGTGTTCTGCCTCTCTGCTCGTCTACATCTTAGCGAAAAGCTTTTCAGCTGCATTTCGCAAGGAGAAAGCCTACCAGCACTGCTCACGTACCCCGATCTTGCCAAGAAATGGGATTTGCTGCTCATGTCAAGGACACTGCACTTTCCTGGGCAAGCTGCAAACTGCTGGCGGATGGCCGTGCTCTCTGCCCGCTCCTGTCCAGCTCTTGGTAGTAGCGGGCACATTCCAGCCTGGCGAATGCAATAAACCTCGAGAGCTTTCACGCAGCTTTAGGAGAGCTGAGCTGCTGAAAAGCAGCAAAGCTGAACAGCCTGCCTCAGCTTCAATCCGGTGTAATTGCCTGAATGGGAAAAACGAAGCAGCAGAGCAGCGGGCTTCTGTGCGCACTGAAGGCAATTGCAAGCATGCAGCAGCTGCTCCTTGCCAAGCACAGTCAGCTGCCTATGTTCTTGCTTCTTGACAAACTCACTGCTGCCCTTCTTTTCAGCAGCTGCCATCGTGTTCTGTGCATCTGGGAGCCTCAGGGGACGAGCAGGATTTTCCCAGGAGGGATGCGTCAGGACTATGTAAAAACCCAGGCAAGTTGTCCTGGAACGCCTTCCATCCGCATGCCAAGAGTGAATTCAGCAGGCAGGAGAGTGGAAGCCGGCGTCCTCCAGCAGTCTGCCAGCTTCGCGCACAAGCCTGCTTCTTTGCGGCTTCGTTCTTCGCCTCTTGCAAGCTACCGCGATCTCTGGCTGCCGGAGGCGGAGAAGCGGCTACTTCGCGCACAGAAGACTGGAACGGCAGCGGTGCCTTCCGGAGCGCCGCTTCTGCCGAAAGACGCCGGGAACCGGCGCTTCCCTTCGGCCAGCTCGGGAGCGCCGTGTTCTGCCTCTCTGCTCGTCTACATCTTAGCGAAAAGCTTTTCAGCTGCATTTCGCAAGGAGAAAGCCTACCAGCACTGCTCACGTACCCCGATCTTGCCAAGAAATGGGATTTGCTGCTCATGTCAAGGACACTGCACTTTCCTGGGCAAGCTGCAAACTGCTGGCGGATGGCCGTGCTCTCTGCCCGCTCCTGTCCAGCTCTTGGTAGTAGCGGGCACATTCCAGCCTGGCGAATGCAATAAACCTCGAGAGCTTTCACGCAGCTTTAGGAGAGCTGAGCTGCTGAAAAGCAGCAAAGCTGAACAGCCTGCCTCAGCTTCAATCCGGTGTAATTGCCTGAATGGGAAAAACGAAGCAGCAGAGCAGCGGGCTTCTGTGCGCACTGAAGGCAATTGCAAGCATGCAGCAGCTGCTCCTTGCCAAGCACAGTCAGCTGCCTATGTTCTTGCTTCTTGACAAACTCACTGCTGCCCTTCTTTTCAGCAGCTGCCATCGTGTTCTGTGCATCTGGGAGCCTCAGGGGACGAGCAGGATTTTCCCAGGAGGGATGCGTCAGGACTATGTAAAAACCCAGGCAAGTTGTCCTGGAACGCCTTCCATCCGCATGCCAAGAGTGAATTCAGCAGGCAGGAGAGTGGAAGCCGGCGTCCTCCAGCAGTCTGCCAGCTTCGCGCACAAGCCTGCTTCTTTGCGGCTTCGTTCTTCGCCTCTTGCAAGCTACCGCGATCTCTGGCTGCCGGAGGCGGAGAAGCGGCTACTTCGCGCACAGAAGACTGGAACGGCAGCGGTGCCTTCCGGAGCGCCGCTTCTGCCGAAAGACGCCGGGAACCGGCGCTTCCCTTCGGCCAGCTCGGGAGCGCCGTGTTCTGCCTCTCTGCTCGTCTACATCTTAGCGAAAAGCTTTTCAGCTGCATTTCGCAAGGAGAAAGCCTACCAGCACTGCTCACGTACCCCGATCTTGCCAAGAAATGGGATTTGCTGCTCATGTCAAGGACACTGCACTTTCCTGGGCAAGCTGCAAACTGCTGGCGGATGGCCGTGCTCTCTGCCCGCTCCTGTCCAGCTCTTGGTAGTAGCGGGCACATTCCAGCCTGGCGAATGCAATAAACCTCGAGAGCTTTCACGCAGCTTTAGGAGAGCTGAGCTGCTGAAAAGCAGCAAAGCTGAACAGCCTGCCTCAGCTTCAATCCGGTGTAATTGCCTGAATGGGAAAAACGAAGCAGCAGAGCAGCGGGCTTCTGTGCGCACTGAAGGCAATTGCAAGCATGCAGCAGCTGCTCCTTGCCAAGCACAGTCAGCTGCCTATGTTCTTGCTTCTTGACAAACTCACTGCTGCCCTTCTTTTCAGCAGCTGCCATCGTGTTCTGTGCATCTGGGAGCCTCAGGGGACGAGCAGGATTTTCCCAGGAGGGATGCGTCAGGACTATGTAAAAACCCAGGCAAGTTGTCCTGGAACGCCTTCCATCCGCATGCCAAGAGTGAATTCAGCAGGCAGGAGAGTGGAAGCCGGCGTCCTCCAGCAGTCTGCCAGCTTCGCGCACAAGCCTGCTTCTTTGCGGCTTCGTTCTTCGCCTCTTGCAAGCTACCGCGATCTCTGGCTGCCGGAGGCGGAGAAGCGGCTACTTCGCGCACAGAAGACTGGAACGGCAGCGGTGCCTTCCGGAGCGCCGCTTCTGCCGAAAGACGCCGGGAACCGGCGCTTCCCTTCGGCCAGCTCGGGAGCGCCGTGTTCTGCCTCTCTGCTCGTCTACATCTTAGCGAAAAGCTTTTCAGCTGCATTTCGCAAGGAGAAAGCCTACCAGCACTGCTCACGTACCCCGATCTTGCCAAGAAATGGGATTTGCTGCTCATGTCAAGGACACTGCACTTTCCTGGGCAAGCTGCAAACTGCTGGCGGATGGCCGTGCTCTCTGCCCGCTCCTGTCCAGCTCTTGGTAGTAGCGGGCACATTCCAGCCTGGCGAATGCAATAAACCTCGAGAGCTTTCACGCAGCTTTAGGAGAGCTGAGCTGCTGAAAAGCAGCAAAGCTGAACAGCCTGCCTCAGCTTCAATCCGGTGTAATTGCCTGAATGGGAAAAACGAAGCAGCAGAGCAGCGGGCTTCTGTGCGCACTGAAGGCAATTGCAAGCATGCAGCAGCTGCTCCTTGCCAAGCACAGTCAGCTGCCTATGTTCTTGCTTCTTGACAAACTCACTGCTGCCCTTCTTTTCAGCAGCTGCCATCGTGTTCTGTGCATCTGGGAGCCTCAGGGGACGAGCAGGATTTTCCCAGGAGGGATGCGTCAGGACTATGTAAAAACCCAGGCAAGTTGTCCTGGAACGCCTTCCATCCGCATGCCAAGAGTGAATTCAGCAGGCAGGAGAGTGGAAGCCGGCGTCCTCCAGCAGTCTGCCAGCTTCGCGCACAAGCCTGCTTCTTTGCGGCTTCGTTCTTCGCCTCTTGCAAGCTACCGCGATCTCTGGCTGCCGGAGGCGGAGAAGCGGCTACTTCGCGCACAGAAGACTGGAACGGCAGCGGTGCCTTCCGGAGCGCCGCTTCTGCCGAAAGACGCCGGGAACCGGCGCTTCCCTTCGGCCAGCTCGGGAGCGCCGTGTTCTGCCTCTCTGCTCGTCTACATCTTAGCGAAAAGCTTTTCAGCTGCATTTCGCAAGGAGAAAGCCTACCAGCACTGCTCACGTACCCCGATCTTGCCAAGAAATGGGATTTGCTGCTCATGTCAAGGACACTGCACTTTCCTGGGCAAGCTGCAAACTGCTGGCGGATGGCCGTGCTCTCTGCCCGCTCCTGTCCAGCTCTTGGTAGTAGCGGGCACATTCCAGCCTGGCGAATGCAATAAACCTCGAGAGCTTTCACGCAGCTTTAGGAGAGCTGAGCTGCTGAAAAGCAGCAAAGCTGAACAGCCTGCCTCAGCTTCAATCCGGTGTAATTGCCTGAATGGGAAAAACGAAGCAGCAGAGCAGCGGGCTTCTGTGCGCACTGAAGGCAATTGCAAGCATGCAGCAGCTGCTCCTTGCCAAGCACAGTCAGCTGCCTATGTTCTTGCTTCTTGACAAACTCACTGCTGCCCTTCTTTTCAGCAGCTGCCATCGTGTTCTGTGCATCTGGGAGCCTCAGGGGACGAGCAGGATTTTCCCAGGAGGGATGCGTCAGGACTATGTAAAAACCCAGGCAAGTTGTCCTGGAACGCCTTCCATCCGCATGCCAAGAGTGAATTCAGCAGGCAGGAGAGTGGAAGCCGGCGTCCTCCAGCAGTCTGCCAGCTTCGCGCACAAGCCTGCTTCTTTGCGGCTTCGTTCTTCGCCTCTTGCAAGCTACCGCGATCTCTGGCTGCCGGAGGCGGAGAAGCGGCTACTTCGCGCACAGAAGACTGGAACGGCAGCGGTGCCTTCCGGAGCGCCGCTTCTGCCGAAAGACGCCGGGAACCGGCGCTTCCCTTCGGCCAGCTCGGGAGCGCCGTGTTCTGCCTCTCTGCTCGTCTACATCTTAGCGAAAAGCTTTTCAGCTGCATTTCGCAAGGAGAAAGCCTACCAGCACTGCTCACGTACCCCGATCTTGCCAAGAAATGGGATTTGCTGCTCATGTCAAGGACACTGCACTTTCCTGGGCAAGCTGCAAACTGCTGGCGGATGGCCGTGCTCTCTGCCCGCTCCTGTCCAGCTCTTGGTAGTAGCGGGCACATTCCAGCCTGGCGAATGCAATAAACCTCGAGAGCTTTCACGCAGCTTTAGGAGAGCTGAGCTGCTGAAAAGCAGCAAAGCTGAACAGCCTGCCTCAGCTTCAATCCGGTGTAATTGCCTGAATGGGAAAAACGAAGCAGCAGAGCAGCGGGCTTCTGTGCGCACTGAAGGCAATTGCAAGCATGCAGCAGCTGCTCCTTGCCAAGCACAGTCAGCTGCCTATGTTCTTGCTTCTTGACAAACTCACTGCTGCCCTTCTTTTCAGCAGCTGCCATCGTGTTCTGTGCATCTGGGAGCCTCAGGGGACGAGCAGGATTTTCCCAGGAGGGATGCGTCAGGACTATGTAAAAACCCAGGCAAGTTGTCCTGGAACGCCTTCCATCCGCATGCCAAGAGTGAATTCAGCAGGCAGGAGAGTGGAAGCCGGCGTCCTCCAGCAGTCTGCCAGCTTCGCGCACAAGCCTGCTTCTTTGCGGCTTCGTTCTTCGCCTCTTGCAAGCTACCGCGATCTCTGGCTGCCGGAGGCGGAGAAGCGGCTACTTCGCGCACAGAAGACTGGAACGGCAGCGGTGCCTTCCGGAGCGCCGCTTCTGCCGAAAGACGCCGGGAACCGGCGCTTCCCTTCGGCCAGCTCGGGAGCGCCGTGTTCTGCCTCTCTGCTCGTCTACATCTTAGCGAAAAGCTTTTCAGCTGCATTTCGCAAGGAGAAAGCCTACCAGCACTGCTCACGTACCCCGATCTTGCCAAGAAATGGGATTTGCTGCTCATGTCAAGGACACTGCACTTTCCTGGGCAAGCTGCAAACTGCTGGCGGATGGCCGTGCTCTCTGCCCGCTCCTGTCCAGCTCTTGGTAGTAGCGGGCACATTCCAGCCTGGCGAATGCAATAAACCTCGAGAGCTTTCACGCAGCTTTAGGAGAGCTGAGCTGCTGAAAAGCAGCAAAGCTGAACAGCCTGCCTCAGCTTCAATCCGGTGTAATTGCCTGAATGGGAAAAACGAAGCAGCAGAGCAGCGGGCTTCTGTGCGCACTGAAGGCAATTGCAAGCATGCAGCAGCTGCTCCTTGCCAAGCACAGTCAGCTGCCTATGTTCTTGCTTCTTGACAAACTCACTGCTGCCCTTCTTTTCAGCAGCTGCCATCGTGTTCTGTGCATCTGGGAGCCTCAGGGGACGAGCAGGATTTTCCCAGGAGGGATGCGTCAGGACTATGTAAAAACCCAGGCAAGTTGTCCTGGAACGCCTTCCATCCGCATGCCAAGAGTGAATTCAGCAGGCAGGAGAGTGGAAGCCGGCGTCCTCCAGCAGTCTGCCAGCTTCGCGCACAAGCCTGCTTCTTTGCGGCTTCGTTCTTCGCCTCTTGCAAGCTACCGCGATCTCTGGCTGCCGGAGGCGGAGAAGCGGCTACTTCGCGCACAGAAGACTGGAACGGCAGCGGTGCCTTCCGGAGCGCCGCTTCTGCCGAAAGACGCCGGGAACCGGCGCTTCCCTTCGGCCAGCTCGGGAGCGCCGTGTTCTGCCTCTCTGCTCGTCTACATCTTAGCGAAAAGCTTTTCAGCTGCATTTCGCAAGGAGAAAGCCTACCAGCACTGCTCACGTACCCCGATCTTGCCAAGAAATGGGATTTGCTGCTCATGTCAAGGACACTGCACTTTCCTGGGCAAGCTGCAAACTGCTGGCGGATGGCCGTGCTCTCTGCCCGCTCCTGTCCAGCTCTTGGTAGTAGCGGGCACATTCCAGCCTGGCGAATGCAATAAACCTCGAGAGCTTTCACGCAGCTTTAGGAGAGCTGAGCTGCTGAAAAGCAGCAAAGCTGAACAGCCTGCCTCAGCTTCAATCCGGTGTAATTGCCTGAATGGGAAAAACGAAGCAGCAGAGCAGCGGGCTTCTGTGCGCACTGAAGGCAATTGCAAGCATGCAGCAGCTGCTCCTTGCCAAGCACAGTCAGCTGCCTATGTTCTTGCTTCTTGACAAACTCACTGCTGCCCTTCTTTTCAGCAGCTGCCATCGTGTTCTGTGCATCTGGGAGCCTCAGGGGACGAGCAGGATTTTCCCAGGAGGGATGCGTCAGGACTATGTAAAAACCCAGGCAAGTTGTCCTGGAACGCCTTCCATCCGCATGCCAAGAGTGAATTCAGCAGGCAGGAGAGTGGAAGCCGGCGTCCTCCAGCAGTCTGCCAGCTTCGCGCACAAGCCTGCTTCTTTGCGGCTTCGTTCTTCGCCTCTTGCAAGCTACCGCGATCTCTGGCTGCCGGAGGCGGAGAAGCGGCTACTTCGCGCACAGAAGACTGGAACGGCAGCGGTGCCTTCCGGAGCGCCGCTTCTGCCGAAAGACGCCGGGAACCGGCGCTTCCCTTCGGCCAGCTCGGGAGCGCCGTGTTCTGCCTCTCTGCTCGTCTACATCTTAGCGAAAAGCTTTTCAGCTGCATTTCGCAAGGAGAAAGCCTACCAGCACTGCTCACGTACCCCGATCTTGCCAAGAAATGGGATTTGCTGCTCATGTCAAGGACACTGCACTTTCCTGGGCAAGCTGCAAACTGCTGGCGGATGGCCGTGCTCTCTGCCCGCTCCTGTCCAGCTCTTGGTAGTAGCGGGCACATTCCAGCCTGGCGAATGCAATAAACCTCGAGAGCTTTCACGCAGCTTTAGGAGAGCTGAGCTGCTGAAAAGCAGCAAAGCTGAACAGCCTGCCTCAGCTTCAATCCGGTGTAATTGCCTGAATGGGAAAAACGAAGCAGCAGAGCAGCGGGCTTCTGTGCGCACTGAAGGCAATTGCAAGCATGCAGCAGCTGCTCCTTGCCAAGCACAGTCAGCTGCCTATGTTCTTGCTTCTTGACAAACTCACTGCTGCCCTTCTTTTCAGCAGCTGCCATCGTGTTCTGTGCATCTGGGAGCCTCAGGGGACGAGCAGGATTTTCCCAGGAGGGATGCGTCAGGACTATGTAAAAACCCAGGCAAGTTGTCCTGGAACGCCTTCCATCCGCATGCCAAGAGTGAATTCAGCAGGCAGGAGAGTGGAAGCCGGCGTCCTCCAGCAGTCTGCCAGCTTCGCGCACAAGCCTGCTTCTTTGCGGCTTCGTTCTTCGCCTCTTGCAAGCTACCGCGATCTCTGGCTGCCGGAGGCGGAGAAGCGGCTACTTCGCGCACAGAAGACTGGAACGGCAGCGGTGCCTTCCGGAGCGCCGCTTCTGCCGAAAGACGCCGGGAACCGGCGCTTCCCTTCGGCCAGCTCGGGAGCGCCGTGTTCTGCCTCTCTGCTCGTCTACATCTTAGCGAAAAGCTTTTCAGCTGCATTTCGCAAGGAGAAAGCCTACCAGCACTGCTCACGTACCCCGATCTTGCCAAGAAATGGGATTTGCTGCTCATGTCAAGGACACTGCACTTTCCTGGGCAAGCTGCAAACTGCTGGCGGATGGCCGTGCTCTCTGCCCGCTCCTGTCCAGCTCTTGGTAGTAGCGGGCACATTCCAGCCTGGCGAATGCAATAAACCTCGAGAGCTTTCACGCAGCTTTAGGAGAGCTGAGCTGCTGAAAAGCAGCAAAGCTGAACAGCCTGCCTCAGCTTCAATCCGGTGTAATTGCCTGAATGGGAAAAACGAAGCAGCAGAGCAGCGGGCTTCTGTGCGCACTGAAGGCAATTGCAAGCATGCAGCAGCTGCTCCTTGCCAAGCACAGTCAGCTGCCTATGTTCTTGCTTCTTGACAAACTCACTGCTGCCCTTCTTTTCAGCAGCTGCCATCGTGTTCTGTGCATCTGGGAGCCTCAGGGGACGAGCAGGATTTTCCCAGGAGGGATGCGTCAGGACTATGTAAAAACCCAGGCAAGTTGTCCTGGAACGCCTTCCATCCGCATGCCAAGAGTGAATTCAGCAGGCAGGAGAGTGGAAGCCGGCGTCCTCCAGCAGTCTGCCAGCTTCGCGCACAAGCCTGCTTCTTTGCGGCTTCGTTCTTCGCCTCTTGCAAGCTACCGCGATCTCTGGCTGCCGGAGGCGGAGAAGCGGCTACTTCGCGCACAGAAGACTGGAACGGCAGCGGTGCCTTCCGGAGCGCCGCTTCTGCCGAAAGACGCCGGGAACCGGCGCTTCCCTTCGGCCAGCTCGGGAGCGCCGTGTTCTGCCTCTCTGCTCGTCTACATCTTAGCGAAAAGCTTTTCAGCTGCATTTCGCAAGGAGAAAGCCTACCAGCACTGCTCACGTACCCCGATCTTGCCAAGAAATGGGATTTGCTGCTCATGTCAAGGACACTGCACTTTCCTGGGCAAGCTGCAAACTGCTGGCGGATGGCCGTGCTCTCTGCCCGCTCCTGTCCAGCTCTTGGTAGTAGCGGGCACATTCCAGCCTGGCGAATGCAATAAACCTCGAGAGCTTTCACGCAGCTTTAGGAGAGCTGAGCTGCTGAAAAGCAGCAAAGCTGAACAGCCTGCCTCAGCTTCAATCCGGTGTAATTGCCTGAATGGGAAAAACGAAGCAGCAGAGCAGCGGGCTTCTGTGCGCACTGAAGGCAATTGCAAGCATGCAGCAGCTGCTCCTTGCCAAGCACAGTCAGCTGCCTATGTTCTTGCTTCTTGACAAACTCACTGCTGCCCTTCTTTTCAGCAGCTGCCATCGTGTTCTGTGCATCTGGGAGCCTCAGGGGACGAGCAGGATTTTCCCAGGAGGGATGCGTCAGGACTATGTAAAAACCCAGGCAAGTTGTCCTGGAACGCCTTCCATCCGCATGCCAAGAGTGAATTCAGCAGGCAGGAGAGTGGAAGCCGGCGTCCTCCAGCAGTCTGCCAGCTTCGCGCACAAGCCTGCTTCTTTGCGGCTTCGTTCTTCGCCTCTTGCAAGCTACCGCGATCTCTGGCTGCCGGAGGCGGAGAAGCGGCTACTTCGCGCACAGAAGACTGGAACGGCAGCGGTGCCTTCCGGAGCGCCGCTTCTGCCGAAAGACGCCGGGAACCGGCGCTTCCCTTCGGCCAGCTCGGGAGCGCCGTGTTCTGCCTCTCTGCTCGTCTACATCTTAGCGAAAAGCTTTTCAGCTGCATTTCGCAAGGAGAAAGCCTACCAGCACTGCTCACGTACCCCGATCTTGCCAAGAAATGGGATTTGCTGCTCATGTCAAGGACACTGCACTTTCCTGGGCAAGCTGCAAACTGCTGGCGGATGGCCGTGCTCTCTGCCCGCTCCTGTCCAGCTCTTGGTAGTAGCGGGCACATTCCAGCCTGGCGAATGCAATAAACCTCGAGAGCTTTCACGCAGCTTTAGGAGAGCTGAGCTGCTGAAAAGCAGCAAAGCTGAACAGCCTGCCTCAGCTTCAATCCGGTGTAATTGCCTGAATGGGAAAAACGAAGCAGCAGAGCAGCGGGCTTCTGTGCGCACTGAAGGCAATTGCAAGCATGCAGCAGCTGCTCCTTGCCAAGCACAGTCAGCTGCCTATGTTCTTGCTTCTTGACAAACTCACTGCTGCCCTTCTTTTCAGCAGCTGCCATCGTGTTCTGTGCATCTGGGAGCCTCAGGGGACGAGCAGGATTTTCCCAGGAGGGATGCGTCAGGACTATGTAAAAACCCAGGCAAGTTGTCCTGGAACGCCTTCCATCCGCATGCCAAGAGTGAATTCAGCAGGCAGGAGAGTGGAAGCCGGCGTCCTCCAGCAGTCTGCCAGCTTCGCGCACAAGCCTGCTTCTTTGCGGCTTCGTTCTTCGCCTCTTGCAAGCTACCGCGATCTCTGGCTGCCGGAGGCGGAGAAGCGGCTACTTCGCGCACAGAAGACTGGAACGGCAGCGGTGCCTTCCGGAGCGCCGCTTCTGCCGAAAGACGCCGGGAACCGGCGCTTCCCTTCGGCCAGCTCGGGAGCGCCGTGTTCTGCCTCTCTGCTCGTCTACATCTTAGCGAAAAGCTTTTCAGCTGCATTTCGCAAGGAGAAAGCCTACCAGCACTGCTCACGTACCCCGATCTTGCCAAGAAATGGGATTTGCTGCTCATGTCAAGGACACTGCACTTTCCTGGGCAAGCTGCAAACTGCTGGCGGATGGCCGTGCTCTCTGCCCGCTCCTGTCCAGCTCTTGGTAGTAGCGGGCACATTCCAGCCTGGCGAATGCAATAAACCTCGAGAGCTTTCACGCAGCTTTAGGAGAGCTGAGCTGCTGAAAAGCAGCAAAGCTGAACAGCCTGCCTCAGCTTCAATCCGGTGTAATTGCCTGAATGGGAAAAACGAAGCAGCAGAGCAGCGGGCTTCTGTGCGCACTGAAGGCAATTGCAAGCATGCAGCAGCTGCTCCTTGCCAAGCACAGTCAGCTGCCTATGTTCTTGCTTCTTGACAAACTCACTGCTGCCCTTCTTTTCAGCAGCTGCCATCGTGTTCTGTGCATCTGGGAGCCTCAGGGGACGAGCAGGATTTTCCCAGGAGGGATGCGTCAGGACTATGTAAAAACCCAGGCAAGTTGTCCTGGAACGCCTTCCATCCGCATGCCAAGAGTGAATTCAGCAGGCAGGAGAGTGGAAGCCGGCGTCCTCCAGCAGTCTGCCAGCTTCGCGCACAAGCCTGCTTCTTTGCGGCTTCGTTCTTCGCCTCTTGCAAGCTACCGCGATCTCTGGCTGCCGGAGGCGGAGAAGCGGCTACTTCGCGCACAGAAGACTGGAACGGCAGCGGTGCCTTCCGGAGCGCCGCTTCTGCCGAAAGACGCCGGGAACCGGCGCTTCCCTTCGGCCAGCTCGGGAGCGCCGTGTTCTGCCTCTCTGCTCGTCTACATCTTAGCGAAAAGCTTTTCAGCTGCATTTCGCAAGGAGAAAGCCTACCAGCACTGCTCACGTACCCCGATCTTGCCAAGAAATGGGATTTGCTGCTCATGTCAAGGACACTGCACTTTCCTGGGCAAGCTGCAAACTGCTGGCGGATGGCCGTGCTCTCTGCCCGCTCCTGTCCAGCTCTTGGTAGTAGCGGGCACATTCCAGCCTGGCGAATGCAATAAACCTCGAGAGCTTTCACGCAGCTTTAGGAGAGCTGAGCTGCTGAAAAGCAGCAAAGCTGAACAGCCTGCCTCAGCTTCAATCCGGTGTAATTGCCTGAATGGGAAAAACGAAGCAGCAGAGCAGCGGGCTTCTGTGCGCACTGAAGGCAATTGCAAGCATGCAGCAGCTGCTCCTTGCCAAGCACAGTCAGCTGCCTATGTTCTTGCTTCTTGACAAACTCACTGCTGCCCTTCTTTTCAGCAGCTGCCATCGTGTTCTGTGCATCTGGGAGCCTCAGGGGACGAGCAGGATTTTCCCAGGAGGGATGCGTCAGGACTATGTAAAAACCCAGGCAAGTTGTCCTGGAACGCCTTCCATCCGCATGCCAAGAGTGAATTCAGCAGGCAGGAGAGTGGAAGCCGGCGTCCTCCAGCAGTCTGCCAGCTTCGCGCACAAGCCTGCTTCTTTGCGGCTTCGTTCTTCGCCTCTTGCAAGCTACCGCGATCTCTGGCTGCCGGAGGCGGAGAAGCGGCTACTTCGCGCACAGAAGACTGGAACGGCAGCGGTGCCTTCCGGAGCGCCGCTTCTGCCGAAAGACGCCGGGAACCGGCGCTTCCCTTCGGCCAGCTCGGGAGCGCCGTGTTCTGCCTCTCTGCTCGTCTACATCTTAGCGAAAAGCTTTTCAGCTGCATTTCGCAAGGAGAAAGCCTACCAGCACTGCTCACGTACCCCGATCTTGCCAAGAAATGGGATTTGCTGCTCATGTCAAGGACACTGCACTTTCCTGGGCAAGCTGCAAACTGCTGGCGGATGGCCGTGCTCTCTGCCCGCTCCTGTCCAGCTCTTGGTAGTAGCGGGCACATTCCAGCCTGGCGAATGCAATAAACCTCGAGAGCTTTCACGCAGCTTTAGGAGAGCTGAGCTGCTGAAAAGCAGCAAAGCTGAACAGCCTGCCTCAGCTTCAATCCGGTGTAATTGCCTGAATGGGAAAAACGAAGCAGCAGAGCAGCGGGCTTCTGTGCGCACTGAAGGCAATTGCAAGCATGCAGCAGCTGCTCCTTGCCAAGCACAGTCAGCTGCCTATGTTCTTGCTTCTTGACAAACTCACTGCTGCCCTTCTTTTCAGCAGCTGCCATCGTGTTCTGTGCATCTGGGAGCCTCAGGGGACGAGCAGGATTTTCCCAGGAGGGATGCGTCAGGACTATGTAAAAACCCAGGCAAGTTGTCCTGGAACGCCTTCCATCCGCATGCCAAGAGTGAATTCAGCAGGCAGGAGAGTGGAAGCCGGCGTCCTCCAGCAGTCTGCCAGCTTCGCGCACAAGCCTGCTTCTTTGCGGCTTCGTTCTTCGCCTCTTGCAAGCTACCGCGATCTCTGGCTGCCGGAGGCGGAGAAGCGGCTACTTCGCGCACAGAAGACTGGAACGGCAGCGGTGCCTTCCGGAGCGCCGCTTCTGCCGAAAGACGCCGGGAACCGGCGCTTCCCTTCGGCCAGCTCGGGAGCGCCGTGTTCTGCCTCTCTGCTCGTCTACATCTTAGCGAAAAGCTTTTCAGCTGCATTTCGCAAGGAGAAAGCCTACCAGCACTGCTCACGTACCCCGATCTTGCCAAGAAATGGGATTTGCTGCTCATGTCAAGGACACTGCACTTTCCTGGGCAAGCTGCAAACTGCTGGCGGATGGCCGTGCTCTCTGCCCGCTCCTGTCCAGCTCTTGGTAGTAGCGGGCACATTCCAGCCTGGCGAATGCAATAAACCTCGAGAGCTTTCACGCAGCTTTAGGAGAGCTGAGCTGCTGAAAAGCAGCAAAGCTGAACAGCCTGCCTCAGCTTCAATCCGGTGTAATTGCCTGAATGGGAAAAACGAAGCAGCAGAGCAGCGGGCTTCTGTGCGCACTGAAGGCAATTGCAAGCATGCAGCAGCTGCTCCTTGCCAAGCACAGTCAGCTGCCTATGTTCTTGCTTCTTGACAAACTCACTGCTGCCCTTCTTTTCAGCAGCTGCCATCGTGTTCTGTGCATCTGGGAGCCTCAGGGGACGAGCAGGATTTTCCCAGGAGGGATGCGTCAGGACTATGTAAAAACCCAGGCAAGTTGTCCTGGAACGCCTTCCATCCGCATGCCAAGAGTGAATTCAGCAGGCAGGAGAGTGGAAGCCGGCGTCCTCCAGCAGTCTGCCAGCTTCGCGCACAAGCCTGCTTCTTTGCGGCTTCGTTCTTCGCCTCTTGCAAGCTACCGCGATCTCTGGCTGCCGGAGGCGGAGAAGCGGCTACTTCGCGCACAGAAGACTGGAACGGCAGCGGTGCCTTCCGGAGCGCCGCTTCTGCCGAAAGACGCCGGGAACCGGCGCTTCCCTTCGGCCAGCTCGGGAGCGCCGTGTTCTGCCTCTCTGCTCGTCTACATCTTAGCGAAAAGCTTTTCAGCTGCATTTCGCAAGGAGAAAGCCTACCAGCACTGCTCACGTACCCCGATCTTGCCAAGAAATGGGATTTGCTGCTCATGTCAAGGACACTGCACTTTCCTGGGCAAGCTGCAAACTGCTGGCCGGATGGCCGTGCTCTCTGCCCGCTCCTGTCCAGCTCTTGGTAGTAGCGGGCACATTCCAGCCTGGCGAATGCAATAAACCTCGAGAGCTTTCACGCAGCTTTAGGAGAGCTGAGCTGCTGAAAAGCAGCAAAGCTGAACAGCCTGCCTCAGCTTCAATCCGGTGTAATTGCCTGAATGGGAAAAACGAAGCAGCAGAGCAGCGGGCTTCTGTGCGCACTGAAGGCAATTGCAAGCATGCAGCAGCTGCTCCTTGCCAAGCACAGTCAGCTGCCTATGTTCTTGCTTCTTGACAAACTCACTGCTGCCCTTCTTTTCAGCAGCTGCCATCGTGTTCTGTGCATCTGGGAGCCTCAGGGGACGAGCAGGATTTTCCCAGGAGGGATGCGTCAGGACTATGTAAAAACCCAGGCAAGTTGTCCTGGAACGCCTTCCATCCGCATGCCAAGAGTGAATTCAGCAGGCAGGAGAGTGGAAGCCGGCGTCCTCCAGCAGTCTGCCAGCTTCGCGCACAAGCCTGCTTCTTTGCGGCTTCGTTCTTCGCCTCTTGCAAGCTACCGCGATCTCTGGCTGCCGGAGGCGGAGAAGCGGCTACTTCGCGCACAGAAGACTGGAACGGCAGCGGTGCCTTCCGGAGCGCCGCTTCTGCCGAAAGACGCCGGGAACCGGCGCTTCCCTTCGGCCAGCTCGGGAGCGCCGTGTTCTGCCTCTCTGCTCGTCTACATCTTAGCGAAAAGCTTTTCAGCTGCATTTCGCAAGGAGAAAGCCTACCAGCACTGCTCACGTACCCCGATCTTGCCAAGAAATGGGATTTGCTGCTCATGTCAAGGACACTGCACTTTCCTGGGCAAGCTGCAAACTGCTGGCGGATGGCCGTGCTCTCTGCCCGCTCCTGTCCAGCTCTTGGTAGTAGCGGGCACATTCCAGCCTGGCGAATGCAATAAACCTCGAGAGCTTTCACGCAGCTTTAGGAGAGCTGAGCTGCTGAAAAGCAGCAAAGCTGAACAGCCTGCCTCAGCTTCAATCCGGTGTAATTGCCTGAATGGGAAAAACGAAGCAGCAGAGCAGCGGGCTTCTGTGCGCACTGAAGGCAATTGCAAGCATGCAGCAGCTGCTCCTTGCCAAGCACAGTCAGCTGCCTATGTTCTTGCTTCTTGACAAACTCACTGCTGCCCTTCTTTTCAGCAGCTGCCATCGTGTTCTGTGCATCTGGGAGCCTCAGGGGACGAGCAGGATTTTCCCAGGAGGGATGCGTCAGGACTATGTAAAAACCCAGGCAAGTTGTCCTGGAACGCCTTCCATCCGCATGCCAAGAGTGAATTCAGCAGGCAGGAGAGTGGAAGCCGGCGTCCTCCAGCAGTCTGCCAGCTTCGCGCACAAGCCTGCTTCTTTGCGGCTTCGTTCTTCGCCTCTTGCAAGCTACCGCGATCTCTGGCTGCCGGAGGCGGAGAAGCGGCTACTTCGCGCACAGAAGACTGGAACGGCAGCGGTGCCTTCCGGAGCGCCGCTTCTGCCGAAAGACGCCGGGAACCGGCGCTTCCCTTCGGCCAGCTCGGGAGCGCCGTGTTCTGCCTCTCTGCTCGTCTACATCTTAGCGAAAAGCTTTTCAGCTGCATTTCGCAAGGAGAAAGCCTACCAGCACTGCTCACGTACCCCGATCTTGCCAAGAAATGGGATTTGCTGCTCATGTCAAGGACACTGCACTTTCCTGGGCAAGCTGCAAACTGCTGGCGGATGGCCGTGCTCTCTGCCCGCTCCTGTCCAGCTCTTGGTAGTAGCGGGCACATTCCAGCCTGGCGAATGCAATAAACCTCGAGAGCTTTCACGCAGCTTTAGGAGAGCTGAGCTGCTGAAAAGCAGCAAAGCTGAACAGCCTGCCTCAGCTTCAATCCGGTGTAATTGCCTGAATGGGAAAAACGAAGCAGCAGAGCAGCGGGCTTCTGTGCGCACTGAAGGCAATTGCAAGCATGCAGCAGCTGCTCCTTGCCAAGCACAGTCAGCTGCCTATGTTCTTGCTTCTTGACAAACTCACTGCTGCCCTTCTTTTCAGCAGCTGCCATCGTGTTCTGTGCATCTGGGAGCCTCAGGGGACGAGCAGGATTTTCCCAGGAGGGATGCGTCAGGACTATGTAAAAACCCAGGCAAGTTGTCCTGGAACGCCTTCCATCCGCATGCCAAGAGTGAATTCAGCAGGCAGGAGAGTGGAAGCCGGCGTCCTCCAGCAGTCTGCCAGCTTCGCGCACAAGCCTGCTTCTTTGCGGCTTCGTTCTTCGCCTCTTGCAAGCTACCGCGATCTCTGGCTGCCGGAGGCGGAGAAGCGGCTACTTCGCGCACAGAAGACTGGAACGGCAGCGGTGCCTTCCGGAGCGCCGCTTCTGCCGAAAGACGCCGGGAACCGGCGCTTCCCTTCGGCCAGCTCGGGAGCGCCGTGTTCTGCCTCTCTGCTCGTCTACATCTTAGCGAAAAGCTTTTCAGCTGCATTTCGCAAGGAGAAAGCCTACCAGCACTGCTCACGTACCCCGATCTTGCCAAGAAATGGGATTTGCTGCTCATGTCAAGGACACTGCACTTTCCTGGGCAAGCTGCAAACTGCTGGCGGATGGCCGTGCTCTCTGCCCGCTCCTGTCCAGCTCTTGGTAGTAGCGGGCACATTCCAGCCTGGCGAATGCAATAAACCTCGAGAGCTTTCACGCAGCTTTAGGAGAGCTGAGCTGCTGAAAAGCAGCAAAGCTGAACAGCCTGCCTCAGCTTCAATCCGGTGTAATTGCCTGAATGGGAAAAACGAAGCAGCAGAGCAGCGGGCTTCTGTGCGCACTGAAGGCAATTGCAAGCATGCAGCAGCTGCTCCTTGCCAAGCACAGTCAGCTGCCTATGTTCTTGCTTCTTGACAAACTCACTGCTGCCCTTCTTTTCAGCAGCTGCCATCGTGTTCTGTGCATCTGGGAGCCTCAGGGGACGAGCAGGATTTTCCCAGGAGGGATGCGTCAGGACTATGTAAAAACCCAGGCAAGTTGTCCTGGAACGCCTTCCATCCGCATGCCAAGAGTGAATTCAGCAGGCAGGAGAGTGGAAGCCGGCGTCCTCCAGCAGTCTGCCAGCTTCGCGCACAAGCCTGCTTCTTTGCGGCTTCGTTCTTCGCCTCTTGCAAGCTACCGCGATCTCTGGCTGCCGGAGGCGGAGAAGCGGCTACTTCGCGCACAGAAGACTGGAACGGCAGCGGTGCCTTCCGGAGCGCCGCTTCTGCCGAAAGACGCCGGGAACCGGCGCTTCCCTTCGGCCAGCTCGGGAGCGCCGTGTTCTGCCTCTCTGCTCGTCTACATCTTAGCGAAAAGCTTTTCAGCTGCATTTCGCAAGGAGAAAGCCTACCAGCACTGCTCACGTACCCCGATCTTGCCAAGAAATGGATTTGCTGCTCATGTCAAGGACACTGCACTTTCCTGGGCAAGCTGCAAACTGCTGGCGGATGGCCGTGCTCTCTGCCCGCTCCTGTCCAGCTCTTGGTAGTAGCGGGCACATTCCAGCCTGGCGAATGCAATAAACCTCGAGAGCTTTCACGCAGCTTTAGGAGAGCTGAGCTGCTGAAAAGCAGCAAAGCTGAACAGCCTGCCTCAGCTTCAATCCGGTGTAATTGCCTGAATGGGAAAAACGAAGCAGCAGAGCAGCGGGCTTCTGTGCGCACTGAAGGCAATTGCAAGCATGCAGCAGCTGCTCCTTGCCAAGCACAGTCAGCTGCCTATGTTCTTGCTTCTTGACAAACTCACTGCTGCCCTTCTTTTCAGCAGCTGCCATCGTGTTCTGTGCATCTGGGAGCCTCAGGGGACGAGCAGGATTTTCCCAGGAGGGATGCGTCAGGACTATGTAAAAACCCAGGCAAGTTGTCCTGGAACGCCTTCCATCCGCATGCCAAGAGTGAATTCAGCAGGCAGGAGAGTGGAAGCCGGCGTCCTCCAGCAGTCTGCCAGCTTCGCGCACAAGCCTGCTTCTTTGCGGCTTCGTTCTTCGCCTCTTGCAAGCTACCGCGATCTCTGGCTGCCGGAGGCGGAGAAGCGGCTACTTCGCGCACAGAAGACTGGAACGGCAGCGGTGCCTTCCGGAGCGCCGCTTCTGCCGAAAGACGCCGGGAACCGGCGCTTCCCTTCGGCCAGCTCGGGAGCGCCGTGTTCTGCCTCTCTGCTCGTCTACATCTTAGCGAAAAGCTTTTCAGCTGCATTTCGCAAGGAGAAAGCCTACCAGCACTGCTCACGTACCCCGATCTTGCCAAGAAATGGGATTTGCTGCTCATGTCAAGGACACTGCACTTTCCTGGGCAAGCTGCAAACTGCTGGCGGATGGCCGTGCTCTCTGCCCGCTCCTGTCCAGCTCTTGGTAGTAGCGGGCACATTCCAGCCTGGCGAATGCAATAAACCTCGAGAGCTTTCACGCAGCTTTAGGAGAGCTGAGCTGCTGAAAAGCAGCAAAGCTGAACAGCCTGCCTCAGCTTCAATCCGGTGTAATTGCCTGAATGGGAAAAACGAAGCAGCAGAGCAGCGGGCTTCTGTGCGCACTGAAGGCAATTGCAAGCATGCAGCAGCTGCTCCTTGCCAAGCACAGTCAGCTGCCTATGTTCTTGCTTCTTGACAAACTCACTGCTGCCCTTCTTTTCAGCAGCTGCCATCGTGTTCTGTGCATCTGGGAGCCTCAGGGGACGAGCAGGATTTTCCCAGGAGGGATGCGTCAGGACTATGTAAAAACCCAGGCAAGTTGTCCTGGAACGCCTTCCATCCGCATGCCAAGAGTGAATTCAGCAGGCAGGAGAGTGGAAGCCGGCGTCCTCCAGCAGTCTGCCAGCTTCGCGCACAAGCCTGCTTCTTTGCGGCTTCGTTCTTCGCCTCTTGCAAGCTACCGCGATCTCTGGCTGCCGGAGGCGGAGAAGCGGCTACTTCGCGCACAGAAGACTGGAACGGCAGCGGTGCCTTCCGGAGCGCCGCTTCTGCCGAAAGACGCCGGGAACCGGCGCTTCCCTTCGGCCAGCTCGGGAGCGCCGTGTTCTGCCTCTCTGCTCGTCTACATCTTAGCGAAAAGCTTTTCAGCTGCATTTCGCAAGGAGAAAGCCTACCAGCACTGCTCACGTACCCCGATCTTGCCAAGAAATGGGATTTGCTGCTCATGTCAAGGACACTGCACTTTCCTGGGCAAGCTGCAAACTGCTGGCGGATGGCCGTGCTCTCTGCCCGCTCCTGTCCAGCTCTTGGTAGTAGCGGGCACATTCCAGCCTGGCGAATGCAATAAACCTCGAGAGCTTTCACGCAGCTTTAGGAGAGCTGAGCTGCTGAAAAGCAGCAAAGCTGAACAGCCTGCCTCAGCTTCAATCCGGTGTAATTGCCTGAATGGGAAAAACGAAGCAGCAGAGCAGCGGGCTTCTGTGCGCACTGAAGGCAATTGCAAGCATGCAGCAGCTGCTCCTTGCCAAGCACAGTCAGCTGCCTATGTTCTTGCTTCTTGACAAACTCACTGCTGCCCTTCTTTTCAGCAGCTGCCATCGTGTTCTGTGCATCTGGGAGCCTCAGGGGACGAGCAGGATTTTCCCAGGAGGGATGCGTCAGGACTATGTAAAAACCCAGGCAAGTTGTCCTGGAACGCCTTCCATCCGCATGCCAAGAGTGAATTCAGCAGGCAGGAGAGTGGAAGCCGGCGTCCTCCAGCAGTCTGCCAGCTTCGCGCACAAGCCTGCTTCTTTGCGGCTTCGTTCTTCGCCTCTTGCAAGCTACCGCGATCTCTGGCTGCCGGAGGCGGAGAAGCGGCTACTTCGCGCACAGAAGACTGGAACGGCAGCGGTGCCTTCCGGAGCGCCGCTTCTGCCGAAAGACGCCGGGAACCGGCGCTTCCCTTCGGCCAGCTCGGGAGCGCCGTGTTCTGCCTCTCTGCTCGTCTACATCTTAGCGAAAAGCTTTTCAGCTGCATTTCGCAAGGAGAAAGCCTACCAGCACTGCTCACGTACCCCGATCTTGCCAAGAAATGGGATTTGCTGCTCATGTCAAGGACACTGCACTTTCCTGGGCAAGCTGCAAACTGCTGGCGGATGGCCGTGCTCTCTGCCCGCTCCTGTCCAGCTCTTGGTAGTAGCGGGCACATTCCAGCCTGGCGAATGCAATAAACCTCGAGAGCTTTCACGCAGCTTTAGGAGAGCTGAGCTGCTGAAAAGCAGCAAAGCTGAACAGCCTGCCTCAGCTTCAATCCGGTGTAATTGCCTGAATGGGAAAAACGAAGCAGCAGAGCAGCGGGCTTCTGTGCGCACTGAAGGCAATTGCAAGCATGCAGCAGCTGCTCCTTGCCAAGCACAGTCAGCTGCCTATGTTCTTGCTTCTTGACAAACTCACTGCTGCCCTTCTTTTCAGCAGCTGCCATCGTGTTCTGTGCATCTGGGAGCCTCAGGGGACGAGCAGGATTTTCCCAGGAGGGATGCGTCAGGACTATGTAAAAACCCAGGCAAGTTGTCCTGGAACGCCTTCCATCCGCATGCCAAGAGTGAATTCAGCAGGCAGGAGAGTGGAAGCCGGCGTCCTCCAGCAGTCTGCCAGCTTCGCGCACAAGCCTGCTTCTTTGCGGCTTCGTTCTTCGCCTCTTGCAAGCTACCGCGATCTCTGGCTGCCGGAGGCGGAGAAGCGGCTACTTCGCGCACAGAAGACTGGAACGGCAGCGGTGCCTTCCGGAGCGCCGCTTCTGCCGAAAGACGCCGGGAACCGGCGCTTCCCTTCGGCCAGCTCGGGAGCGCCGTGTTCTGCCTCTCTGCTCGTCTACATCTTAGCGAAAAGCTTTTCAGCTGCATTTCGCAAGGAGAAAGCCTACCAGCACTGCTCACGTACCCCGATCTTGCCAAGAAATGGGATTTGCTGCTCATGTCAAGGACACTGCACTTTCCTGGGCAAGCTGCAAACTGCTGGCGGATGGCCGTGCTCTCTGCCCGCTCCTGTCCAGCTCTTGGTAGTAGCGGGCACATTCCAGCCTGGCGAATGCAATAAACCTCGAGAGCTTTCACGCAGCTTTAGGAGAGCTGAGCTGCTGAAAAGCAGCAAAGCTGAACAGCCTGCCTCAGCTTCAATCCGGTGTAATTGCCTGAATGGGAAAAACGAAGCAGCAGAGCAGCGGGCTTCTGTGCGCACTGAAGGCAATTGCAAGCATGCAGCAGCTGCTCCTTGCCAAGCACAGTCAGCTGCCTATGTTCTTGCTTCTTGACAAACTCACTGCTGCCCTTCTTTTCAGCAGCTGCCATCGTGTTCTGTGCATCTGGGAGCCTCAGGGGACGAGCAGGATTTTCCCAGGAGGGATGCGTCAGGACTATGTAAAAACCCAGGCAAGTTGTCCTGGAACGCCTTCCATCCGCATGCCAAGAGTGAATTCAGCAGGCAGGAGAGTGGAAGCCGGCGTCCTCCAGCAGTCTGCCAGCTTCGCGCACAAGCCTGCTTCTTTGCGGCTTCGTTCTTCGCCTCTTGCAAGCTACCGCGATCTCTGGCTGCCGGAGGCGGAGAAGCGGCTACTTCGCGCACAGAAGACTGGAACGGCAGCGGTGCCTTCCGGAGCGCCGCTTCTGCCGAAAGACGCCGGGAACCGGCGCTTCCCTTCGGCCAGCTCGGGAGCGCCGTGTTCTGCCTCTCTGCTCGTCTACATCTTAGCGAAAAGCTTTTCAGCTGCATTTCGCAAGGAGAAAGCCTACCAGCACTGCTCACGTACCCCGATCTTGCCAAGAAATGGGATTTGCTGCTCATGTCAAGGACACTGCACTTTCCTGGGCAAGCTGCAAACTGCTGGCGGATGGCCGTGCTCTCTGCCCGCTCCTGCCCAGCTCTTGGTAGTAGCGGGCACATTCCAGCCTGGCGAAGGCAATAAACCTCGAGAGCTTTCACGCAGCTTTAGGAGAGCTGAGCTGCTGAAAAGCAGCAAAGCTGAACAGCCTGCCTCAGCTTCAATCCGGTGTAATTGCCTGAATGGGAAAAACGAAGCAGCAGAGCAGCGGGCTTCTGTGCGCACTGAAGGCAATTGCAAGCATGCAGCAGCTGCTCCTTGCCAAGCACAGTCAGCTGCCTATGTTCTTGCTTCTTGACAAACTCACTGCTGCCCTTCTTTTCAGCAGCTGCCATCGTGTTCTGTGCATCTGGGAGCCTCAGGGGACGAGCAGGATTTTCCCAGGAGGGATGCGTCAGGACTATGTAAAAACCCAGGCAAGTTGTCCTGGAACGCCTTCCATCCGCATGCCAAGAGTGAATTCAGCAGGCAGGAGAGTGGAAGCCGGCGTCCTCCAGCAGTCTGCCAGCTTCGCGCACAAGCCTGCTTCTTTGCGGCTTCGTTCTTCGCCTCTTGCAAGCTACCGCGATCTCTGGCTGCCGGAGGCGGAGAAGCGGCTACTTCGCGCACAGAAGACTGGAACGGCAGCGGTGCCTTCCGGAGCGCCGCTTCTGCCGAAAGACGCCGGGAACCGGCGCTTCCCTTCGGCCAGCTCGGGAGCGCCGTGTTCTGCCTCTCTGCTCGTCTACATCTTAGCGAAAAGCTTTTCAGCTGCATTTCGCAAGGAGAAAGCCTACCAGCACTGCTCACGTACCCCGATCTTGCCAAGAAATGGGATTTGCTGCTCATGTCAAGGACACTGCACTTTCCTGGGCAAGCTGCAAACTGCTGGCGGATGGCCGTGCTCTCTGCCCGCTCCTGTCCAGCTCTTGGTAGTAGCGGGCACATTCCAGCCTGGCGAATGCAATAAACCTCGAGAGCTTTCACGCAGCTTTAGGAGAGCTGAGCTGCTGAAAAGCAGCAAAGCTGAACAGCCTGCCTCAGCTTCAATCCGGTGTAATTGCCTGAATGGGAAAAACGAAGCAGCAGAGCAGCGGGCTTCTGTGCGCACTGAAGGCAATTGCAAGCATGCAGCAGCTGCTCCTTGCCAAGCACAGTCAGCTGCCTATGTTCTTGCTTCTTGACAAACTCACTGCTGCCCTTCTTTTCAGCAGCTGCCATCGTGTTCTGTGCATCTGGGAGCCTCAGGGGACGAGCAGGATTTTCCCAGGAGGGATGCGTCAGGACTATGTAAAAACCCAGGCAAGTTGTCCTGGAACGCCTTCCATCCGCATGCCAAGAGTGAATTCAGCAGGCAGGAGAGTGGAAGCCGGCGTCCTCCAGCAGTCTGCCAGCTTCGCGCACAAGCCTGCTTCTTTGCGGCTTCGTTCTTCGCCTCTTGCAAGCTACCGCGATCTCTGGCTGCCGGAGGCGGAGAAGCGGCTACTTCGCGCACAGAAGACTGGAACGGCAGCGGTGCCTTCCGGAGCGCCGCTTCTGCCGAAAGACGCCGGGAACCGGCGCTTCCCTTCGGCCAGCTCGGGAGCGCCGTGTTCTGCCTCTCTGCTCGTCTACATCTTAGCGAAGAGCTTTTCAGCTGCATTTCGCAAGGAGAAAGCCTACCAGCACTGCTCACGTACCCCGATCTTGCCAAGAAATGGGATTTGCTGCTCATGTCAAGGACACTGCACTTTCCTGGGCAAGCTGCAAACTGCTGGCGGATGGCCGTGCTCTCTGCCCGCTCCTGTCCAGCTCTTGGTAGTAGCGGGCACATTCCAGCCTGGCGAATGCAATAAACCTCGAGAGCTTTCACGCAGCTTTAGGAGAGCTGAGCTGCTGAAAAGCAGCAAAGCTGAACAGCCTGCCTCAGCTTCAATCCGGTGTAATTGCCTGAATGGGAAAAACGAAGCAGCAGAGCAGCGGGCTTCTGTGCGCACTGAAGGCAATTGCAAGCATGCAGCAGCTGCTCCTTGCCAAGCACAGTCAGCTGCCTATGTTCTTGCTTCTTGACAAACTCACTGCTGCCCTTCTTTTCAGCAGCTGCCATCGTGTTCTGTGCATCTGGGAGCCTCAGGGGACGAGCAGGATTTTCCCAGGAGGGATGCGTCAGGACTATGTAAAAACCCAGGCAAGTTGTCCTGGAACGCCTTCCATCCGCATGCCAAGAGTGAATTCAGCAGGCAGGAGAGTGGAAGCCGGCGTCCTCCAGCAGTCTGCCAGCTTCGCGCACAAGCCTGCTTCTTTGCGGCTTCGTTCTTCGCCTCTTGCAAGCTACCGCGATCTCTGGCTGCCGGAGGCGGAGAAGCGGCTACTTCGCGCACAGAAGACTGGAACGGCAGCGGTGCCTTCCGGAGCGCCGCTTCTGCCGAAAGACGCCGGGAACCGGCGCTTCCCTTCGGCCAGCTCGGGAGCGCCGTGTTCTGCCTCTCTGCTCGTCTACATCTTAGCGAAAAGCTTTTCAGCTGCATTTCGCAAGGAGAAAGCCTACCAGCACTGCTCACGTACCCCGATCTTGCCAAGAAATGGGATTTGCTGCTCATGTCAAGGACACTGCACTTTCCTGGGCAAGCTGCAAACTGCTGGCGGATGGCCGTGCTCTCTGCCCGCTCCTGTCCAGCTCTTGGTAGTAGCGGGCACATTCCAGCCTGGCGAATGCAATAAACCTCGAGAGCTTTCACGCAGCTTTAGGAGAGCTGAGCTGCTGAAAAGCAGCAAAGCTGAACAGCCTGCCTCAGCTTCAATCCGGTGTAATTGCCTGAATGGGAAAAACGAAGCAGCAGAGCAGCGGGCTTCTGTGCGCACTGAAGGCAATTGCAAGCATGCAGCAGCTGCTCCTTGCCAAGCACAGTCAGCTGCCTATGTTCTTGCTTCTTGACAAACTCACTGCTGCCCTTCTTTTCAGCAGCTGCCATCGTGTTCTGTGCATCTGGGAGCCTCAGGGGACGAGCAGGATTTTCCCAGGAGGGATGCGTCAGGACTATGTAAAAACCCAGGCAAGTTGTCCTGGAACGCCTTCCATCCGCATGCCAAGAGTGAATTCAGCAGGCAGGAGAGTGGAAGCCGGCGTCCTCCAGCAGTCTGCCAGCTTCGCGCACAAGCCTGCTTCTTTGCGGCTTCGTTCTTCGCCTCTTGCAAGCTACCGCGATCTCTGGCTGCCGGAGGCGGAGAAGCGGCTACTTCGCGCACAGAAGACTGGAACGGCAGCGGTGCCTTCCGGAGCGCCGCTTCTGCCGAAAGACGCCGGGAACCGGCGCTTCCCTTCGGCCAGCTCGGGAGCGCCGTGTTCTGCCTCTCTGCTCGTCTACATCTTAGCGAAGAGCTTTTCAGCTGCATTTCGCAAGGAGAAAGCCTACCAGCACTGCTCACGTACCCCGATCTTGCCAAGAAATGGGATTTGCTGCTCATGTCAAGGACACTGCACTTTCCTGGGCAAGCTGCAAACTGCTGGCGGATGGCCGTGCTCTCTGCCCGCTCCTGTCCAGCTCTTGGTAGTAGCGGGCACATTCCAGCCTGGCGAAGGCAATAAACCTCGAGAGCTTTCACGCAGCTTTAGGAGAGCTGAGCTGCTGAAAAGCAGCAAAGCTGAACAGCCTGCCTCAGCTTCAATCCGGTGTAATTGCCTGAATGGGAAAAACGAAGCAGCAGAGCAGCGGGCTTCTGTGCGCACTGAAGGCAATTGCAAGCATGCAGCAGCTGCTCCTTGCCAAGCACAGTCAGCTGCCTATGTTCTTGCTTCTTGACAAACTCACTGCTGCCCTTCTTTTCAGCAGCTGCCATCGTGTTCTGTGCATCTGGGAGCCTCAGGGGACGAGCAGGATTTTCCCAGGAGGGATGCGTCAGGACTATGTAAAAACCCAGGCAAGTTGTCCTGGAACGCCTTCCATCCGCATGCCAAGAGTGAATTCAGCAGGCAGGAGAGTGGAAGCCGGCGTCCTCCAGCAGTCTGCCAGCTTCGCGCACAAGCCTGCTTCTTTGCGGCTTCGTTCTTCGCCTCTTGCAAGCTACCGCGATCTCTGGCTGCCGGAGGCGGAGAAGCGGCTACTTCGCGCACAGAAGACTGGAACGGCAGCGGTGCCTTCCGGAGCGCCGCTTCTGCCGAAAGACGCCGGGAACCGGCGCTTCCCTTCGGCCAGCTCGGGAGCGCCGTGTTCTGCCTCTCTGCTCGTCTACATCTTAGCGAAAAGCTTTTCAGCTGCATTTCGCAAGGAGAAAGCCTACCAGCACTGCTCACGTACCCCGATCTTGCCAAGAAATGGGATTTGCTGCTCATGTCAAGGACACTGCACTTTCCTGGGCAAGCTGCAAACTGCTGGCGGATGGCCGTGCTCTCTGCCCGCTCCTGCCCAGCTCTTGGTAGTAGCGGGCACATTCCAGCCTGGCGAATGCAATAAACCTCGAGAGCTTTCACGCAGCTTTAGGAGAGCTGAGCTGCTGAAAAGCAGCAAAGCTGAACAGCCTGCCTCAGCTTCAATCCGGTGTAATTGCCTGAATGGGAAAAACGAAGCAGCAGAGCAGCGGGCTTCTGTGCGCACTGAAGGCAATTGCAAGCATGCAGCAGCTGCTCCTTGCCAAGCACAGTCAGCTGCCTATGTTCTTGCTTCTTGACAAACTCACTGCTGCCCTTCTTTTCAGCAGCTGCCATCGTGTTCTGTGCATCTGGGAGCCTCAGGGGACGAGCAGGATTTTCCCAGGAGGGATGCGTCAGGACTATGTAAAAACCCAGGCAAGTTGTCCTGGAACGCCTTCCATCCGCATGCCAAGAGTGAATTCAGCAGGCAGGAGAGTGGAAGCGGCGTCCTCCAGCAGTCTGCCAGCTTCGCGCACAAGCCTGCTTCTTTGCGGCTTCGTTCTTCGCCTCTTGCAAGCTACCGCGATCTCTGGCTGCGGAGGCGGAGAAGCGGCTACTTCGCGCACAGAAGACTGGACGGCAGCGGTGCCTCCGGAGCGCCGCTTCTGCCGAAAGACGCCGGGAACCGGCGCTTCCCTTCGGCCAGCTCGGGAGCGCCGTGTTCTGCCTCTCTGCTCGTCTACATCTTAGCGAAAACTTTTTCAGCTGCATTTCGCAAGGAGAAAGCCTACCAGCACTGCACGTACCCCGATCTTGCCAAGAAATGGGATTT